>NC_141876.1:15895075-16198106 GCF_056163025.1 Triticum urartu | reverse complement strand
TTCTTTCTGGAAGTTTGGGTATATATAAGAGGTGTTGGAGTCGGGAACAAGTCAGGAGGGACCCCGAGGCGGCCACGTGATAGGGCGGCGCACCCAAGGGGTAGGGCGCGCCCCCACCCTCGTGGTGGCCTCGGGACTCCTCTGGTCCATCTCCGGTACTCCGTGGGCTTCTTCTGGTCCAAAAACAATCTCCATGAATTTTCAGGCCAATTGGACTCCATTTGATTTTCCTTTTCTGCGATACTGAAAAACAAGGAAAAACAGAAACTGGCACTGGGCTCTAGGTTAGTAGGTTAGTCCCAAAAATCATAGAAAACAACATATAAAGGCCCATTAAACATCTAAGATGGATAATATAATATCATGAATGCTTCATAAATTATAGATACGTTGGAGACGTATCAGCATCCCCAAGCTTAATTTCTTCTCGTCCTCGAGTAGGTAAATGATAAAAGAAATAATTTATGAAGTGTGAATGCTAGCAAGTGCAAGAGTTTGATCAATGATAGTTCCAATAACTTTTTCTAGCATCATTATATATCATAACAGTAGCTCAACTCATAAAACTTCTCATGATCAAGTAACAAGCTATTCACATGTTAAAGTATAGATCATAAACTTTCTTGAAAACTAACAAACCATGCTCTTAGCCATCAAACAATTGCAATTCATCTTATTTTCGGGAAGGGTCTATGTAAGAGCTTTGGTTCAGCAAACTCCACATACTCAACTATCATTTCACCTTTCACAATTGCTAACACTCACGTGATATTTATGGGTTCAAAGTTTTAATCGGACACAGAGAAAGATATGGGCTTATAGTTTCGCCTCCCAACCTTTTACCTCAAGGGTAATGTCAACAATAATAATTTATGAAAACCTACATCCAAGTGGATATATATATCCGGATCGCTCCAACACAAAGTGCTTGCCAAAGGAAAAAGTGTAAAAAGGAAAGGTGATGATCACCATGACTCTTGTATAAGGGTAGATGATACTAGCACATACACCCGTGCGTTGCAATGGAAGTAAAAGAATTATGTGCATTCAAATTTAAGTAATATTGTATGTACAAAACATAAATGCGGTTCATACAAAATTCTGCCTTACTCCCTCCCTCCTTCAAAGAGTCTGTTTCCAACTTTGTTAGAAAGTCAAACCTTTTATGTTTGACTGTATTTATATAATAATACACCAACATTTATGCCATTAAATTAGTAGGATTAGATTTTAGGGATGTTCTGAACTTCTACAAGCTGCACCCCCAAGATATCGGCCCCAACTTTGTTTCCAATATATGCAACTTCCAAGTCTTTTGTGAGCTTTACCTTCAAGGGGAGCCCAGTGTTGATTTTATTCAGAGAATATTATTGTTTGAACCGCTAGACCGAGATGACAGACGGGCCTAGCCTTGAACTCGGCGGGATTTCAATACAGTGGCGGAGATACGTCGTCTTCCCCGCAGCTACATGACTGCCCAGTCATCCCAAGGATTGGAACTAGACTTTGTTCTACTGCCAAGACACCTCTCCAGCAGGTGAAAATCCTCTGTCGGGTTTCCGCACTTGCCGGCTCAGCCCTAGGCATCCGCTCCCTGACCGGATCATAGCTGCAGAATGAGCCAAGTATGCGCCTACCTTTTCAAGGATAAGAGCCTTACTAGCCAATGGCTTAACTGGTGTTGATTAAGTCCGTTGTTGGGTCGCGTGGAGAATCCTATCCTTGAGCCGCTGTGCCGGCTTAATGTACGACTACACATGTGATGTGAAAGACCCATAGCGATACAATCAAACACATCTTGAAGAACAGGAAAACAATGAAATGACCAAGTCGTTGCTTGGGGAGAGCCTCAAAAGCTGTAGCAAATCGGGACTGAACCCTTTTTGTGCTCTCAATCCTACTCCCAATGTAAGTACTTTAAATCCCTTTAACTTATTTATCATTTTCTCATAAACTGGTCATCTTCTCACTGTCATTTATGTTTTCAGGTGGACTCTCCCTTTTGGAAGAAGAAATTGCCCACTACTGCTTTTACCAAGAAACAGAAGAAAACAACTAGAGGTCCCGGTCATCCCAAGAAAACCACCGCTGAAGACCTGCTCAAGCTTAATGATGATGAGTCAAAGGTAGAACTTGACTCCCTTGGTCATCTTTTTTATGAAACTTATTGATGCCGGCTCTTCTCAGGGTGATGCAACAACAAGTCATGCAGATGCAACAGAGGTAATCATTGTCTCCTCCGACTCAGAACCCTTGGCAAGACAAAAAATTCGGCAGGCCATCTAGAAGGTGAAATTTTCTCATCCTCTTGCTTACTTGGATCCCAATTTTTTTTGAAGAAACATCAACATGAAGCAAGACGCCCAACCCGAAGTGGCGGTTCTCAAGACCTTATTTCCGGCTTACCAAGTACGCCTGCTCCTCGCAAGCGTCAACACGAGGTGGTACATGATTCAAATTCTCTTCCCTTAGTTGGCTTCATACGTCAGCCTCTCACTCCTTCTGACTCAAATTATCAGAAGACTCCTCCATCGTCCGGCAACTCTTCTAGTACCCAAATGTCTGCCTTTAAAGTTGCCCAAGGGTAAGTGCTAAGGGTAAATCCTTTGTGTCCTTTGTCCCGTTCAACCCCTTCGAGCTAACCCACGTTGTGATGGCTCCACACCTAAGTTCTTTCACTACGGCATCTGTCATGACAAAACCACGACAGAAACCGAAACGCTTGTTGCCTTTTCGTTCATTCCTAGGCGGCCCCAAAAAATCATCAAAGTGAGACGAAACCAAAAATATTATATTGCTTTATTTCCAGTATATATATTACCCACGAGGTCAAACAATAGTTAGCGATCTAATTCATTGGGTTTTTTTGAGCATCAGTACAGACACAAGCGCTCATATACACGCGCATACACTCACCCCTATGAACGCACACACGCACACCCTACCCCTATGAGCACCTCTGAGAGACCCGTAGGCGCCTCGTCATCGACGGGAACATCTCCTCCCACTGAAAGCGCATCGCCGGAAATCCTGAAATAAATCCAGGAATAATGCGAGCACCAGGATTTGAACCCTGATGGGTTGGGAATACCACTGTCCACCTAACCATCTCAACCACAGGTTGGTTCGCTAATTCATTGGTTTGTGGGATGAAGACCTCACATGGATAATTAGTTTGGCTAAAAAAGGAGAGGGGAGGAGAAGATTGCTAATTTGGGCGCGGCAATCTCTCCTGGTCTCTCACCGTAATTCTAATTTGGATACCTCATCTTCACACCACACCACAATCTCTCCTCCTACGTACTGTACAAACCAACTAATGCAAGACAAGAGTAGCAACAATGGCAGTGCATCAGTGCACAGTGGCGCTCTTTGTGGCTGTCACCCTCATGGCGGGGCCAGCTGTCTCGTATGCTGTCGAAGCCAGCTCTGCCCTGGCCGGGGCACAACCGAAGGCCACGACCGAAGAGCAGAAGCTAATTGAGAAGGCCAACAACGCCTTCAAGGCAGCTGTGGCGGCCGCAGCTGTGGTCGCTCCAGCGGACAAGTACAAGACATTCCAGACCACCTTCACCCTGAACTTTGGCTGGTCTATCGGAGGGATCACCGGCACGTTCAACTTCCAGGCCACGTTCACCACCAGGATCGCCTTCGCTCAATTGACGGCCTACCACTTCGCCAAGGGCGCTACCCCGGAGGCCAAGTACGATGCCTTCGTGGCCATCCTCAGCGAGTCGCTCCGCATCATCGCCGGCATCCTCGAGGTCCACGCCGTCAAGCCCGCCGACGAGGAAGTCAAGGGGGCAATCCCTGCCGAAGAGCTGAAGGCCATCGACCAGATCGACGCTGCCTTTAGGACTGCAGCCGCCGCGGCCGACGCTGCCCCGATCAAGGACAAGTTCGCCGTCTTCAAGTCTGCCTTTAACAAGGCCATCAAGGAAACCACAGGCGGTGCATACGAGGGCTACAAATTCGTCCCCGACCTTGTGTCCAGCATCAAGAACGTCTACGGCATCACTGTTCCCAATACGCCCAAGGACAAGCTCTTGGCCTTTGAGTCCGCCCTGAGCAAGACCATCCTCGCCATGGCCGCTGCGGCCACTGCCCCTGCCACTCCCACTGCAGACACTGCCACTCCCACTACCGAGAAATTATAAGAAAAGGCTTATCTTATCTCTTAGCACAATATATCTTATAATGTTTTTAGGAATAACTAGTTATTGAAGATAAAGCTCAGATATAACCCATTGTATGCGTATTTTTTTGTCATCCCTAAATTAAATGCAAACCTTAAAATAAGACCGTCTTATCAATCATTGTAGAAGCCCTTAGGGCATGTATAATGTTTTTATCTTAAGAATGCCACGTAGGATAAATAATAAGGTGGAGGAATGAGAAATCATAAGACAAGAGATAATTCTTAGCACAATATGTCTCACAATATCTTTAGGAATAGCTAATTATTTAAGATAATGCTAAAAGATGATCCATTGTAGACGAAAATCATTTTCTAAGCCCGGGCACATCTGCACCCGTGTTGAATAACAAAATTAAAACAAATACTAGCAAAATTCAAAAAATTCCAATTTTTTCCATGGTAGACAATTTGATGCGTGAGGTCCGCCCCAATTTTCAAATTATTTGGACAACTGAGCTACACTCGGAAAAAAAGACAAATTCACGCAACATGCTCAAGAGGAGACACTACAACATTGGGGATGATTACAACTGCCTATTATGTGATCAACAAATAGAAGAGGACATGGAACATATGATCTTCCAATGCTCCTTCAGTAAGCAATGCTGGTCCATCCTAGGGATCACATGGGAAGACACTGGATCCAGACTTCAATGGATAAGCCACGCAGCCACCAATTGGAGCAAGCCCATGTTCATGAAAATTGGACCAAGCCCATGTTCATGAAAATATTTCTACAAGCTGCTTGGAGTATCTGGAAAGAGAGAAATAACAAGCACTTCAGAAGCATCACCCCCACTTTCCATTCTTGGCTTGTACGATTTGAACATGATTTCAGCCTCCTCCAACATAGAACTAGGACTGATATAAGAGAGACTTCATTCACTCTTTTGTACAAAACTTACCACCTCATTAGACTTTCCAACATAAAGTAGTAGTTACTCCCTCCCAAAGTGGAGGACGAGTATTCTGTAATTATGTTATGTACATTGTACCATATTTTTGAATAATACAAACACTGTTCATGTACCATATTACTCCCTCCCAAAGTGGAGTCTCTCCCACTGTATGACCTCTAAAAAAGACAAATTCGGGGTCTGTAAAACAGTTTACTGTTCATGTACTGTTTTGACCCCATTTGTCTTTTTTGCTGAGAGCTACTCAGATGCCAAAATGAGCTAATATTTAGAGAGAACCTCATGCAATAAACTGTCTACCATGGGATTTTTTTGGAATTTTGGAATTTTTTTACTATTTGTTTTATTTTTTATCTAACCGGATGCACATGAGTCTCGGCATCGAATCGATGCACTCCATTGTAGACATATTTTTTGCCATCTCCAAATTACATGCAAGACTTAAGATAAGACTATCTTATCAACCATTGTACATGCCCTTATCACACAACGAACTGCATATAAAAACTAACGTGGAACCAATCATGTGCCAAGGTGTTCGCGCAAACGTAACCGACAGAGGATGGGGAGTCGCTGCAAAAATGCCCACAACTAACGATCGTCAGTTAGCTTTCTTTGTAATTAATCTGATTTGGACATGCACGGTCAGCACACCAGCAATATATCGATTCATGTGTAAAATTTACTTAAATCTATATAGGATGGCTTGGTCGTCTCCAATGCCTCTCAGATCCAGCCCGTAGAGATGAGGATTTAGTTGGTGGCAGGGAGCCAAGGGTGGGGATAGCTAAGGCTGACCATAGTGGTGGTATCTTAGCTTGTATCATGCACTCGGGAATAACAAACATGCTGATATGGCAGAGAATTAAAGAAGAGCGAGAGGATTAAAGTAACATAGGTAGATACCGTATCATGTGTATGATACCCTAAATGTTATGCTACTTTGTGTCATACATGGCAATAAATATGATCATCTATGGTACTACTCTATAATACTATGCACTACGAAGATAGTATCATACATTAGTATCACTAGTAATAATGTACGTGCAATGCATGTTTATATTAGGTAGGATATTAGTTGCACTTTATATTAGGTAAGATATATCTGTTGCACGTTGGTATTTGGTAAGATATCAATTACTTTTTTGCGGGAATGATAGGATATTAATTACATGTCAGATTTCAAGGGATGGCGTTGAGTCAAAACGTGTTTATAACCAATGGTAGTGGTGGATAATTAGAGCGTTAAACGTGTTTGATGCTCAACATTGGAGCGATTTGAACTGCTAGATAACATGACTTGACGGTCGAGATAATTTGAATCTGGCCATTTGGGTTTTTTTATATTGGTATAGATGTGTATGATACTAGTATATAATATTCCGAACTATGAGTAGCCTAAGGGCATCTCCAGCCGTTAGCCCCCCCAGGACGCATAAAAATCGCCCCCTGGGGGCGAGCCGGTGATACAATCGGCGCTGGGGGCGGTTTTGCATCCAGTCGTCGCCCCCAGGCGCCGAAATTGACCCACTTTGCAGCCCAATTTCGGTGAATAAAGGACCCATATGGGCGAGAATAGGCCCATATTCGGCGTGGTTTCGCCGTGTCTCGGCGTTCAATTATCAACACAATTATTTCTTATCACATATTTCATCACAGAAAAATCAAATACTTCAACAAAATAGTACAACAACAAATAGTTCAATACAAATTATATAGTTCAACAAATAAAAACTCGTATTTCATCACACGGCGTCCCCCTTGAGCCTCCATAGGTGCTCAATCAGATCTTTCTGCAGTTGATGATGCACCTGTGGGTCTCGGATCTCCTGACGCATACTGATATAGGCAGTCCAAGTTGCCGGTAGCTGGTGATCAACTTCGGCTAGAGGACCCTGCCTGTAGTATGGTTCAGTGTCAAACACTGGGTCTTTTTGCTCGCTCTCGATGATCATGTTGTGCAAGATGACACAACAAGTCATAATCTCCCACATTTGATCTTTGGACCAGGTCTGAGCGGGGTACCGAACAACAGCAAATCGAGATTGGAGCACACCAAATGCCCGCTCGACATCCTTCCTGCAAGCCTCCTGAAGCTTCGCAAACCAGGCGTTCTTGCCTCCTGCCACAGGGTTTGAGATCGTCTTCACAAATGTTAAACCGCGCCTCCGCGGCCGAAAACGGCGGCCGGAAACGCCCAGCTGCTGTGGGAGGGGCTGCCGCGGCGAAGCGCTGCTATTTTCCGGCGGGGAATGACTATCTAGCGGAGTAGGGCGGCGGCCTTCGCCGGGATATAGCTAGTGGTGGCCGAGGACGCGGGGGGTGCGAGGCGAGTCGGGGGAAGAAAACCTTGACTTTTCCCCTGTCGGTGTGGGCCAGGCGTGCTTTTCCCTAGCGCCGGAGCCCCCAACTGCTCCCCAGCGCGCCGGGTTCAGCCTGTGACCGCCGGGCGGAAAAAAGGTCCAAACCAGTGATTTTCGACGTCCTGAAAATGCGACTGGACCGTTTTTTCGGCGCCGGCGCCGAAAAAGTGGCCTGGGGGGCCCTGTTGGAGACGCGGCTGGAGATGCCCTAAGGCACGTACGCTTACTTGCCTGGCAATGTCGCGTCCCCGCGGCCCCGGCAGGTTGAATCACCCACTGAGTCGTCAACGTCGCTGACGGCGCCACCGCAATAGAAACCGCTAATGATGTCAGCTAGTGTGCAAGCCGGTGCAGACTAATGGACTCCCTCTACCGATGAGGCCGTAGCATGCATCTTCCACCATGTCGGTCAACATGCTTGTGCAGCTAAGGCAACCACAAGGTGCCCATTTTTTCTTTTGCATATTTAGTTCCCTCAATTTTTTGTTACACCTTCTTTCCCTTGTCTTCCCTCAAATATTTGGTGTGCCGCCCCAATTAGCCTATTTACTAGAAGGGTTGAGCGCGCTTTGCGACGCCATTGGTGTTGCTTGGTTTCTTAAAAAAAATACACACTCAGTTTCAATATATAAAGTTTATTACTTATTTGAAGTCAAACCTTTTAAGTTTGATAAAATTTGAAGAGAAATATATCAAAATCCATAATATCAAACGGGTATGATCAGATTCATCATGAAATGAATTTTCATACTTTTTATGTTTAATATTGTGGATATCGATATTTTTTGCTATGTGCTTGGTCAAAGTTAAAGAAAATTGACTTTCCAAAAAACTAACACCCCTTATATTTTGGAACAGATGGAATATTTAGTTTCACGGGTGAGAAAGATAATAGAGTGTGTTTTATTTTTATTTATGATGCAGTGATTTAATGGGCCTTTCATGATGTGATTCTGTTTTATCCGCTAACCAACATATATTTAGTGGGGAAATTTCGGCATCGGTGGCTGCATGAACTATATTGGTGCTATAGTATCGCATGGTAGCGCTTCTTTTTTCTTGGTGGTGGGAGCGTGCATGAGGTTGATATGTTTTTATAGGTTGGCTGGTTGATTTGAAAAATCGTTGGCCCGGTCAAAATCTTAAACCAAACTCAAAACTGAATACCTCAATTGAATGAAAGAGCTTCAAAATTAGGAAACATATGAAAATGAAAGAATTGAATGGGAGAGCTTCTTGAGAAATTATTGACCCAGTCAAAATCGGGTGACCCTATTTTAAGTTGAAGACGACCTCAATTAATTGTGAGACATTAAAAATTAGTAAGCATAGTGTATTATATAAAAGAATTGAATTAGAGAGATTTGAGAAATATTTGACCCGGTCAAAATCTGGTGATCCAATTTCAGCTGGAGACCTTAATTGAAGGTGGGCTCCTTAAAACTAGGGAGCATAATGTTATAGAGTATTAGAACATCTCTATGACTCAACTATTGGAGACGTTGTACTATTTGTTGTTACATACACCGAGAATTAATTTCTCCCCCGGTTACTACTGATAGCAAGTCTGTAATTTATCATTGAAGATATTTTTTGATGTATTTTTGCACTACTAGGAACAACATTATACACATAAACTTACCATTAGCGCGGGTCAAAAAGAAGCGCTACTACTACTTACCACCAGCGCCTGGCAAATAAACGCATTGCGGCTAATTTTGTAGCAGTAGCGTGTCAGAAGAAACAAGCGTTACTACTACAATTCCCACACTGTTCTCGGCAGGCTAGGAATAGTAGTAGCGAGTTTACACAAAGCGCGATGCTGCTAAGATGGTTGTAGCAGCGTGTTTTACGCGAAAAGCGCTACTGCTAATGAAAAGAAAATATAATAAAAGACATATAGAAAATTAAATGAAAATGAAAGAAATAGAAAAGGGGAAAGGAAAAAAAGAAAATGTGAAGGAAAATAAAATAAAAACTAAAATAAAGGAGAAAGGCGTAGCAGTAGCGTGCTTTCAGGACAAGCGTTATAGCTAACGTAGCATAGCGCGTTTTGTTAGTTAGCGCTATAGCTAAGTTAGCTATAGCTAATGTAGGAGCAGAGTTTTTCCAGGCTGGCACTACTGCTATTTTTGACTTAACCGCGCGATTCTTCTCCCCCAGCCACATTCCCCAAATCCCCACTCGATCTATTGTCGCCGCCATCGTCGCCCTACATCGCCGTCGGCCGCCGGGCGCTCTCTTGTCGGCCTCCGCGCGCCCTCTGCTGCCCTCGATGGCCGCCGTTGTCGTCACCCTACATCGCCGCCCTCCGCTGCGCGCCCAAGCCTTGACCCCGATCTCGACGCCGCGTGCCCCTCCCTCGAACGCTCCCTAACTCCGCCGGCGCCTGATACGTCTCCGTCGTATCTACTTTTCCAAACACTTTTGCCCTTGTTTTGGACTCTAACTTGCATGATTTGAATGGAACTAACCTGGACTGACGCTATTTTCAGCAGAATTGCCATGGTGTTATTTATGTGCAGAAACAAAAGTTCTCGGAATGACCTGAAACTTCACGGAACGTCTATTTGGAAATAATAAAAATCCTTGCAAAAGATGAAGACCAGGGGGCCCACACCCTAGCCACGAGGGTGGGGGGCGCGCCTGCCCCCCCCCCCAAGGCGCTCCCCCTACCTCGTGGCCCCCCTGGAGCTCCTCCGACCACAACTCCAACTCTATATATTTACTTTCGGGGAGTGAAAAAATAAAGGAGAAGGATTCATCGCGTTTTACGATACGGAGCCGCTGCCAAGCCCTAAAACCTCCCGGGAGGGCTGATCTGGAGTCCGTTCGGGGCTCCGGAGAGGGGAATCCATCGCCATCGTCATCATCAACCATCCTCCATCACCAATTTCATGAAGCTCACCGCCGTGCGTGAGTAATTCCATCGTAGGCTTGCTGGACAGTGATGGGTTGGATGAGATTTATCATGTAATCGAGTTAGTTTTGTTAGGGTTTGATCCCTAGTATCCACTATGTTCTGAGATTGATGTTGCTATGACTTTGCTATGCTTAATGCTTGTCACTAGGGCCGGAGTGCCATGATTGCAGATCTGAACCTATTATGTTTTCATCAATATATGAGAGTTTTTGATCCTATCTTGCAAGTCTATAGTCACCTACTATGTGTTATGATCCGGCAACCCCGAAGTGACAATAATCGGGACCACTCCCAGTGATGACCGTAGTTTGAGGAGTTCTTGTATTCACTATGTGTTAATGCTTTGGTCCGGTACTCTATTAAAAGGAGGCCTTAATATCCCTTAGTTTCCGCTAGGACCCCGCTGCCACGGAGGGTAGGACAAAAGATGTCATGCAAGTTCTTTTCCATAAGCACGTATGACTATATTCGGAATACATGCCTACATTACATTGATGAATTGGAGCTAGTTCTATGTCACCCTAGGTTATGACTATTACATGATGAACCGCATCCGGCATAATTCTCTATCACCGATCCATTGCCTACGAGCTTTCCATATATTGTTCTTCGCTTATTTACTTTTCCGTTGCTATTGCTATTATCACTACAAAATACCAAAAACATTACTTTTGCTATCATTACCTTTTGCTACCTTTACCACTACTATCATATTACTCTGCTACTAAACACTTTGCTGCAGATATTAAGTTTTCAGGTGTGCTTGAATTGACAACTCAGTTGTTAATACTTGAGAATATTCTTTGGCTCCCCTTGTGTCGAATCAATAAATTTGGGTTGAATAATCTACCCTCGAAAACTGTTGCGATCCCCTATACTTGTGGGTTATCAAGACTATTTTCTAGCGCCGTTGCCGGGGAGCATAGCTCTATTCTTTGAGTCACTTGGGATTTATATCTGCTTATCATTATGAAGAACTTGAGAGATCCAAAAACTAAGATATATTCCTCAACTACGAGGGGAGGTAAGTAACTACCATCTAGCTCTGCACTTGATTCCCCTTCTGTTTTGAGTAAGCTTGCGACACCTAAACCTGCTTCTGCTATTCGTTCTGATATGTCGCACGTTATTGATGATGCCACTTCTGCTATGCATGATACTTATGATGAAACTACTTCTATGCTTGATACTATTGTGCCACTTGGTGAATTTCTTGATGAACAACTTGCTAGGGTTAGAGAGAATGAAATTATTGAAACTGATAATATTGATGAAAGTGATGATAAAGACTCTCCCCCTAATGAATATGAATCGCCTATTATTCCTGAGGGTTATGTTTTTGAAAAAGAAGCTGCTCTAGCTATTTTAGCTTGCAAAGATAGATACGAGCTCAAGAGGTTATTAGCTAAATGGAAGCAGCAATCTCTTAATGCAAGAATGAAACCTGACCCTGCTTTTGCTACTTCACCTATCTGTGTTACTGATAAGGATTATGAATTCTCTGTTGATCCTGATATAATTACTTTGGTTGAATCTGATCCTTTTCATGGCTATGAATCTGAAACTATTGTGGCACATCTTACTAAATTAAATAATATAGCCACCCTGTTCACCAATGATGAGAAATCTTGCTACTTTTATATCCTTAAAATATTTCCGTTCTCATTAAAGGGTGATGCTAAGATATGGTTTAATTCTCTTGATCCTGGTTGTGTGCGTAGTCCCCAGGATATGATTTATTACTTCTCTGCTAAATATTTCCCTGCTCATAAGAAACAAGCTGCCTTAAGGGATATATATAATTTTGTGCAAATGAAGAAGAGAGTCTCCCACAAGCTTGGGGGAGGCTTCTCAAGTTACTTAATGCTTTGCCTGATCATCCTCTTAAGAAAAATGAAATACTTGATATCTTTTATAATGGACTAACCAATGCTTCCAGAGATTACCTGGATAGTTGTGCTGGTTCTGTTTTCAGGGAAAGAGCACCGGATGAAACTGAAATTCTGTTGAATAATATGTTGACAAATGAAAATAATTGGACACTTCCTAAGCCTATTCCTAAACCAACTCCGAAGAAAAGAGGTGTTCTATTTGTTAGTCCTGAAGATATGCAAGAGGCAAAGAAATTTATGAAAGAAAAAGGTATTAAAGCTGAAGATGTTAAGAATTTACCTCCTATTGAAGAAATACATGGTCTTAATTTATCGCCTGTTGAAGAAACATATGATCTTAATCCATTACCTATTGAAGAAATACATGGTCTTGATAACCCGACACAGGTAGTAAAGGTAAATTCTCTCTATAGATATGATAAAGCTGAAATCCCATTTACTAAGTTTGCTAGCCCATGCTTAGATGAGTTTGTTAAATTTATGGCTAAGCAAGAAGACTTCAATGCTTATTTTGGTAGACAATTGAAATACAATGCAAATATGCTTGAACACTTGGGTGATTATATGGCTAATGTCAAAGGTGAACTTAAACTTATTAATAAACATGCTTCTATGGTTACCACTCAAGTAGAACAAGTACTTAAAGCTCAAAATGATTTGCTCAATGAACTGAATAATAAGAATAATGATTATGCCGTTAGAGTGGCTACTAGAACTGGTAGAATGACTCAGGAACCTCTATATCCTAAAGGACACCCTAAGAGAATTGAGCAAGATTCTCAGAGAAATAATATAGATGCACCTAGTCCTTCTAAAAGGAAGAAAAAGAAAAATGATAGGACTTTGCATGCTTCTAGTGAACCTATTACTGAAACACATGAGAATCCAAATGATATTTCTATTTCTGATACTGAAACACAATCTGGTAATGAATCTGAAACTAGTGATAATGGTAATGATAATGTTCATGTTGATGCTCAACCTAGCAATGATAATAATATAGAAATTGAACCTACTATTGATCTTGATAACCCACAATCAAAGAATCAACATTATGATAAGAAAGACTTTGTTGCTAGGAAACATGGTAAAGAAAGAGAACCATGGGTTTAGAAACCTATGCCTTTTCCTCCCAAACCAACCAAGAAAACGGATGATTTGGATTTTGAGCGCTTTGCTGAAATGATTAGACCTATCTTTTTGCGTATGCGATTAACTGATATGCTTAAAATGAATCCTTATGCTAAGTACATGAAAGAAATTGTTACTAATAAAAGAAAGATACTGGAAGCTGAAATTTCCACCATGCTTGCTAATTATACTTTTAAGGGTGGAACAGCAAAGAAACTTGGAGATCCATGAGTACCAACTATACCATGCTCCATTAAAAGAAACTATGTTAAAAGTGTTTTATGTGATCTTGGAGCCGGTGTTAGTGTATGCCTCTCTCTTTATATCATAGACTTGATTTGAATAAGTTGACACCTACTGAAATATCTTTGCAAATGGCTGATAAATCAACTGCTATACATGTCGGTATTTGTGAGGATGTGCCTGTTGTGGTTGCAAACGTTACTATTTTAACGGACTTTGTTATTCTTGATATTCCCGAGGGCGATAGTATGTCTATTATTCTTGGAAGATCTTTTTTGAATACTGCAGGGGCTGTTATTGATTGCACTAAAGGCAATGTCACTTTTCATATTAATGGTAATGAGCATACGATACACTTTCCGAGGAAACAATCTCAAGTTCATAGTATTAACTCTATTGGAAAAATTCCATCGATTATATTTGGGGGTTTTGAATTTCCTCTTCCTACTCTGAAGAAGAAATATGATATTCTTATTATTGGGGATGTGCATATCCCCGTTGAGGTAAGATAGTGTTATTCGAAATTTCTCCGGTTCCATATTATTCGGAATGAGTTTGTTAACAAGACCTGATCAACCTTGTTAGTGTATTCCTTTTGATGAGCATGAGATGGATGAAACTAGAAGGCACAACCTTTTGTACCCTCTTTTTACTTTATGTTATTCATATTAAATAAAATAAAATAGTAGTTTCTGTCTGTTATCTGAATTATCTGTGCAATATAAAAATACCCCGAAAATAAAAGTTCTCCAAATGCCTTGAAATTTAAATATGATTTTTTCTGGAATATTTGAGAATATTTTGCACTGAGAACACAGCAGGGGAGCAAGCACCTGGCCACGAGGGTGGAGGGCGCGCCCTACCCCCTGGGCGTGCCCATTGCCTCGTGGGCCCATGATGGCCCTCCTCCACTTATTCCTGCACCCACACACTCCTTCTTCCTCCCACAAACACCAATATCCATCTCAAACCCGAGTCCAAGCTCAGTTTGCTGCCATTTTCGATCTCCTTGCTCAAAGCACCTCTCACAAAACTGCTTGGGGAGATTGTTCCTTGGTATGTGACTCCTCCATTGGTCCAATTACTTTTTGTTCTAGTGCTTTATTCATCGCAAATTTATGCTGCCTAGGTGACCATGTTCTTGAGCTTGCATGTCAAACTTATATGGTTCCAAGTAGTTTTGATGCATGATATAGGCTCTAGGCACTTGTAGGAGTAGTTGCTATCAATTTTGTTGAGTTTGGCTTACTTTTACTTGAAGTTACTAAAAATCTCAGAAATTTTTCAGAGGAAGAAATATGCTTAGGAAAATGTACCAAGGTGGTTCTTCAAGGAAGCAAGTACCCAGCCTTGCAATGTGTGATGCTGATGAAGAGTCGCCAAGAGACGCTCTAGTGCGTCCTTGTGAATGGCCTTCGGAAAACTTTGTGGATCGAGCGGGAATTAAGCAATAATTTAACGCATATTTGCGTAACGCTGATATTGTGAGCTTCGAGGAAGAAAAGTGCCGCCAGTACCACTATCTCACTAGTTCCTTTGTGAGGAGGCAAGTACCTTGTTCCGCTAGAGGCCATTCACGCCTACCAGAACCCTACATCAGCCACAAAGCCAGAGTCGGAACCACAAGTTGATCCTCCACGACAGTCTAATTACGAGTGGGATCCGGAGATGATTGCCAACCAGTGGCAATCAGAGTCTTCTTCTTCGCAGTACGACCCCAACTATTACTATGGATATCCGCCAGGCTAACCGTGGCCATAGACCAACTTAGGCCAAAAGCCTAAGCTTGGGGGAGTACATATTTCTCACCGACATTATATTCATGTTCACACACTAATTGCTAGATGTCGGTGTTCATACTTTTTCATTGTAATATCCATGCTAGTTTATTTTCCTTTTTATGCTTTCTGCTTGTGTGTTTAATAAACCTTAAGAAAAACCCAAAAATTAGTTGTAGCTTTTAATTAGTTTACTTTCCATGCTTGTAGTAGTAATTAAAAAGAAAACCCAAAAATATTTCATGTTTTTCTTTTTGCTTGTTGGGAGCTTTCTTGTGTAAATAGTTTTATTTCTTTTCTTTTCTTTGGGGGTCGATAGGAGAAGACCATGATTAAATTGATGAAGTGGCTCTTATATGCATTATTGTTGATTTGACAAAAGAGCCCATATTGCCTTGTCTTCTCCTTTTTATTGAATGCTTGCAGATTCCAACTTAGTCCAATGCACGCGCACTATTATTATTATTCACATTGTTCGGTCGTGCAAGTGAAAGGAAATTATGACGATATATGATGGACTGACTAAGATGAGAAAAGCTGGTATGAACTCGACCTCTCTTGTTTTTGTAAATATGATTAGTTCATCATTCCTGATTCAGCCTATTATGAATAAACATGTTTGCAATGAAAACTAGAGATCATAGCTTCTTATGCCATGCTTGATTAGCTAGGAGCTTATAATGGTTTACCCTTGCGTGCCAACATGCTATTAAAATGGTTGTGATGTGGTATGATAGGGTGGTATCCTCCTCTGAATGATTTGAGTGACTTGACTTGGCGCATGTTCACGCATGTAGTTGAAACAAAATCAACATAGCCTTCACGATATTTATGTTCATGGTGGATTATATCCTACTCATGCTTGCATTCAGTGTTGATTAATTTTAATGCATGTTCATGACTGTTGTCGCTCTCTAGATGGTCGCTTCCCGGTCTTTTTCTAGCCTTCACTTGTACTAAGAGGGAATACTGCTTGTGCATCCAATTCCATAAACCCCAAAGTTATTCCATATGAGTCCACCATACCTACCTATTTACGGTATCTACCTGCCTTTGTGCCAAACTCTAAACCTTCAAATAAATATCCTGTTTTGTATGCTCGAATAGCTCATGTATCAACTAGGGCTTTCCATATCTTCCATGTTAGGCGGGTTATTCTCAAGAGGAGTGGACTCCGCTCCTCACTCACGAGAAAAGGGCTGGTCACCGGGATGCCCAGTCCCATGCTTTATGAAAATCAAATCAAAATAATTGCAAACAAAACTCCCCCTGGGACTCTTGTTAGTTGGAGGCACTCGTTGTTTCGAGCAAGCCATGGATTGATGCTTGTTGGTGGAGGGGGAGTATAAACTTTACCATTCTGTTTGGGAACCGCCTATAATGTGTGTAGCATGGAAGATTCGCCATCTCTTGGTTGTTATGTTGACAATGAAAGTATACCGTGTCGTGGATCTAAGACTGATAGTAGAATGGGGGGTAGGTATGAGGAGGCAAGATCCTAGCTATGGAGTAGTTGTACACACAAGTTTTACGAGTTCAGGCCCTTCTCGGAGGAAGTAAAAGCCCTACGTCTCGGTGCTCTAAGGCGGTCGACTAGATTATACGCATGTGTGTTTTTACAAAAGTGCAAACCCCTGTCCCAGAGGAGGGGGTGGCTTATATAGAGTGCGCCAGGACCCCAGCTCCCCTCCGTTACACAGGGTTCAATGTTCATAAAGGTGGGGCATTACTGGTAATGTCTACAATAAAGTGTTATAAATTCCCATAATGTTATCATTTAAGTCGCGACCGTTGCAGAGTGGAGGGCTTCTCGTCTTCTGGTGGTCGAGTGAGCACTTCTTCATGGTCGAGTGGATGATATTTTCTCTTCGACTGCTTCTGATTCTTTGTAAAGATGTCCTCGGGGAGGGTATGCTGGACAGGTCCATGACCCTACCCTAGGTACATAAATTCATCATTAGCCCCCGAATGGATCAGGGTTCGAATGAGGAAGGGGTTGAGAACACTTCCGACCCACTCTTTGTGCTATGAATATGCCTTGTCCTGAAACAATGAGTTGAGGAGACGACGTCGACTCCTTTCTCAGTCGCCTTGGTCCATTCTTGGTTGTTGTCGAGTGAACTTTCATGGTTGAATTTCGAATGATGATGTAGAGGGTGTTTGTCTTCAGTCTGACAGGTTGTTCCGCTCTCCGCGGATCTCGCGGGATTCGAATTTTGGGAAGCGCGCCAGACGGGAGGAAACGAGGTCATCGGGACAGATTAAGTAAGTCTCCTCGATCCCCGCGCCACCTTTTTTGCCACGTACTGCGCGCGCGACTGTTGCGGGATTTGTTTAGATCGCTTGGGTCCACTAGTCAGCCACTCGGCGGAAGGTCTTATAAAAGGTCTCGGGCCAGGCCTCTGCTCCGCACGCCACCATTCTCTCTTCTCTTTCTCCCGATCTCTCCACCACTCTCGCTTCCGCCTCATCGCCGGACCTCCGCTCGAGCTCGATATGCCACCATGGGGAAGGATAAGATGGCAGTGCTGGAACGCGCGAAGAAGGCAACCGTGAAGGCGAAGGGCAAGCGGACCAGCCGGGGCGGATCCTCGTCGAGGTCCGGCCTGCCGGCGGGCTGGATCCAGGGCGATTGGATCCGCTCGGCAATCACACAGGACGACCTCGATGACCTGGTGGAGGGGGGATTGATCCCCCACAAGTTGGCTCGGCTCCCAGGGGACGAAACTGAGCCGCAGCCTAGAGAGGGTGAGTGTGTCCTCCTAGCAACCCACGTAGATCGCGGATTCTCGCTGCCTCCCCACCCATTCTTCCGGGGTTTTTTGAACTTCTTTGGGGCTCAGCTCCACCATTTCACTCCGAACACCATAGTCTATCTGGCCGCTTTCGTGTCCATGTGCGAAAACTTCTTGGGCTGTCGACCGCACTTGGGGCTTTTCAAACACATCTTCGCTTGCCGTTCCCAGTCGGTCAAAAAGGCCAAGTCGAGTGACGAGAGGACGCGGGTGATCCAGATGTGCGGTGGTCTGGGAATCCAGATGAGGAGCAAGAGTACTTTCCCAGCGATGATCCTTCCTGACTCGGCCCGGGGCTGGCAGTCGACTTGGTTTTACTGCAAGGATCAGCCAACCCCTGGCCAGTCGACCGGACTTCCTCCTTTCTCCTTGGCTCGAGTGGAGAAGCCTGCTCCCCTAAAGGTAGTTCCAGAAGAGAAGGCGCAGGTCAAGGAGCTGGTCGAACGGGTCGTCCAGCTTGTCCGCGACGGAGTGACTGCGATGGATCTGCTGGAGGTTTTTCTCGGTCGACGCATCCAACCTCTTCAGGTGCGCGATCATCCGATGTGGATGTACTCTGGGCTCGAAGATACCACTCGGATCCACCCGGAGGAGGTCAGCGAGGATATCTTGGAGAACTGGTTGAGGGGAATCACTGGCAACAAAGACAACCCTCGGGGATCCAGGAGGGTGATTCCATTCGACAACTTGCGCTAGCCGGAGCAGGTATATTTCTGTTTTATCAACTATATTTCCGATTCACCACGTGATGTCCTGTTTGTGGTCGACTAAATGTATTTTGATTGTTATTCTTTCAGGCCCTCATTGAAATGTACTCGATGCCCAACGGAGTGTGGGACCCCGGCGCTAAAGAAGAAGGGAGCGGGGGCGAGAGCGGCGAGGAGCATTCGGAAGCCGAGGAGGACGAGGAGAGCGATGAATCGACCGATGAGGAAGAAGTCGACTCGCCTCCTCGCAGGGAGAGGAGGTCCAAGCACACTCATGACCCGGCACGTGCTCCGGACTTGGTGGCTGCGCCGATCGGGCAATCCTCAAAGCGCCCCAGGACGTCTTCCCTGACGCCGACTGAGAAGCCTCCAAAACAATCCAAGGTCGCGCCGCTTCCAGCGTCGAAAGTGCCGAAAGCCATCTCTTCCAAACCGCCCAAAGCTTTGCCTCGGATCAAAGTGACCGTTCCTACTATCTCCGGGTAACCATCTGACTTGTCCTTTATGTGGATTCAATTAACTGGGTGTAACCGATTGAATGCGGGCCTTTGCAGTGCTGCTACATCAGGGACCTCTTCATACCAGTACCGGGACGAGGAAATGGAGGATGCGGTGACCTCTAACCCAGGTATGAACTCTTGCGATTTCGATTCTTGATCCTTTTAGGGTCGAGTGGTTCACTTGGGGTCGAATGTTCTGTCTTGCAGCTCCACCCAACATCATTGACCTTCCGAACGACGACGAAGATGTGGCTCCTAAGCCTAGGAAGAGCAAGAAGGTAACAGCTGGTAGGGTGGCTCGGCAGGAACCAACTGCAACGCCTCCCGTCTGTCAAGCTGAAGATGCGGGCAGGGCCGCTGTGACGTTCGCTGCACCCTTGCCGAGTGGGCACACCACGCGGTCGACCGCGCCTGTGGTTCCTTCAACTATCCAACTCCACACCACGGAGCCTCAAGCAGCTGCACCTGGGTCATCTGCACATTTTTTCACCAGCTACCTCGTCCCAGACAACCAGTCGGAAGCGGCTACGGAAGCCATCCGACAGGCTGATATGATGATGGAGCGGGTGAAGATAGTGCACGAGAGCAGTCAGGCTGCCTACGACGCTAGTGCCACTCTTTGGGCCAACATCGAGGTGAGTAGAATTTCCGACTGTTTTTGTTCTTGAAAAATCTTCTTCTGCACAATCTCTTGTTGTTCGCGTTGAATTAGAGCACCCACTGGGTGTTGCTGTCGTTTTTGGTAGTTTCGCTCTTCCACTCGGTCTAGGCGAGTGGGATCAGAACCGGTGGGGGCACGCCAAGTGCACCCACTGGGTGTAATCCCCGAGACCGCGGTCGACTGCTGGCAGTCGATTGTGGTCTGAGTTCTTCTTTTTTTGACGGCGCAATTGTTCTTTCTCTCTCTTTTTTTACTCCTTGCACTCGACTCTAGCGGGCCGGGCGAGTGGGATCAGAACTGGTGGGGGCACGCCAAATGCACCCAGTGGGTGTAATCCCCGAGACCGCGGTCGACTGCTGGCAGTCGACTGTGGTCTGAGTTCTTCTTTTCTTGATGGCACAATTGTTCTTTCTCTCTCTCTTTTTTTTACTCCTTGCACTCGACTCCGGCGGGCCGAGCGAGTGGGATCAGAACCGGTGGGGGCACGCCAAGTGCACCCACTGGGTATAGTCCCCGAGACCGCGGTCGATTGCTGGCAGTCGACTGGGGTCTGAACAGCTTGTTGTCCACTTCTTTAGGTTTTATTCACTCGGAAATGAACTGCTTTCGAACCTATGGATTGACCTGTCTCTTGCCTCCTGCAGAAGTCTTGTACTCTTATCTCCAAGTTTGCGAACTCGAAGAGAAGCAGAGGCAACTCAACTTAGACTTGGAATTGGCTCAGCAAAATCTGAAAAAAGCTCAAGACGAGGCCGCTGGTATGGAAGGTAACTGATTGCTGACTGAATTTCAATATATCTCTTTGATCTCTTTTTTGATTGGATTATTTCTTTTGCAAAGAAAATGAAGTTGTCTCTGGACAAGAAGGACTCGGACCTCGCCGCCGTGCAAAAAGCAGCCCAAGACAAAACCGCTCTCGCAGAGAAGAAGCTTGCTTCAGTCGGAACGCTTGAAGGAGAGGTGACTAGACTGACATCTTGTCTTAATGAAGCTAACCGTGAAGTGACCAGCCTGAAGAAGGATAAGGTCGCCCTGAACGAAAAGTTGGAGTCTGCGATCCGCAAGAGGAACAACACAGAAGCTTATCTGAGGACCCTCGCCAAGAAGCTTTATCTCGTGCTGGGAGGTATTTCTTTTAATCCGATTGTGTTGATGTTTGCCATCGGATTTTGCTCGGTTGATTGAACTGACTTTTGGCTGTAGAACTTTGTCAAGACTTTGACGAAGAAACTGGGAGGGTCAAGACGGGTCTGGACCCTATCGCTTCCCCAGTCTGCGACGAAACTGCGATGAACATGCTCCGACTGGAGTCCCGTATCGCCAGCGCCACAAGCTACCTCGCACGTCTGAAGGAGGTTGTCTCTCGAATCGACTCGACGCTTTGGCCAGAGGCGACGCTTCAGAATGATCTGGAATCTCTGATTACTCGACTGAACGAGATCCCTGACTAAGTGCAAGAATGGAAGAAATCCTCCGCCCGGTGTGGTGCTGACGTGGCGCTGTCCCTGGTGCGAGTCCATTGCAAGGAGGTTCGTGAAGACAAGCTGGCTACGATCAAAGTCGCTAACACCAAAAAGCACAACTTCCAGTCCTTCATGGAGACTTTCATTGCTGCCGCCACTCGGATCGCTGATGGGATCGATCTGGACTCATTCGTGGAGCCTGCCAGTCCTCCTCCGGCTGAGTGAACAATCTTATGAAACTTGGATACGCTTTAAATTTGCCTCAGAATGCCGAGTGGTTTCTGTAACCGTTAAACTCCTTCAGGCTTGGTGCCCGAGTACTTTTCATTCGCTGCTTGGAACCTTTTAGTATTTATCTGAATTTGGTTTATCTTCAAATGTGCTTGTGTTTGCCTTTGGATGGACTTTGCTTGCTGCACCTCTTCATCCTTGCGGATAGGGATGGAGCGGACGTTGTATTTGTGCCGCAGCTCCGAAGGAGAAGGTGGCAGTCGACCTGCACCTTGTCGTCCTTGTGGATAGGGATGGAGCGGACGTTGTATTAGTGCCGCAGCTCCGAAGGAGAAGGTGGCAGTCGACCTGCACCTCGTCGTCCTTGCGGATAGGGATGGAACGGACGTTGTATTAGTGCCGCAGCTCCGAACAAGAAGGTTGCAGTCGACCTGCACCTCATCGTCCTTGCGGATAGGGATGGGTCTCAAACTTAGGCGAGTATTGGACTGCAGCCAAGCCCCCAAGTGGGAGGATTGCTCTCCACTCGGTAGGATTTTTCCAAACTTAGGCGAGTGCTGGACTGTCGTTAAGCCTCTTACTGAGAGAACTTAGGCGAGTGCTCGACTGTAGCTAAGCCCCCGAGTGGGCGAACTCCTCTCCACTCGGTAGGATTTTTTCAAACTTAGGCGAGTGCTGTACTGCCGTTAAGCCTCTTAGTGAGAGAACTTAGGCGAGTGCTGGACTGCAACTAAGCCCCCGAGTGGGAGGACTGCTCTCCGCTCGGTAGGATTTTTTCAAACTTAGCCGAGTGCTGGACTGCCGTTAAGCCTCTTAGTGAGAGAACTTAGGTGAGTGCTCGACTGCAGCTAAGCCCCCGAGTGGGAGGACTGCTCTCCACTCGGTGGGATTTTTTCAAACTTAGGCGAGTGCTGGACTGCCGTTAAGCCTCTTAGTGGGGGAACTTAGGCGAGTGCTCGACTGCAGCTAAGCCCCCGAGTGGGAGGATTGCTCTTCACTCGGTAGGATTTTTCCAAACTTAGGCGAGTGTTGTACTGCCGTTAAGCCTCTTATTGAGAGAACTTAGGCGAGTGCTCGACTGCAGCTAAGCCCCCGAGTGGGAGGACTGCTCTCCACTCGGTAGGATTTTTTCAAACTTAGGCAAGTGCTGGACTGCCGTTAAGCCTCTTAGTGAGAGAACTTAGGCGAGTGCTCGACCGCAGCTAAGCCCCTGAGTGGGAGGATTGCTCTCCACTCGGTAGGATTTTTCCAAACTTAGGCGAGTGCTGGACTGCTGTTAAGCCTCTTATTGAGAGAACTTAGGCGAGTGCTCGACTGCAGCTAAGCCCCCGAGATGGAGGATTGCTCTCCACTCAGTAGGATTTTTTTCAAACTTAGGCTAGTGCTGGACTGCCGTTAAGCCTCTTAGTGAGAGAACTTAGGCGAGTGCTCGACTACAGCTAAGCCCCCGAGTGAGAGGATTGCTCTCCACTCGGTTGGATTTTTCCAAACTTAGGTGAGTGCTGGACTGCCGTTAAGCCTCTTAGTGAGAGAACTTAGGCGAGTGCTCGACTGCAGCTAAGCCCCCGAGTAGGAGGATTGCTCTCCGTAAGGTAGGATTTTTCCAAACTTAGGCAAGTGCTGGACTGCTGTTAAGCCTCTTAGTGAGAGAACTTAGGCGAGTGCTCGACTGCAGCTAAGCCCCCGAGTGGAAGGATTGCTCTTCACTCGGTAGGATTTTTTCGAACTTAGGCAGAACGGATTCGCGACTAAGCCCACCCACTGGGGGATTTTAGGAGTAAATAAGAACAACACAATCGAATGAGAGAACCGTAAGCTCTTGTCTTTGATAAACGAATTACAAAATGTGTTGCTTATTACATTTTATTCGAACGAGTGTTTAAGTATAAAAGGGGCGGAGCAGCTCCGCGTTCCAAGCCCATGGCTCATCTTTCTGATGCTCGATACTGTAAACATGGTATGCTCCATTGTGAAGAACTTTGGTGACGATGAAGGGGCCTTCCCAAGTTAGAGCGAGCTTGTGTGGTTTCTGCTGATCCACTCGAAGAACCAAGTCTCCTTCTTGAAAGGCCCGACCCCTCACATTCTTGGCGTGGAATCGACGCAAATCTTGCTGATAAATGGTCGAGCGGATCAAGGCCATCTCTCTTTCCTCTTCTAAGAGATTGACTGAATCTTGCCGGGCCTGCTTTGCTTCTGCTTCGGAGAAGAGTTCAACTCGGGGTGCGTTGTGGAGCATGTCACTTGGCAGAACAGCTTCGGCTCCATAGACTAAGAAGAAAGGAGTTCTTCCAGTCGACCGATTAGGAGTTGTCCTTAAACCCCACAGAACAAACGGAAGTTCATCAACCCAAGCACCTACTGTGTGTTTGAGATCACGCATGAGTCGGGGCTTCAGTCCTTTGAGAATTAAGCCATTGGCTCTTTCTGCTTGTCCATTCGACCGCGGGTGAGCAACAGAAGCATAGTCGACTCGAGTGCCCTGAGAGGCGCAGAAAATTCTGAACTCATCGGAATCGAAGTTCGATCCGTTGTCCGTGATGATGTTGTCTGGGACTCCATACAGGAACATCAATTCTCTGATAAAACTGACAGCGGTGCTAGCGTCAAGGTTCTTGATGGGTTTGGCTTCGATCCATTTGGTAAACTTGTCGACTGCAACGAGCACGTGAGTGAAGCCACTTCTGCCGGTCCTCAGCGGTCCAACCATATCCAGTCCCCAAACAGCGAAGGGCCAGACGAGGGGGATGGTCTTCAGGGCTGACGCTGGCTTGTGAGACATATCGGAGTAAAATTGACAGCCTTCACATCTGTCGACATAATCTTTCGCCATCTCATTTGCTCGTGGCCAATAGAATCCAACACGGTATGCTTTAGCCATGATGGCCCGAGAGGACGCATGGTGACCACAGGTCCACGAGTGGATGTCATTGAGGATCATTCGACCTTCTTCTGGTGTTATGCACTTCTAACCGACTCCAGTCACACTTTCTCTGAACAGCTGCCCTCTTATCACAGTAAAAGCTTTAGATCGGCGGACGATCTGTCGAGCTTCTTCTTCATCCTCTGGGAGCTCTTTCCTGAGGATGTACGCAATGTAGGGCACCGTCCAGTCGGGAGTAATGGCCAGAACCTCCATGATTAGGTCGACCACAGCTGGGACCTGGACTTCAGTCGGATCCGTGGCGCTCTTGGGTTGTGGGGGCTCTTCAATGAAAGGGTCTTCCTGAACTGTCGGCGTGTGAATATGCTCAAAGAACACATTGCTGGGAATGGCCTCTCTCTTGGAACCTATCTTTGCCAATTCATCGGCTGCTTGATTTTTCAATCGGGGGATGTGGTGGAGTTCTAACTCCTCGAACTTCTTCTCAAGCTTTCTCACCGCGTTGCAATAACCAGTCATGGCTGGGCTTCTGACGTCCCACTCCTTCATCACTTGATTGAGTACCAAATCTGAGTCGCCATAGACCATGAGGCGACGGATGCCGAGTGAGATGGCCATGCGCAACCCATACAGGAGTGCTTCATACTCTGCTTCATTGTTGGAGGAATCAAAGTGAATCTGGAGGACATATCTGAGCTTGTCTCCTCGGGGGGATACCAGAACCACTCCAACACCAGAACCATTCAACATCTTGGATCCGTCAAAGAACATGGTCCAGTGCTCCGAGTGAACTTGAGTCGACAGTTGCTGTTCGATCCACTCGGCGAGGAAATCTGCTATTGCTTGGGACTTGATAGCTTTCTTTGCCTCAAACTTGATATCCAAGGGAAGGAGTTCAATCGCCCATTTTGCCACTCGACCAGTTGCATCCCTGTTGTGCAGAATCTCTGACAATGGAGCGTCGCTGACGACTGTAATAGAGTGATCTGAGAAGTAGTGTGCAACCTTCTTCGTGGTCATGTAAATTCCATAGACAAGCTTTTGATAGTGAGGATATCTCTTCTTTGACGGGGTCAGGACTTCAGAAATATAATAAACTGGACATTGAACTCTGTACGCTTTTCCTTCTTCTTCCCGCTTGACCATAAGTACTGTACTGACGACTTGTCCAGTGGCTGCTATATAAAGCAAAAGAGGCTCTTTGCTAATTGGAGCAGCAAGCACCGGCTGGGTGGAAAGTAGGGCTTTTAGCTCTGCAAATGCTATATCAACTTCTGGAGTCCACTCGAACGCATCTGATTTCTTCATCAGTCGGTAAAGAGGCAGGGCCTTTTCACCGAGGCGAGAAATGAATCGACTTAGGGCAGCCAAGTAACCAGTAAGCTTCTGGACATCATGCACACGCACAGGGCGTTTCATCCGAAGTATAGCGCCTACTTTCTCTGGGTTAGCATCGATTCCTCGTTCGGAAACAAGAAAACCGAGTAACTTTTCGCCTGGAACTCCAAACGTGCACTTTGATGGATTGAGCTTGATATCATACCTTCTGAGGTTGGCAAAGGATTCGGCGAGGTCGGTCAGCAGGTCAAAACCTTTACGTGACTTGACCACAATGTCATCCATGTATGCTTCCACATTCCAACTAATCTGAGTGAGCAGGCACTTCTGAATCATTTGCTTAAATGTGGCTCCGGCATTCTTCAAGACGAATGGCATTGTGACATATCAGAAGCACCTGAACGGGGTGATAAAAGCTGTCTTTATTTCATCGGGTCCGTACAGACGGATCTGGTGGTACCCGGAGTAGGCATCCAAAAAGGACAAACGCTCGCACCCAGCAGTCGAGTCGACTATCTCATCGATGCGAGGGAGAGGGAAGTGATCTTTCGGGCAGGCCCGATTGATATGCTTGAAATCGATGCACATGCGGAGTGAGTCATCTTTCTTTGGGACCATGACAACATTGGCTAACCACTCGGAGTGGTAAATCTCTCGGATAAACTCAGCTGCCAAAAGCCGAGCCACCTCTTCGCCGATTGCTTTTCTTTTCTGGACGACGGACCGTCGAAGATGCTCTTTGACTGGTTTCACTTTTGGGTCGACTCGCAAACGATGCTCAGCCAGTCCCCTGGGAACACCTGGCATGTCAGAAGGCTTCCATGCAAAGATGTCCCAGTTCTCATGGAGGAACTAGATGAGCGCTTCTTCCTATTTGGAGTCGAGTGTGGCCGAAATGTGGGTCGGAGCTGCATTGGGGTCCGTCGGGTGAATGTGAACAGACTTCGTCTCGCCAGACGACTGGAATGCTGAATCCGTGGCTGGCTTCTTGGCTCGCAACAAGTCACTTGGGTCTACATTTTTCTGGTATTCTTGCAATTCTGCCACGGCCATCTGGGCATCGGCGATCTTTGAGCCCTTCTGGAAACACTATTCCGCCTTTTTTCGATTACTAGAGATAGTGATCACTCCTCTAGGACCAGACATCTTCAGTTTGAGGTACACGTAACAAGGTCGAGCCATGAATCGTGCATAAGCTGGCCTGCCCAGAATTGCATGATACGCACTCTGAAAATCCACGACTTCAAACGTCAACTTTTCTTTGCGGTAATTTTTGGCATCACCGAAAACCACGTCGAGTGCAATCTGACCGAGGGACGCAGCCTTCTTTCCTGGGATGACCCCATGGAAACTCATGTGGCTTTCAGTGAGTCTGGACATCGGAATGCCCATTCCTTTCAACGTTTCTGCGTACAGAATGTTCAGGCCACTGCCACCGTCCATTAGGACCTTTGTCAGTCGAGTGCCTTCGACCACCGGTTCGACCACCAGCGCTTGCCTCCCAGGGGTGGTGATGTGCGCTGGGAGATCAGACTGGTCGAACGTAATGGCAGTCTGCGACCATTTCAAGTAATTGGGTGTCGCCGGAGCGACCATGTTCACTTCTCTGTTGATGACTTTCAATCGACTCTTGTTTTCAACAACAGCAAAAATCATCAGAGTGGAATTCACGTGAGGATAACCATCATCATCTTCCCCTTCACTCTCAGCCTTGTCTGCCTCCTTCTCCTTTTCCTTGGGCTGTTTCTCTCGGAACTGCTGGATCAGGAGCCGACACTGTCGAGTGGTATGCTTCGGGTAAATGAAATTACCTTCTTCGTCTTTTTTGGTGTGGATATGGCACGGCAGATCCAACACATCATTTCCATCTTGATATTTTACTTTCTTGGGGTTCCACGGCCCTTTGGGCTTCCCCTTGAACTTTCCTTGAACCACAGCCAAGGCCTCACCCGGAGCAGCTGGTTCGGCCTTGCGTTTTTGTTTCCGACTGGAGTTTCCTCCTCCAGCTTCATGGGCGACTACTTTGTGCTTGCCACTCCGCAGTCGCTCCTCCTCTTCACCATTGGCATACTTGGTGGCGATTTCCATCATCCGAGTCAAAGTCATGTTTCCTGTCTGACCGAATTTCAGATTCAACTCTCGGTACCTGACGCCTTCCTTGAAAGCACAAATTGCCTGATGATCAGACACATCTTCCACCGTGTGGTGCAGGGTGATCCACCTCTGGATATAATCTCTCAAAGTTTCATTCGGTTTCTCGATGCAACACTGTAATTCTGTCAAACCTGCTGGCCGCTTGCAAGTACCCTCAAACGTTCTGACAAACACTCGGGCGAGATCTTCCCAAGTATAGATGCTGCCAGGCGCCAACTGATTCAGCCACGCCCTAGCCAAGCCCTCCAACATCAGAGGAAGGTGTTTCATGGCCACCTCATCATTGCCGACATCTATCTGGACTGCCACTCGGTAGTCTTCGAGCCAGGTGTCAGGCTTGGACTCTCCGGTGAACTTACTGACTCCAGTCGCCAACCTGAATTTGGGGGGAATCACTGCAGCTCTGATAGCTCTGCTGAAGCACTCTGGGCCAGAGACATGCACCATGTTGCTGGTTTGCGGGCCTCTGTCATGGCCATCTCGGTGAGCTCTGTTTCTGTCGACCAAGCCTTGTACGAGAATAGTTCTCGCATCAAAGCCTGGCTCCCTGGGGTCGACTGGAATACCTCTTTCGACGCTGTTAGGGCGCCTGTCTTCATGTGGCCGCGGCACGTACGACCCACTCTTTGGAGGAGGCGTGGGCACTCGACGGCGACCATCGCGATCGGCTCGACGATCATACTGCTCCTGGCTTCTGTACTGATCGCATTGCTCTCCACATCCCTCACGCCTCGGGGGCGATCTCAGGCTATGGGCCGACTGGACCATATCTGCGACCACAGATCTGCTATGGATCCTATCCCGCGACTGAGACACAGCCGTATTCTGCTCTCCTGCTGCCCGGAGCAAGGCCCTGATCTGCGCCAGACCTCGGCCAGCTTCTAACTGGGAAGGTTGAATCGACTCTGCTATCCGGGCCGCAGCTGCTAGGTTTTGGATCGGTGTTCGGTATACCTGAGATAGAGGTGGAAAAGTTGGCGTCGGCTGGACTCAGGAGCACGTTGACGAGCGCGATCGTCGAGTGCGCGCTGTAGGTTCTCCAGCCGAGTGCGCTCATCCAGATTGGCTAAGAGAGCCTGTTCCAAGGCCTGGGCCTCGGGCGTTTCTCCAACTATAGGAGTATGCAGGGCATCCATGTTTCGGCGACGAAGTTCTTCTCTCTGCTACGAGGAGAGAGGCTCGGGGCGGTACTCCTCGTTAACGTGCGACGGATCACCGTTCCCGTCACCTCCGTCTTCACGATCGAAGCTAGGAGGACCGCGTGGTCCATTGACCATCAGGACTTCCGCTGCCGAGTCATTGCTGCCGCACTCGGATGCAGTCTCTACGGAGCCAGTCAACAGATCGAACAGGCCGTAGAGAGACTCGTCGGGCTCGAGCACCACGAGTTGAGGGGTGGCCGACTGGCGGGCCACCGCATGCTTAACCCACCGTTGAACCCTCGACCGGCCGTGCGCTTGTTCCGACGGGTCGCAGGGAGGGGGAAAGCCATAGGAGTCGAATGGTACTGGGTCGACGGTTGCCACAGGAGGACGCCGCGGACGCAGGCGTGAAAGTGCATCACCCCGCGGGCGGGGAGCGCATCGACGTCGAGTGGTGCCTCCTGAAGCCAAGTGGAGTCGTCGGCGACAAACACGAGCGCGCCGAGACGGATCTCGCGGCCCCCAGCCAAACCTCTGCCTGGAACCATGATGATGGGAATCGGAAAAATTGCAACTTCTCCAACAAGTCGCTAACACACCTGCCCCACGGTGGGCGCCAACTGTCGTGGATCTAAGACTGACAGTATAATGGGGGTAGGTATGAGGAGGAAAGATCCTAGCTATGGATTAGTTGTACACACGAGTTTTACGAGTTCATGCCCTTCTCAGAGGAAGTAACAACCCTACGTCTCGGTGCTCTAAGGCGGTCGACTGGATTATACGCGTGTGTGTGTTTATAAAAGTGTGAAACCCTATCCCAGAGGAGGGGGGTGAATTATATAGAGTGCGCCAGGACCCCAGATCCCCTCCGTTACACAGGGTTCATTGTTCATAAAGGTGGGGCGTTACTGGTAACGTCTACAATAAAGTGTTATAAATGCCCATAATGCTATGGTTTAAGTCGCGACCGTTGCAGAGTGGAGGGCTTCTCGTCTTCTGGTGGTCGAGTGTCTTCAAGGTGGTCGAGTGTCTTCAAGGAAGTCAAGTGAGCACATCTTCATGGTCGAGTGGATGATATTTTCTCTTCGACTGCTTCTAATTCTTTGTAAAGATGTCCTCGGGGAGGGCATGCTGGACAGGTCCATGACCCTACCCTAGGTACATAGCTTCATCATACCGCTCAAAATATTATTCACCTCTATGTCAAAACTGAGCTCTGGCACCTCTACAAATCCCTGCTTCCCTCTGCGAAGGGCCTATCTATTTACTTTTATGTTGAGTCATCATCCACTTATTAAAAGGCACCAGTTGGAGAGCACCGCTGTCATTTGCATTCATTACTGTTAGTTTACATTGAGTATGACTTGACTGGATCTCTTTTACCATGAATTACAATGTCTAGTCAGTCCTTGATCTTTAAAGGTGCTCTGCATTTATGTTTTGCGGTCTCAGAAAGGGCTAGCGAGATACCATCTTGTTATATCATATTATGATTGTTTTGAGAAAGTGTTGTCATCCGAGATTTATTATTATTGCTCGCTAGCTGATTATGCCATTGATATGAGTAAACATGAGACCTAAGCGTTATTGTGAATATGGTTAGTTTATAATCTTTGCTGAAAACTTGAATGCTGGCTTTACATATTTACAACAACAAGAGCAAATAGAGTTTGTAAAAGTTTTTATTTATCACTTTCAGTTTGTCAACTGAATTGCTTGAGGACAAGAAAATGTTTAAGCTTGGGGGAGTTCATACGTCTCTGTCGTATCTACTTTTCCAAACACTTTTGCCCTTGTTTTGGACTCTAACTTGCATGATTTGAATGGAACTAACCTAGACTGATGCTGTTTTTAGCAGAATTGCCATGGTGTTATTTATGTGCAGAAACAAAAGTTCTCGGAATGACCTGAAACTTCACGGAATGTCTATTTGGAAATAATAATAAAATCCTTGCAAAAGATGAAGACCAGGGGGCCCACACCCTAGCTACGAGGGTGGGGGGGCGCCCCCTACCTTGTGGGCCCCCTGGAGCTCCTCCGACCTCAACTCCAACTCTATATATTTGCTTTTGGGGAGAAAAAAATAAAGGAGATGGATAAAACCTCTCGGGAGGGCTGATCTGGAGTCCGTTCAGGGCTCCAGAGAGGGGAATCCGTCGCCATCGTCATCATCAACCATCCTCCATCACCAATTTCATGATGCTCACCGCCGTGCGTGAGTAATTCCATCATAGGCTTGCTGGACGGTGATGGGTTGGATGAGATTTATCATGTAATCGAGTTAGTTTTGTTAGGGTTTGATCCCTAGTATCCACTATGTTCTGAGATTGATGTTGCTATGACTTTGCTATGCTTAATGCTTGTCACTAGGGCCTGAGTGCCATGATTTCAGATCTGAACCTATTATGTTTTGATCAATATATGAGAGTTCTTGATCCTATCTTGCAAGTCTATAGTCACCTACTATGTGTTATGATCCGGCAACCCTGAAGTGACAATAATCGGGACCACTCCTGGTGATGACCGTAGTTTGAGGAGTTCATGTATTCACTATGTGTTAATGCTTTGGTCCGGTACTCTATTAAAAGGAGGCCTTAATATCCCTTAGTTTCCGCTAGGACCCCGCTGCCACGGGAGGGTAGGACAAAAGATGTCATGCAAGTTCTTTTCCATAAGCACATATGACTATATTCGGAATACATGCCTACATTACATTGATGAATTGGAGCTAGTTCTGTGTCACCCTAGGTTATAACTGTTACATGATGAACTGCATCCGGCATAATTCTCTATCACCGATCCATTGCCTACGAGCTTTCCATATATTGTTCTTCGCTTATTTACTTTTCCGTTGCTATTGCTATTATCACTACAAAATACCAAAAACATTACTTTTGCTATCATTACCTTCTGCTACCGTTATCACAACTATCATATTACTCTGCTACTAAACACTTTGCTGCAGATATTAATTTTTCAGGTGTGGTTGAATTGACAACTCAGTTGTTAATACTTGAGAATATTCTTTGGCTCCCCTTGTGTCGAATCAATAAATTTGCGTTGAATACTCTACCCTCGAAAACTGTTGCGATCCCCTATACCTGTGGGTTATCAAGACTATTTTCTAGCGCCGTTGACGGGGAGCATAGCTCTATTCTTTGAGTCACTTGGGATTTATATCTGCTTATCATTATGAAGAACTTGAGAGATCCAAAAACCAAGATATATCCCTCAACTACGAGGGGAGGTGAGGAACTGCCATCTAGCTCTGCACTTGATTCACCTTCTGTTTTGAGTAAGCTTGCGACACCTAAACCTGCTTCTGCTATTCGTTCTGATATGTCACATGTTATTGATGATGCCACTTCTACTATGCATGATTGAGGGAGTCATGGATTAGGGGGTGTCCGGATGGCCGGACTATACCTTCAGTCGGACTCCTGGACTATGAAGATACAAGATTGAAGACTTCGTCCCGTGTCCGGAAGGGACTTTGCTTGGCGTGGAAGGCAAGCTTAGCGATACATATATGTAGATCTCCTACCAGTGTAACCGTCTTTGTGTAACCCTAACCCTCTCTGGTGTCTATATAAACCGGAGGGTTTTAGTCCGTAGGACAACATACAAAACAACAATCATACCATAGGCTAGCTTCTAGGGTTTAGCCTCTCCGATCTCGTGGTAGATCTACTCTTGTACTGCCCATATCATCAATATTAATCAAGCAGGACGTAGGGTTTTACCTGCATCAAGAGGGCCCGAACCTGGGTAAAACTTTGTGTCCCTTGCCTCCTGTTACCATCCAGCCTAGACGCACAGTTCGGGACCCCCTACCCGAGATCTGCCGGTTTTGACACCGACATTGGTGCTTTCATTGAGAGTTCCTCTGTGTCGTCACCGTTAGGCTTGATGGCTCCTACAATCATGAATAGCGATGCAGTCCAGGGTGAGACCTTCCTCCCCGGACAGATCTTCGTCTTCGGCGGCTTTGCACTGCGGGCCAATTCACTTAGCCATATGGAGCAGATCGAAAGCTATGCCCCTGGCCGTCAGGTCAGATTTGGAAGTTTAAACTACACGGCTGACATCCGTGGGGACTTGATCTTCGACGGATTCGAGCCACTGCTGAGCGCGCCGCACTATCACGACGAGCATGATCTAGCTTTGCCGCCGAACAGTGCCCTGGAGGCCGCACCCGCATCGGCTTCGACCCTTAATTCGGAGCCAACTGCGCCGATCGAGGACGGGTGGTTGGACGCCGCCTCGGGGGCTACGATCCCAACGGCGATTGAGCCGAACACTAGCCCCGCACTCCGCGAGACTCGTGACTCCAAGGAGCCGGACTCCTCTCCAGACTCCGAACCCTCCGCGCCCCTGCCGATCAAATCCGATTGGACGCCGATCGTGGAGTTTACTGCCGCAGACATCTTTCAGCACTCGCCTTTCGGCGATATTCTGAAGACACTAAAGTCTCTCTCTTTATCGGGAGAGCCCTGGCCAGACTATGGTCAGCAAGGTTGGGATACGGACAATGAAGAAATTCAAATCCCACCCACCACCCACTTTGTAGCCACTGTCGACGATTTAACCGACATGCTCGACTTCGACTCCGAAGACATCGACGGTATGGACGCCGATGCAGGAGACGATGAAGAAACAGCGCCTATTGGGCCCCGGAAAGCCACCTCGTCATATGACGTATACATGGTGGACACACCAAAAGATGACGACGAGGAGCGGAAGGATGCACCGAAGGCTTGTCCCCTCGAGAAGCAGTCAAAGCAGCGACGCAAGCGCCGCCCCAAATCCCGCCTCGACAGAAATAATGATCACACAGACCCAACGCTGGAGTAGGGCGAACCGCTGCCGGACAACGGCAATCCAGATAATCAAACCGAACAATCAAATTCTATCAAGGATAATGGTCTGGACGACATAACGCCGGACAGGCACCCGGAGCAGCAGAATGCCCGTAAAAGGCTTGTTGCCACCGCGAGGAGTCTTAAAAAGCAGAAGCAAAGGCTCAAGGCTGCGCAAGACACACTCCAAATTAGATGGAGTAAAATACTCAACACAGCAGCGAGGTACGGCGACAATCGCCCCTCCAAGAGCTACCCAAAGCGGAAGCTGCTACCTGAATTCAATGAGGAGGCCTCAGACCCCCCACAACCAAATATCAAAGCAGCCACCTGGCTGGATAAACGATCCCTCTACCAACACAGAGCTTCATACAACGCCACTCACAATACAACACGCGACCCATGCGAGGGCTCGCACCCAAAGGACGGTGCAACAAGATCCATCTATGGACCACGCAAGCGCGCCCCAGCATACAATGCAACACAACAAACATCCGAACAACGCGGTACACCCAGCTATAGGGGTGCCGCACACCCCCTATGTTTCACCGATGAGGTGCTGGACCATGAATTTCTAGAGGGATTCAAACCCGTAAACATAGAGACATATGACGGAACAACAGACCCTGGGGTCTGGATTGAGGACTACATCCTTCATATCCATATGGCTCGAGGAGATGATCTCCACGCCATCAAGTACTTACCCCTCAAGCTCAAAGGGCCAGCTCGTCACTGGCTTAAAGGCCTCCCCGAAAGCTCCATTGGAAGTTGGGAAGAGCTCGAAGATGCCTTTCGGGCAAATTTTCAAGGGACTTATGTCCGACCTCCGGATGCGAACGATTTGAGTCATATAACTCAACAGCCCGGAGAGTCAGCCCGAAAACTTTGGAACATGTTTCTTACTAAAAAGAACCAGATTGTCGACTGTTCGGACGCCGAAGCCTTGGCAGCTTTTAAGCATAGCATCCGTGACGAATGGCTCGCCAGACACCTCGGCCAAAATAAGCCAAGAACGATGGCCGCATTAACAAACCTCATGACCCGCTTTTGCGCGGGTGAGGACAGCTGGCTAGCCAGATGCAGCACCAGCGACCCAAGTACATCTGAAGTTAGAGATGGAAACGGGAAATCACGGCGCGAGAGCAATAACAAACGCTGGAATAAAGAAGACAACACGAAGGGCACGGGAGTAAACGCCGAATTCAAAATCTCTCGGCCAGGTCAGCAAAAGCCGCCCTCTAAAGGCACCAGGGATGAACTGTCCAGCCTCAACAAAATTCTGGACCAAGTATGTCAGATCCATAGTACCCCTGGTAAACCTGCTAATCATACCCACAGAGAATGTTGGGTCTTCAAGCAGTCCGGCAAGCTCAACGCCGTACACAAGGGGGAGGATACACCAAGTGAAGACGAGGACGAGCCTCCCAAGCAAGACACTGGGGAACAAAAGAAATTTCCACCAGAAGTCAAAACAGTAAACGTGTTACACGTAATCAAGGGAAAAAACGATGTGGCACTCCCAGGAAAATATACCAAAGTGCCTGTCACCACGAAGTCCTGCCACTGGTCGTCTCAACCGATCACTTTTGACCATCGTGATTACTCAGCAAGTATCCGACGCGCAGGATGGGCTGCCCTGCTATTAGACCTGGTAATTGGCGGATATCACTTCACACGAGTCTTGATGGACGGTGGCAGCAGTCTAAACCTAATATATCAGGATACAATCCACGGGATGGGGTTACACCCAACAAAAATTCACCATAGCAATACTACCTTTAAAGGAGTAATGCCAGGCCCAGGGGCTCGTTGTATGGGCTCCCTCCTACTACAAGTTATATTCGGCTCCCCCGATAACTTTCGTCGTGAGCATTTAACCTTCCATTCCAAAGCGGCTATCAAGCACTGCTCGGACACGAAGCTTTCGCTCGCTTTAATGCAATACCACACTACGCCTCCCTCACACTCAAGATGCCCGGTCCACGTGGCATCATTTCAATGAAAGGAAATATCAAGCGATCTCTGCGCGCCGAAGAGAGTGCGGTTGCCTTGGCAGCCGCATACTAAAGGCGCCCGGACCAGCGAAAGCATCCAATAGGTCGTCAAGACCTCAGACACAACTAATCAAGTCCGGCGATGCTATTCATACCGAATAAACGGTCACACCCCTATTTGTCAATACAAGGGGCTCAACACGCGCAGACAAGTGGCAATTTTTTTCTCATCTTGAATTATACATGGTTTCTTTAAAAACTATCTTTTTGCACGACAACTTTTTCACCTAAATTCCTCTCTTTTACAGACGATCATCGTGCTACACCCGTCCAGGATATGGCACAACGGAGACACAGGCGCAGACGTGCAGGAGGGACCCGCTCCAAGGATTCTTTTTAGATTAAGACCCTGCGTAAACCTTTTTTTACTGTCTCTTGTTGATACATATCCACCATTGAGAAGGATGCTGACGTCTTGGCATGTGGCCACGCCAGAACAATGCACGTACCTGGACACAAGGGGCTTCTTACAAAGGCCATTATTTAGGCCCGGTTTATACCACAAAGACCGAATACCTTAGGGAGTGTTCGGCGTCGCGAGTTTGGCCCTATATGCATCAACTCCAAATCATTGTCTTTGGTCAAATGTTGGGTTTGCCCGGCTCCTGTGTTTTGGTGCCTTACGTTCCGCTTTACCAGCTAAGGTAGCACCAGGAGAACTACTGCGATTGTGCACTGGTTCATCCGGACAAGCACCTCAGTAGAGAAAGCCAAAAACTGACTGTCATGATATAGCGTGAGACTGGTCAACCACTCGATGACCTGTTGGAATGTTAGAATTCCTCCGCCTTAACGAAGGGCCGTTTTCTGGCCAGGCATGTATGCACCCCGGGATCGGGAGAGTACGGAGCCACCAGGGGCTATCTAGTAGCCCCACTGTCAAACTCCTATGGCTAAGTGAAAGTGCTAAAGCATTATAGTCCGGTTGCCTCGCCCGCTCCGCTATCACCTCCTTAATAGGACCAAGACGTTGGGCTAAGTGTGAATGTGTGTTTTTTGCGAGCACCTCCGCATTATATTCGTGGGGGTTGAAGCCGACGGCTGCAATCTTTTAGGTTATACACATGTATACATAAACGGCCGCCCAGGAGGCATCATATTACTTTCAGGCAAAAGTATAAAAATAGCCTTATAAAAATCTATAAAAGCATTTCGCTTATAATGAGATTACATATCACTCAAACATAATATTCTTTGAGCACTGGGTCTCTATCAAACGAGCACCCTCAAGAACTTCTTCAAAGTAGTGCTTAGCAGCCATTCGACCTATGGCTGAATCCCGCGCTGCAACAGTGGTAGCATCCATGTCCGCCCAGTATGCTTTAACACGGGCAAAGGCCACCCGTGAGCCTTCTATGCACGCCGACCTCTTCATCACATTAACGCGCGGCACCACGTCAAGGAGCTGCTGCACCAAGCTGAAATAGCTATTCGGTTTTGGCCTTTTCGGCCATAGCTGATCCACAACAGACCTCATGGCGAGTCCGGACAACCTATTCAGTTCGGCCCATTCGGCTAATTGGTCAGTCAATGAAAGCGGACGCTCGGGAGAATGGAATTGTGTCCAAAACAGCTGGTCCACTTCATGGTCCGTCTGACCCTGGAAGTACTTGGCCGCATCGGTAGCGCTCGCCGCCAAATCCATATACACATCCTCCGAACTCCACAGCCGATCCAGAGAGGCATACCGTGGATCTCCGAACTTCCTCCGCAACATAAAGGATTTCCCAGCTACAATATCCCCGGCTTCCTGCAGCTCCTCCTTCTTCGCCCTCATAGCAGAGCGGATGTCTTTTCTCGTCGCAGCAACCTTCTCAAGGTCCGATGCCTTCGCTAGGTTTTCCTTTTCAAGAACCCGGCAACGGTCGGCGGCGGCTTTTAATTCTATGGCCATCTTGGCCATCTTATCTCGGCTCTCGCCATGCGCGGCCTTCTCGGCTCTCAACTCTTCGGCCGCCTTCAAAGCAGCCGCATTACCAAACCTTGCTTGTTCCTTGGCTCGGGCAAGTTCTGCCCGCAAGGCTTCAACAGTGGCAACTCCATCTGCAGTCACAACATATTAAAGATACTGGCATCATGCTGCTCTTACTATGTGGCGTTTACCAGATAATGACACTTACCCTGTGCCTCGTCAAGCCTCTTGTTAACAAGCTCGATGTCGGCGTCTGCCGCATCCAACTACCGTTTTAAATGGGCAAACTCGCTAGTCCGGCTAGCCACCAGAGCTTCCATCACCTGCACATAGAGGCAGTATGGTCATTACCTGGGAATATGATCCTCTGTTCATCGTCGTTTCCGACGACAACCAGAGTCTCAGGGGCTACTATCTACACAGGGCACACCTAGCATGTGCAGGACTATCATACATTATTTTACGTACCTCAAAGCCTGTCAGTAGACTCATAAAATCTTCATGCAATCCGCTTTCGGCAGACGAGATGCTCTCCATCACCGTATTCATCAGCACACGGTGTTCATCTGAGATGGCCGTTTGCCCCACCAACTCCCTCAAAACATCCGATCGCACACCAGACGGTGTCAGACTCTTTTTTCCGCTCTCTTCGGGAGCCGGACACTGAGAGCTTCGGGGGTTAATGGGATTATCTTCTGGCCTCACCGGACTCGGAGAGGCCCTCCACGACGACACTTCGGGGTCGCCCGCTTCCGGAGCGGAGGAGTCCGGAGGAGGCGTCTCGCTCTCCATCATCTCTGGAAGAATATCCCCCGAAGACGAGCTCATTTGAGAGGGGCTAAGGCCCGAACTGCAAAGATATATGCAGTGGTTATTTTCTCAGAAGAAAAAGATGGCATACCTGTACTATTAAAGTATTTCGGGTCACTTATGACTCGCTGGAGAATTGATCCCCCCGCGGACTTTGTGCGGCAAGAGCACCGCCCAAGGTAGGACCCTCTGTGGGAGACTTCTTCTCCTGTTTGAAAGCTTCGGCTTCCGAATCCCCTGGCGCAGTCCTTTTCCTCCTCCGGCCGTCTTCCTTCATGGAGACGCTCGCTCCCTCGGATAGAACGGGTATCGTTGGGGGCCCGCGTCTGCCCGTATTTTCCTCCCCAGTATCTTCCTTTAAGGGCTCCGGGCAAGGTGCGACCTAGAGCATATTTTCCAATACCGGATTGTCCAAACCCTCAGGGAGGGGGGCCGAACACCGAATCAACTTCGCCTTTGTTAGCCAGTCGTGGTCAAAAAGCGAACTCTTAGAGATAACATCGTAACAAATGAGAGATAGTATGTTCGGCCGGAAGATTCCTTACCTGTTCGGCGGCGCAGTTACTGCTCAGGCCCACGTCCTCGGTGATTTCCGGACACTCTACCTGAGGTCCAAAGAATGACTTGTACATCTCCTCGTGCGTCAAGCCGAGGAAATTTTGAATGACACGCGGTCCCGTGGGATTGAACTCCCACAAGCGAAGGGGCCGGCGTTTGCAAGGCTGGACTTGACGAACCAGCATAACTTGTATTACCGCAACCAAACTAAAATCTTCATTGAAGAGATCTCGAATGCGGCTTTGCAGTATAGGCACGTCCTCGGCTGGACCCCAGCTCAGACCTCTACTGATCCATGACATCAGCTGTGGTGGAGGGCCCGAGCGGAAAACAGGGGCGGCCGCCCACTTGGCACTTCTAGGAGCCGTGATGTAGAACCACTCCTGTTGCCACAATTCAGACACCTCTGGAATGGAACCTTTGGGCCATGGATCTCCCGTCATCTTGTGTATTGAGGCACCTCCACATGCTGCATGTTGCCCCTCGATCATCTTCGGCTTTACTTCAAAGGTCTTGAGCCACAGGCCAAAGTGAGGGGTAACCCGGAGGAAGGCCTCACACACGACAATAAATGTCGTGATATGAAGAAAGGAGTCCGGAGCTTGATCATGGAAATCTAGCCCGTAATAAAACATCAAACCCCTGACGAAAGGATCTAGAGCAAGGCCTAGACCTCGGAGGAAGTGGGAGACGAACACGACATTCTCGTTGGGTTCGGGGGAGGGGACGGCCTGCCCTCGGGCAGGCAGCCGATGCAAAACCTCGGCGGTCAGATATCTGGCCTCCCTCAACTTTTTGATGTCTTCTTCCATGACGGAGGAAGGCACCCATCAGCCTTGAAGGCTAGATCCGGACATGATAGAAGGTTCGGAGCACCTGACCTGAACTTTGGGTGTTTGAGCTTGAGGTGGGGGAAGGATTCGATTGAGCACGAGAGGGAAAAGAGTAAAAGCCTTGTCCCTTTATAAAGAGGGTGAATATTAAGCGTCCTCTCCGTGGCCGTTTGGACTTGCCTATAGTCTAGGAGTCCTAGAAGCGGTTGGGTTACCCACGCCCGTATTGATGAGAATCCCGGAATAAGGGGACACGATCTCTGCTTTAACAAGACGTGCCAAGGAAACCGCCTCGCATGACACACTGAGGTGGGACAATAAAACGATTCGAATAAAGGCTTGGCCATGGTGCGATGTCACACTACGGAATACGTCAGCAGATTAGATTTGTGTAAATATTATTCTCTCTATGGCAATATGTGGAAACTTATTTTGCAGAGCCGGACACTATCTTTGTGTTCAAAATCTTCTATGAAGTACTTGGAGGAGGAACCCGCCTTGCAATGCCGAAGACTATTTGCGCGCCGGACTCGTCGTCATTGAAGCCTGGTTCAGGGGCTACTAAGGGAGTCCTGGATTAGGGGGTGTCCGGATGGCCGGACTATACCTTCAGCCGGACTCCTGGACTATGAAGATACAAGATTGAAGACTTCGTCCCGTGTCTGGAAGGGACTTTCCTTGGCGTGGAAGGCAAGCTTAGCGATACGGATATGTAGATCTCCTACCATTGTAACCGTCTTTGTGTAACCCTAACCCTCTCCGGTGTCTATATAAACCAGAGGGTTTTAGTCCATAGGACAACATACAGAACAACAATCATACCATAGGCTAGCTTCTAGGGTTTAGCCTCTCCGATCTCGTGGTAGATCTACTCTTGTACTGCCCATATCATCAATATTAATCAAGCAGGACGTAGGGTTTTACCTCCATCAAGAGGGCCCGAACCTGGGTAAAACTTCGTGTCCCTTGCCTCCTGTTACCATCCGGCCTAGACGCACAGTTCGGAACCCCCTACCCGAGATCTGCCGATTTTGACACCGACAATGATACTTATGATGAAACTACTTCTATGCTTGATACTATTGTGCCACTTGGTGAATTTCTTGATGAACAACTTGCTAGGGTTAGAGAGAATGAAATTATTGAAACTGATAATATTGATGAAAGTGATGATGAAGACTCTCCCCCTAATGAATATGAATCGCCTATTATTCCTGAGGGTTATGTTTTTGAAAAAGAAGCTGCTTTAGCTATTTTAGCTTGCAAAGATAGATACGAGCTCAAGAGGTTATTAGCTAAATGGAAGCAGCAATCTCTTAATGCTAGAATGAAACCTGACCCTACTTTTGCTACTTCACCTATCTGTGTTACTGATAAGGATTATGAATTCTCTGTTGATCCTGATATAATTACTTTGGTTGAATCTGATCCTTTTCATGGCTATGAATCTGAAACTGTTGTGGCACCTCTTACCAAATTAAATAATATAGCCACCCTGTTCACTAATGATGAGAAATCTTGCTACTTTTATATCCTTAAAATATTTCCGTTCTCATTAAAGGGTAATGCTAAGATATGGTTTAATTCTCTTGATCCTGGTTGTGTGCGTAGTCCCTAGGATATGATTTATTACTTCTCTGCTAAATATTTCCCTGCTCATAAGAAACAAGCTGCCTTAAGGGATATATATAATTTTGTGCAAATTGAAGAAGAGAGTCTCCCACAAGCTTGGGGGAGGCTTCTCAAGTTACTTAATGCTTTGCCTGATCATCCTCTTAAGAAAAATGAAATACTTGATATCTTTTATAATGGACTAACCAATGCTTCCAGAGATTACCTGGATAGTTGTGCTAGTTCTGTTTTCAGGGAAAGAGCACCGGATGAAACTGAAATTCTATTGAATAATATGTTGACAAATGAAAATAATTGGAAACTTCCTAAGCCTATTCCTAAACCAACTCCGAAGAAAAGAGGTGTTCTATTTGTCAGTCCTGAAGATATGCAAGAGGCAAAGAAATTTATTAAAGAAAAAGGTATTAAAGCTGAAGATGTTAAGAATTTACCTCCTATTGAAGAAATACACGGTCTTAATTTATCGCCTGTTGAAGAAACATATGATCTTAATCCATTACCTATTGAAGAAATACATGGTCTTGATAACCCAACACAGGTAGTAAATGTAAATTCTCTCTATAGATATGATAAAGCTGAAATCCCATTTACTAAGTTTGCTAGCCCATGCTTAGATGAGTTTGATAAATTTATGGATAAGCAAGAAGACGTCAATGCTTATTTTGGTAGACAATTGAAATACAATTCAAATATGCTTGAACACTTGGGTGATTATATGGCTAATGTCAAAGGTGAACTTAAACTTATTAGTAAACATGCTTCTATGGTTACCACTCAAGTAGAACAAGTACTTAAAGCTCAAAATGATTTGCTCAATGAACTGAATAATAAGAATAATGACTATGCTGTTAGAGTGGCTACTAGAACTGGTAGAATGACTCAGGAACCTCTATATCCTGAAGGACACCCTAAGAGAATTGAGCAAGATTCTCAGAGAAATAATATAGATGCACCTAGTCCTTCTAAAAGGAAGAAAAAGAAAAATGATAGGACTTTGCATGCTTCTAGTGAACCTATTACTGAAACACATGAGAATCCAAATGATATTTCTATTTCTGATACTGAAACAAAATCTGGTAATGAACCTGAAACTAGTGATAATGTTAATGATAATGTTCATGTTGATGCTCAACCTTGCAATGATAATGATATAAAAATTGAACCTACTGTTGATCTTGATAACCCACAATCAAAGAATCAACGTTATGATAAGAAAGACTTTGTTGCTAGGAAACATGGTAAAGAAAGAGAACCATGGGTTCAGAAACCTATGCCTTTTCCTCCCAAACCATCCAAGAAAATGGATGATGAGGATTTTGAGCGCTTTGCTGAAATGATTAGACCTATCTTTTTGCGTATGCGATTAACTGATATGCTTAAAATGAATCCTTATGCTAAGTACATGAAAGAAATTGTTACTAATAAAAGAAAGATACCGGAAGCTGAAATTTCCACCATGCTTGCTAATTATACTTTTAAGGGTGGAATACCAAAGAAACTTGGAGATCCAGGAGTACCTACTATACCATGCTCCATTAAAAGAAACTATGTTAAAACTGCTTTATGTGATCTTGGAGCCGGTGTTAGTGTTATGCCTCTCTCTTTATATCGTAGACTTGACTTGAATAAGTTGACACCTACTGAAATATCTTTGCAAATGCCTGATAAATCAACTGCTATACTTGTCGGTATTTGTGAGGATGTGCCTGTTGTGGTTGCAAACGTTACTATTTTAACGGACTTTGTTATTCTTGATATTCCCGAGGACAATAGTATGTATATTATTCTTGGAAGACCTTTTCTTAATAGTGCAGGGGCTGTTATTGATTGTAACAAAGGCAATGTCACTTTTCATGTTAATGGTAATGAGCATACGGTACACTTTCCAAGGAAACAACCTCAAGTTCGTAGCATTAACTCTATTGGAAAAATTCCATCGATTATATTTGGGGGTTTTGAATTTCCTCTTCCTACTCTCAAGAAGAAATATGATATTCTTATTATTGGGGATGTGCATATCCCCGTTGAGGTAACCTAGTGTTATTCGAAATTTCTCCGGTTCCATATTAATCGGAATGAGTTTGTTAACAAGACCTGATCAACCTTGTTAGTGGATTCCTTTTGATGAGCATGAGATGGATGAAACTAGAAGGCACAACCTTTTGTACCCTCTTTTTACTTTCTGTTATTCATATTAAATTAAATAAAAATAGTATTTTCTGTTTGTTATCTGAATTATCCGTGCAATATAAAAATACCCCAAAAATAAAAGTTCTCCAAATGCCTTGAAATTTAAATATGTTATTTTCTGGAATATTTGAGAATATTTGGCACTGAGAACACAACAGGGGAGCAAGCACCTGGCCACGAGGGTGGAGGGCGCGCCCTACCCCCTGGGCGCGCCCCCTGCCTCGCGGGCCCACAATGGCCCTCCTCCACTTATTCCTGCACCCACACACTCCTTCTTCCTCCCACAAACACCAATATCCAGCTCAAATCCGAGTCCAAGCTCATTTTGCTGCCATTTTCGATCTCCTTGCTCAAAGCACCTCTCACAAAACTGCTTGGGGAGATTGTTCCTTGGTATGTGACTCCTCCATTGGTCCAATTACTTTTTGTTCTAGTGTTTTATTCATCGCAAATTTATGCTGCCTAGGTGACCATGTTCTTGAGCTTGCATGTCAAATTTATATGGTTCCAAGTAGTTTTGATGCATGATATAGGCTCTAGGCACTTGTAGGAGTAGTTGCTATCAATTTTATTGAGTTTGGTTTACTTTTACTTGAAGTTACTAAAAATTTCAGAAATTTTTCAGAGGAAGAAATATTCTTAGGAAAATGTACCAATGTGGTTCTTCAAGGAAGCAAGGACCCAGCCTTGCAACGCGTGATGCTGATGAAGAGCCGCCAAGAGACGCTCCAGTGCGTCCTTGTGAATGGCCTTCGGAAAACTTTATGGATCGAGCGGGAATTAAGGAAGAATTTAATGCATATTTGCGTAACGCTGATCTTGTGAGCTTCGAGGAAGAAAAGTGCCGCCAGTACCACTATCTCACTAGTTCCTTTGTGAGGAGGCAAGTACCTTGTTCCGCTAGAGGCCATTCACGTCTACCGAAACCCTACATCAGCCACAGAGCCAGAGTCGGAACCACAAGTTGATCCTCCACGACAGTCTAATTACAAGTGGGATACGGAGATGATTGCCAACCAGTGGAAATCAGAGTCTTCGTCTTCGCAGTACGACCCCAACTATTACTATGGATATCCGCCAGGCCAACCGTGGCCATAGACCAACTTAGGCCAAAAGCATAAGCTTGGGGGAGTACATATTTCTCACCGACATTATATTCATGTTCACACACTCATTGCTAGATGTCGGTGTTCATACTTTTTCATTGTAATATCCATGCTAGTTTATTTTCCTTTTTATGCTTTCTTCTTGTGTGTTTAATAAACCTTAAGAAAAACCCAAAAATTAGTTGTAGCTTTTAATTAGTTTACTTTCCATGCTTGTAGTAGTAATTAAAAAGAAAACCCAAAAAGATTTCATGTTCTTCTTTTTGCTTGTTGGGAGCTTTCTCGTGTAAATAGTTTTATTTCTTTTCTTTTCTTTGGTGGTCGATAGGAAAAGACCATGATTAAATTGATGAAGTGGCTCTTATATGCATTATTGTTGATCTGACAAAAGAGCCCATATTGCCTTATCTTCTCCTTTTTATTGAATGCTTGCAGATTCCAACTTAGTCCAATGCACGTGCACTATTATTATTATTCACATTGTTCAGTCATGCAAGTGAAAGGCAATTATGACGATATATGATGGACTGACTGAGATGAGAAAAGTTGGTATGAACTCGACCTCTCTTGTTTTTGTAAATATGATTAGTTCATCATTCCTGATTCAGCCTATTATGAATAAACATGTTTGTAATGACAACTAGAGATCATAGCTTCTTATGCCATGCTTGATTAGCTAGGAGCTTATAATGGTTTACCTTGCGTTCCAACATGCTATTAAAATGGTTGTGATATGGTATGATAGGGTGGTATCCTCCTCTGAATGATTCGAGTGACTTGACTTGGCGCATGTTCACGCATGTAGTTGAAACAAAATCAACATAGCCTTCACGATATTTATGTTCATGGTGGATTATATCCTACTCATGCTTGCATTCGGTGTTGATTAATTTTAATACATGTTCATGACTGTTGTCGCTCTCTAGATGGTTGCTTCCCAGTCTTTTTCTAGCCTTCACTTGTACTAAGAGGGAATACTGCTTGTGCATCCAATTCCATAAACCCCAAAGTTATTCCATATGAGTCCACCATACCTACCTATTTACGGTATCTACCTGCCTTTGTGCCAAACTCTAAACCTTCAAATAAATATCCTGTTTTGTATGCTCGAACAGCTCATGTATCAACTAGGGCTGTCCGTATCTTCCATGTTAGGCGGGTTATTCTCAAGAGGAGTGGACTCCGCTCCTCACTCACGAGAAAAGGGCTGGTCACTGGAATGCCCAGTCCCATGCTTTATGCAAATCAAATCAAAATAATTGCAAACAAAACTCCCCCTGGGACTCTTGTTAGTTGGAGGCACTCATTGTTTCCAGCAAGCCATGGATTGATGCTTGTTGGTGGAGGGGGAGTATAAACTTTACCATTCTGTTTGGGAACCGCCTATAATGTGTGTAGCATGGAAGATATCGCCATCTCTTGGTTGTTATGTTGACAATGAAACTATACCGCTCAAAATATTATTCACCTCTATGTCAAAACTGAGCTCTGGCACCTCTACAAATCCCTGCTTCTGTTTGCGAAGGGCCTATCTATTTACTTTTATGTTGAGTCATCATCCACTTATTAAAAGGCACCAGTTGGAGAGCACCGCTGTCATTTGCATTCATTACCGTTAGTTTACATTGAGTATGACTTGACTGGATCTCTTTTACCATGAATTACAATGTCTAGTCAGACCTTGATTTTTAAAGGTGCTCTGCATTTATGTTTTGCGGTCTCAGAAAGGGCTAGCGAGATACCATCTTGTTATATCATATTATGATTGTTTTGAGAAAGAGTTGTCATTCGAGATTTATTATTATTGCTCGCTAGCTGATTATGCCATTGATATGAGTAAACATGAGACCTAAGCGTTATTGTGAATATGGTTAGTTTATAATCTTTGCTGAAAACTTGAATGCTAGCTTTACATATTTACAACAACAAGAGCAAACAGAGTTTGTAAAACTTTTTCTTTATCACTTTCAGTTTGTCAACTGAATTGCTTGAGGACAAGCAAAGGTTTAAGCTTGGGGGAGTTCATACGTCTCCGTCGTATCTACTTTTCCAAACACTTTTGCCCTTGTTTTGGACTCTAACTTGCATGATTTGAATGGAACTAACCCGGACTGACGATGTTTTCAGCAGAATTGCCATGGTGTTATTTATGTGCAGAAACAAAAGTTCTCGGAATGACCTGAAACTTCACGGAACGTCAATTTGGAAATAATAAAAAAAATCCTTGCAAAAGATGGAGACCAGGGGGCCCATACCCTAGCCACGAGGGTGGGGGCGCCCTCTACCTTGTGGGCCCCTTGGAGCTCCTCCGACCTTAACTCCAACTCTATATATTTGCTTTTGGGGAGAAAAAAATAAAGGAGAAGGATTCATCGCGTTTTATGATACGGAGCCGCCGCCAAGCCCTAAAACCTCTCGGGAGGGCTGATCTGGAGTCCGTTCGGGGCTCCGGAGAGGGGAATCCGTCGCCATCGTCATCATCAACCATCCTCCATCACCAATTTCATGATGCTCACCGTCGTGCGTGAGTAATTCCATCATAGGCTTGCTGGACGGTGACGGGTTGGATGAGATTTATCATGTAATCGAGTTAGTTTTATTGGGGTTTGATCCCTAGTATCCACTATGTTCTGAGATTGATGTTACTATGACTTTGCTATGCTTAATGCTTGTCACTAGGGCCCGAGTGCCATGATTTCACATCTGAACCTATTATGTTTTCATCAATATATGTGAGTTCTTGATCCTATCTTGCAAGTCTATAGTCACCTACTATGTGTTATGATCCGACAACCCCGAAGTGACAATAATCGCGACCACTCCCGGTGATGACCGTAGTTTGAGGAGTTCATGTATTCACTATGTGTTAATGCTTTGGTCCGGTACTCTATTAAAAGGAGGCCTTAATATCCCTTAGTTTCCGCTAGGACCCCGCTGCCACGGGAGGGTAGGACAAAAGATGTCATGCAAGTTCTTTTCCATAAGCACGTATGACTATATTCGGAATACATGCCTACATTACATTGATGAATTGGAGATAGTTTTGTGTCACCCTAGGTTATGACTGTTACATGATGAACCGCATCCGACATAATTCTCTATCATTGATCCATTGCCTACAAGCTTTCCATATATTGTTCTTCGCTTATTTACTTTTTCGTTGCTATTGCTATTATCACTACAAAATACCAAAAACATTACTTTTGCTATCATTACCTTTTGCTACCGTTACCACTACTATCATATTACTCTGCTACTAAACACTTTGCTGCAGATATTAAGTTTCTAGGTGTGGTTGAATTGACAACTCAGCTGCTAATACTTGAGAATATTCTTTGGCTCCCCTTGTGTCGAATCAATAAATTTGGGTTGAATGCTCTACCCTCGAAAACTGTTGCGATCCCCTATACTTGTGGGTTATCAGCGCCCGAGTTGAGCACGCCTGCACCTCCTCCTCCTCCTCCCCTACCTCTGTCTAGCTAGGGTTCCCAGGGTTCATCTAGTTAGTTAGAGTTCATCAAATTAGCTACTACTTGTAGATGCTTAAGTAGTTACGAGCAGATATGCCCATGCGTTGCAACGAGAGTGAAAACTATTGCATCCATGAAAACATCCATCAGCGGTGCATGATGACGTCCGGACAGTGGGAGCTGGCAGCTGCATGAAGGTGCACATCAATGTCTAGGAGAAATGCATATCAACTGCACATTAACCACGATACGACCTTGCAATGGCATGGGCCTGACCTGTAGCAATGCTGGTCATCTTTGCAGGTTCACGTGGTTGGCTTTGCGACATTTTCATCCGACTTGTAGTAGCGAGGACCATCCTTGCATCATCTGTGTCATGATTATGCAACATGGCGGTCCAAATTTTCAGTAAAAAAGGATAGAGGTGTTGCATTAACGTGTTTCTGGTTAGACGCACTGGGTGCTCGGCCTCACATCGTTGACGCCCTGCTTGCAGTAGCATCAGTCGGGCTTGCAGTGTCGTGTTTTCATTTAACACAACGAAGTTTGGTCGAAATTGCATGTAGATCAAGCAGGTATATTTTTCAATAAATAAACAAATTTTGATAGCAGAAAAAAGTTATTAAATAAAAGTATTTACATCGACAACTCGGAACCAAACGCTTGCAGCACTGAAAGAAGGACTGGCATGTGCGTACATGAAAAACTAAAGGGCCACGCACTGGGAGCTCGACTTTACATTGGCGTCGTCCCGCTCGCAGTAGCATCAGCCGGGCTTGCATTGTCGTGTTTCTGTTTTGACAGAGCGAAGCTTGATCGAAGTTGCATATAGATCAAGCAGGTATATTTTTCAAAAAAATATTTTTTTGATAGCAACAAAAATGTGCTGCTTACATGAAATAGGTTGCATGATGCTCTATCTCACGGGGGGTGGGGAGTTCCGTGAACTCTATCTTCTTCTTGCCTAGGAGTTGGGTTTTAGATTTGAGGCATTGTCCGTCTCATGCCCACAATTTTTTAACTCAATTTACTCCAACGATAATCTTTAATTAATCCAGCCCACAATCCTTACAGTTATGCTTTTTTTCTAGCCCACAATCATACCTTACAGTTTTTTCATGCCCACAATTTTTCATTCAAACCCTTCATCTTTAATAATGCTCTTTTTTCCAGCCCATAATTTTTCATCAAATTTACTTCACCCACAATCCATACTTCTTTAGGCAGCCCACATACACCCATGATTTTCTTGCATGTTAGAGATCCCGTTTAATTAGTTCACGACAGACAACGACATTGAACAGATATAAATTGGTAAGATTCAGTTTTGTGGAGCAAGGTGGGACTATTCAATATGAAATATCTAATTTTTTTTGTTTGTTGATGATGTGTACAAGCGCTGATGAATTTGGCCCAGTCGCTGGAGCACAGGCGAAGGCCCAGTACCGTTGTGTGGCCTCTTCCTAATATATAAATAAAATACAACCTTCAGTAATCACAAGTTTAAAGTGGCCTAGTTGGTTAAGGGAGTTGAAGCTCACTTTGAGGTTCTGAGTTTGACTTCGACTAGAGTTTATTTTTGGGTGTTTTATTACCACCGTGTGGGATGGACAAAAAAATAACTTCCTTGGCTGTTCGGGCTGAGGCTCATACGGGCGAATCGTTCTTTTTGTACATAGATGGACGAAAATCCTATGACGGACTAAACGAACGAAAATTACGGTGGTAAGAAGCAATAGCCACTTTATTAGTAAGTATAGATATAGTTGTCGTGCACCCAATATAATTAAGTAAATATAATTGTAAACTACATGTTAATTAGGGCAGTAGTTGTAGATGCTTAAATAGTTTTTAGGATAAATTCCTAGGTTTCATCAATGGGTGCTTAAGTAGTTGTAGATGCTTAAGTACCTAGCTAGGGTTCATCTAATTAGTTAGTATTTGTAGATGTTTAAGAACTAGGGTAGTAGGGTTAGGGTAGTAAGGTCTAACTAGATGTTAATTAGGGCAGTAGTGTTTAGGTTAGATAAAAAATTCAATATAGTTTTTTACTGTTTTTAGTAAGTGTTTAATAGAATTAGTAAGAAAATTAATAAACTAGTTGAACTAGTTTATTTTTAGTAAGAACTAGTTGAATTAATAGAACTGGTTTATTTTTAGTAAGAAAAATAATAGAACTAGTTGAACTAGTTTATTTTTAGTAAGAATTAGTTTATTTTTATTTATAGTAAGTGCTTAGTTGAACTAGTTGAATTAATAGAACTAGTTTATTTTTAATAAAAAAATTTAGGTATAAGATGATGTATGGACGCAAGAGATGATTTAGTTTTGCTTAATGAATGCATGCTAATTTGAATACTAATTTATTTTACGATTTGGTTTTTCTTATTGAATGCTCAAATTGGAGAACTACTCCTATTTTGAATGCTCAAATTGGACCCCACTATGCAAGGCGTATGCATTTGATTAGTTGATAGCTTATAGGGTTTTTGTTTTTCAGAAATCAAGGAGCCCCTCCATCATCCCCGCCGTCGTCCCTGTCACCGACTCCCTCCGACCTCGAGGTGAAACCAGCTAAATCTCCATGTCAATATGAGTCCTATAAGATATTTTGAAATGTTTTTGTTCATATTTTCAACCATTGAAATGCAATGACCATCAAGTTTGAATGCTCATATGATGTAGGTATAAACATGTATATCTTGTGTTGCTCAAATAGGATATGTGCTTGCCCAAGTGGTCGGCCATGTTTGCAGGCTACACCTCCGAGTGGCCTATGTTTTGCCTGAGTGTTGATTAATTTCCGTTCCGGAAAATTTCAGGCTCTCACATTTGCTCGATCATAATAATGGCTCCCCCACCACCCCACCCCTCTGGCGCTAGGCTCTCCAGCGATCACCCATCTCAACCACTAAACCCCCCATCCAATCCACCCATCCTCTCCGGCGTCTTCCCCCCCCCATCAAGGAGATTCCCATCTTTGATGGATTCTCCATCTGGATCCACCCTTGGCTTGGACTTCTCCAAGGGTTTGGCTTTTGCAGATGCGATCTACAACTCTTTTGGTGTTACGGTGCACCCCGTGGAGGATTCTGGTCATTTCATCATGGTTGTCTCATTTAGTAGGCATGATTTTCGCCTCTCTGATGATTCGGTGGCCGCGGCCTTGGAAGCTGCCCTTGGGGGTTCAGCTATTGAGTTCTTGGTTTCACATATTCAGGGCAAGGTATTCTCCTTCCACGTCTCATGCAAAAAAGTTGGTCTTCAAATTTTAGCACTTCGATCTTTTGCGTGTACGAATTTCAAGTGTTACTTCCATCTTTGGGGACATGGTGGCCCTAATTGGAGAAATGAAGTTTTAATCTGGAGAAAAGAATGTGATGCTGAATGGATTTTTGTTAGTCCCACAAAACGTAGATCTACGTTGGGCATGCTGGCCATGCATAAACCTCCAGTCAAATCTGCTCTCAAATCTTCTGGTCAGCCTAGAAAGAAGATCTCGTTTGCTACGTTCCAAACTTATCCTGTGTGCATGGGATATAGATATCCGGCTACACAGAATTGCATTTTGACGGCTCTTGATGGGGGTTACTCGGTTTCTTCTCATGAACGTGTCATCATTCATACGCCGCCGGCACCGGAATTACAATGGACGGCGGCGGTCCCTCCGATCACCTTTGGTTCAGTGGATCCATCGTTTTCGCCTACCAAGTCTATCCATGCGGTATCTTTGGCACCTTCTTTGGGCGGGTCTGGCGAGATTTCAAATGTTTCTCCATCTGGGCCGTCATCTAGCTCTGGGCCTCCTCTTAGTTCCATAGGCCTTGGGTCTATTCCAGAGCCCATTCGGGATACCCCAATTCCCCCCTATGTTTTTCCCCGAGCAAGATATTGGGACGAACAACTTGCAAGATCTTAATGTGACTCCAACTCCTGAGCCTGGATTTCCTGAGGATGATCTGGAGGATTTTCATTCTATGGTTGAAGATATGGCGTTCCACTATTGGAAATGTCAAAATTGTTTTTCTATGTCTCATCCTATGGCTGCCTGCACCAATCAAATGAGATGTAGACGATGCTTTAAACAGGGCCACAGGGCCAAATCTTGCACCGGATCTGCGCGTTGAGGGTTTTAGATGGGTCCCACGCGTCATTGAGGCTATGGCTGCTAACCCACCACCGTTTTCCTCGCCCGACGCCTCGATTTCCCTCCAAGACTCTGCTCTATGCTCATTGAGCAGTCCCATCAAGCGTGCCCCGCCTGCAACTACTTCCTCCCAATTGATACCCCCGCCTCTGCAATCTCCTCTAACGCCGCCACCATTGCATACACCGCCTCCGCCTCCACCAACTGAGCCAAGACCAGAAACCCCACCGTCGCCACCAGAGCCGAGACCAGAAACCCCACCGCCGCCACCTGCATCGATGGCCAACTTTCCACTCAATCCCTGGGAGTATGTTCCGCTGGGCTTCGACATCATCGACGGTGGCCCTCTTCCTTTGCCGCGTACTTTCTATGCTCCTTCCATGGCTCCAGATCAGAGGCATGAAGAGTATGCTATCACCATCATCGAGCCAGAGCCACTGCCTGAAGAAATCCAGCTGTACCGCAATATGGTGAGTGATTTCGTTGTCAATCAGCTAGGCAGAGATGTGCTAGATGCGCAGCCTTGGATTCAGGGGGGCTGTTCCGTTTTCGTAGTGCTGCATCCCGCTATGTCATGGTGAATCATCCTCCCTTTGATCTAGGCAATGATCGTTTTGTTTGATTTATTCCGCATGATGAGGGCACCAACTACAGAGCTACTCGGGTTTTCCGTAGAGGTTGGGTCATGCTTCTGGGTGTTCCTTTGTACTATCGTCGCACACAGTATATTGCGGATGTTGTCAGTACCTTTGGACGTTTTCATGTTTGGCATCAGGATGATCAGATGATGGTTCGTACTCTGGCATATGTTTCTTTTCCTGCACCGTCACTTGTCCCTCGTGGAGTGGTTTATCATGAGTATGCAGATTTCGGAGCTGTTAGAGTGTCCTGGTCTACCCCGGTTTATGTTCTGTCAGCAGATTTTGCGGATGTTCTTCCTGGTGATGAGGATCCGATGCCTTTCAATGGCAATCCACACCCTCTTCCTGGTCAGATGCAGTTAAATAACCACAATTGGGTTATGCCTGAGTATCCGGAAATTGGTTGGAATGATGTTCTTCCGCCCGCTGAGAACTTTCATGAGCCTACTGAGAACAATCATGCGCCTGTGGATGCTGATATTCCTGACGAGCCCGCCAAAGAGGATGCGCAGTCGCAGGAATCAATGATCTTGCAAGGTTCTGATGGCTCATTCAACAATGCTGAAGATTTTGACCTTAATGAGGTGCCTGCTGACCTACCTGAAGATGATGTGGTGTTGTTTCAACCTCCTGTTGTTGCTCATCAAGTTCAACAAGCCCCAGTTCAACAAGTTCTTCACATTGGTCAAGTGCTCACTGTCTTTGGGCCAGTTCTGCCACCTGAGATGGAATGGACACGTACTTTTTCCAGTATGATGCAGTGTTTTGACACCATTACAATCCCTAAACCCATGATGCAGCCTCTTCTGAAGTTTCTCATGCTCTCCAACCAGTCCTGGGATTTCTCTGTGCCTCATGACCTGCTTGGCTGTCGCTTCTTGTCTGCTCCTTCTGTTAGTCAGGCTGCAATATGTTTTTCTCCTGTCAAGAGGCCGGTGGCTCGTGCTCTTTGTTTCGATACCGTTTCTGACCCTGTCACTGAATCTTTTCAGTTCACTACCACCGCTAAGAACTCCAAGAAAAGAACTCGTAAGTCTGCAGCTAATTAGGTGTTGGTTGAATCTGAAGTTCGTCGCAGTGCGAGGCTCAGTGCTCTCCGAGATGGTTTTCGTCAGGTCCTACATAAGCCAGTTACTCTGCCCTAGGGTTCTCGGTTCAAGAAACTGAAGAGAGCTCTTCCTACTGAATCTGCTCCACCTCCAGCTGCATCTGATAATCTTGAAGAAGAAGTGCCACCACCCACATCTATCTCTGAGCTCCAGCGTATTGGAGCGCACCTGCATATTGCACCAGAGAAGATCTCTGTGGAGAAGCTTGTAGCTGATCCGTCCAAGTCTCGCACCAGCAGCAACTCCGATGATAAGTGACAACCTCGGCTGCTTGGGTCTATGGCGTACCTTAATAATAGTCATTTTTATGTTCTTTGTTTCATTTGTGTTGAATTATCGTGTGGACTTGGCTTTTGGGTCGGGTAGATCACTGCGTGGTCTCCTTCATGCTGAACTTATTTTGGGTTGTAATTTATTGCAACGCGTTTAGAGACTGGAAGGTCCTGTGTTGGAATGTACGTGGCCATAACTCTGAATCCCCTCAGTTAGCAGTCAAGCAAAAAATCGATGAATCTGGGTGTTCGATTATTTGCCTTCAGGAAACCAAATGCATGCATATTGATCAGCATTTCCTTAGAAAATTTTGCCCACGACGCTTTGATAACTTTGTGTATGTACCATCTGCCGATGCATCTGCTGGAATTGTGGTTATTTGGAATTCCTCTTTCTTTACTGGAAAGTTAGTTCAAGCTAAACCCTATGGTATCATCGTGGAGTTTCGTTCCATGCACATGTCTGAAGTTTGGACCTTGGTTTCTGTTTATGGTCCTTGTCAGAACCCGGCTCACGATGAATTTGTGCAATGGTTATACAATTTGGATATCCATTTCGATGACAACTGGTTGTTGGTTGGCGATTTTAACTTTATGCGCTCATTGGATAATCGCAATTTACCAGGGGGTAATGTCCATGATATTTTCCTCTTTAATGAAATTATTGGCCATCTGGGCCTTGTTGAGCTGCCAATTAAAGGTTGTCAGTATACTTGGTCCAACATGCAGTCTATTCCTTTGCTAGATCAGATCGATTGGTTCTTCACATCTGTTTCTTGGACTAATAATCATCCCAATACTTTGGTCTTACCGTTCCCACGCTCTGCTTCAGATCACATCCCGTGTGTAGTTAATGTTGCAACCTGCATTCCAAAGGCCAAGCTGTTCCATTTTGAAAATTATTGGGTGAATCTTCCAGGGTTTATGAATGTGTTCAGGATGTTTGGAATAGGCCTTCCAGGAAATCTTCTGCCGCTGGTTCTATCTCCGCCAAGTTTAAAGCTCTCAGAGTTGCTCCTAAAAAATGGCATGTGAATCTTTCCAAGACTAAAGCACTCATTGCAGATTGTAACAAGGTCATTTTATATTTTGATGGACTTGAGGAACTGCGTACTCTAACCTGGCTAGAGTCGAATTTTCGCCGAATTGTGAAGTTGCATTTAGAGGAAATTCTTCACTTACAGTTTATTTACTGGAAACAGGCATTAGAGACAAACATACAGACCTCCTCCGATAACATAATGAACATTAATTTTAACAAAGGTGTGACTAGCTTTACCGGGATAATTCGAGTGAACTCTACACCCTTTGGTCCTTAATATAAGACGTTTGCGCGGTTCAATTTAAAGTACCCAAACGTCTAATATTTAGAAAAACAGGTAGTAGTTTTCTTGAGCACATATCTGGGAAAGCTTGCCACACTTTATTTATGTCCATACGCTAATGCAACACCATTCGAATACTACAAATATACACTAATCCAGTGGCTAGTGCAAAAGTAGAGTAGTTAGTTCATTACAGGGTACAGTACAATGGTTTTACTGAACAGATTTCAATAAACTCTAGCACTGGAACATTTCTATAAGAATTAACAATACAAAATGTAAAGGTAACAAGTTTCAGCATTGGTATACTAGCTGTGCATGAGCATTAAACCAAATACAAAAGTCTGAAGGTAACTAGCATTATTAACTAATGTCAGTATAAAAAAATTGCAAACCATGTACATCCAAGGTAAATATCATTTCAAACTCGGGGGGACCTTAAATATTGCTATCCCAATCTTGATAACCGATCAAACATAAAAACTTGATCGAACGAATCAAGAGAACAGCCGGAGGAGGAGGTGCCCACTCTTGACCTTTCCTCTTGTCTTCATAATTGTCTGTGCGGTTTAACCAAAATAAAATGACATCAGCGCCTTGGCATTTTGGTGACACTATACAAAAAAAATTAACTTACACTACTAGGGAAAAGCCTAGCAGTAGTGCCGGTTTTTGGCCTATCAGTAGCGCGGGTAGGCGCGCTACTGATAAGGCGCTCCAGCTAATGCTTAGCAGTAGCGCCTACAGGCACTCGCTACTGCTATATCTACTTAGTAGTAGCGCTTGCCTAGTCAAGTGCTACTGCTAATTACTAGTAGCGCTTTCGAAAACAATCGCTACTACTATTATTCCCTATTCCATTTCTCTTGAATTTTAGGTCGTATTCATATACCTGTATACAATTTTTCATACAGTAGCAATTTAGAGATTGTTTTTACATCATAATGAGTTATTAAATCACTAGGTGAAAGAACCTTGGATTAGTTTCAAGTGCATGGATCCAAAGTAACCAATGGTCACTTTGGATCCATCCATTTGAAACTAATCGGCGGTTCTTTCACCCAATGACATAATAACTTGTCATCATCATCATAATATCATTAACAACTTATCATAATAATACATCATTGTCACATAACTCCTCATAATCATCATTTTCGTCCAATGTCATATGACAACTTCGTCACTAGTTATAATAACAACTTCTCCTCATCATCATCATAGTAATCATAATCACTACTCCTACTCAGCATCACCATCAAGTCTAAGACATTGTAGTCATATATAATCAACACTAACTAATTGTTCTTAATACTTAGGACCTACTCCTCTCTCCTAGCTAAAATACCATAAAACAGATAAACCGGTCCTTCACCATAATGGAGAATGGACATAAACCTATCTCCAACTTGTGGCTTGCGCACATTCATTTTGTCTCTAATTATTTGTGTGTGCGCATTCATCACTTTTCTCCATTCTTTGATTTTGAGCCTTCCATCATTTGAAGAAATCGAGTATGCAGTATGGTAAGCCTCCGAAGGAGTTGGTCGTAAGCTAACCATATGCATATCACCTTCGGTAAATAGCATATCAGGCACAACCTGCTTCGGGAGCCTCTGTTCAAAAATGGAATAGTAACATATATAGTTAGCAATGGTTTACTTAAGAATAATGTATGCAATGAAGTTACCATCATTAACAAAATCTTACCAAGTTTTTGGCAATGAATTTATCATCAAGCAATGTATGGACTAGTGGCACGTATCTAGTATAATTTGGGCTGATAGAGTGACTGTTTTTGAAGGCCTCAACATCTTCTATGAATGAGACAAGATAACCTTTCTCCTCACAATTAAGCTTGGAGTCATAGTTGTAGTATGTGTTGTCTACTACCTTCCGAGTATTTCTTGAAGATAAGAAATAAGATGAAAATTATAAATAAATAAGTTTAGTATGGACGAACACCAAATAGTTTTAAATTAACAACATAAATTACTGAACTTAACAAATTAGTTTGGCAAACTCACATCTAGGCAAAACTGGAGGCATATCCACATCCACCCAGATGTCGATATTATCATCATCATCATAATCTTCGGCACGAATATCAAATCTTATTCGCATTCCCTCCTCAAATCCATATGACTTGCAGAGAGCTTCCCAATTAGAGCAAAGCAAAATGGGAGTGATCGACCGCATTGTAGAACTTAACCAGAAACTCATAACCATGTTTAGTTCTTAAGTGAGCCCTCCTCGTCTCCACATTCTCAAAGTCATCTAAACCAAAACCAAGCTTCTCCAATACATATGGTCTAGCATGGCACGGGATGTACTATTTGAATTGAAAAAAAATCCATAAATTACACGTTGAACAAAAGAAGCACAAGTGATGATATTAAATACGATGAAATGCTTGTCGTTGCGTACCGTACAAACATCGAAGGTCTCTTCCAGCTTCACGATGAAAAACCTATCGTTTTGCAGGTGAGGAAACCTGTCGCGCACACCACGGTCATCTTAGCAGTACACACACTCCGGGATCCCATCGCCATCAGACATCTCCTGTGTTTAAAATTCAGAGATTATAACTCGACGGCAAAACCCAAAAAATCCGGCATGACCTTTGCTAAAAAAGGACATATCGAGCGCCTGAAATTTGCCGGAACGGAAATTAATCAACACTCCGGCAAAACATAGGCCACTTATCGATGGTCATTGCATTTCAATGGTTCAAAATATGAAGAAAAACATTTTAAAATATCTTATATATAATCCTAACAGTAAATAAACTAGTTTTATTAACTACTTACTAAATAAACTAGTTCTATTAAGCACATACTAAATAAACTAGTTCTATTAAGCACTTAATATAAATGAACTAGTTATAATAATCACTTACTAAATAAACTAGTTACCTATGATTTGCAAAAACAGAGACAAGGGAGGGAGGGAGGGAGGAGAGAGGAGGGGGAGGGGGCGGCCGGAGGAGGAGGAGGGGCCGGCTGGAGGAGGAGGAGGGAGGGGCAGACGGAGGAGGAGGAGGGAGGGGCGTTGGGAGGAGGGCAGTCGGCGGAGGAGGGAGGAGGGGGCAGTCGTAGGCGGAGGGAGGAGGGCACGATGGGAGGAGGAGGGACGGAACGAGGGAGTACCTCGGTGGCGGATGGACGACGGCGGCGGTGGCGACGAACGACAACGGTTATCGACGTGGGCGGGAGTGACTGAGAGAGGGAGAGTGAGTGAGAGAGACAGGGTCGGCCGTATGTGTGGGGATAAGGTAGGGTTAGTAGTAGCGCGGGCATGAGAAAGCGCTACAGCTAAGGAGAATAGCAATATCGGGGTAAGGCATAAGGCGCTACAGCTATAACTAGCTGGACGGCGAGGTCATGGCAATGGGAGCAGCAGCGTGGTTTAGAGATGACGCGCTACTGCTATTTTCTATTCAGCAGCGTGTTTTCACGGAACGCGCTGCTGCTAAATAGCAGTAGCGTCATATTTTGAAGAGCGCTGCTGGTAATATTCTGTGTATAAGGTTTTCCCTAGTAGTGTTATCTCATGAAAGTGAGGTATGTAATCTATTAGCATAAACAGTGCAAAAATCTGAAGGTAGTAACAAGTTTCATCGTTGGTATACTGGCTGTGCAACAGCATTAGAATGCCTTAGATGAAAAATCTTTAATACATCCACAATCAACAGCTAACCCTGGAATAATCCAGTGACATTAAATGGCATTGCTTAAATTTATCGGTGGCATTAGACTGAGAGCGGCATTAGTTAAATGGGGCATCACTTTAGCAGTAGCATTGCTTGACTTGACTGCTGGCGTTATACTAACAGCAAAAAAAGTGGCAATAAGAGCATGGGAGGCCTATTCGGACAGTGGGCGCACCAGTACGATGTACCTCCACGGACGCAGAGTGGTGAGGGAGGTATGGTTTCCCAGAGCAACAAATATCCAGGCAGCATATGTGGATTACGTCCCATTTTTGTTCTCTTTAGCCACATTTTTCCTATGCGAGGACAACAAACCGATTGACCTGGTCATTCTCTATTGCGTTGTCATGCCTTTCTACCCTTCTTCAACCAAGAGACACGAGACTCGTTCCTTAGCTACTGATTTTCCCCTTTTCAACCTAGATGCGGGTTCGATGCCTACTCTCTTGGACAGTACAGTCTCCCTTACTTTCCTTATTCAACCCAGACATGGATTAGTCTGCATGAAGTAGGGTTTCCTTTAATAGTGCAAATTATGGTTTTCGTCTGCGTGGCCAGCAGAGCAGAGGATAGAAAATTGCGAAGATGGTGGAGTGGAAAAAGATCCACATGCAAAGACGTGGCAGATGGGGCAATAGAACAAGGTTATGGTTCGAAAAAAGGTAGCATACCCGAGGGTCGGCGGGAAGTGGCTTCGCTCGTGGTCATCGTCCTCCGCACACACTACAGCAGCGAGCTTGGGGACGGAGGCCATCCCGCGCGGGCGCTAGGTCTGAGAGGACGGCCTTGTCGTCAGTGCATGACCTCGCTCGCCGATGACGAGTGCGTCAACGCCGCACGCCCTTTTCTTCCCCGGCGGATCTGTGACCACCGGTGAGGAGGGAAAGAGGGCCCGTCTTTTTTATATCTGCAGAGAGGGTGGTAGTGTGAGAAGCAAGTGGGCAGCCCTTAGCAAGAAAGCGCGCAAGCTCCAGCCTATATATCTTTTTTATACTACTAGTACTGGAGGTGGAGTAGTGGGAGAGTAGTTTATATTTTCTCTGCGTACAGTACCAGTTAGTCGTGCTTCAAAACTGATCGGCACGCCATTAAAAAAAAGGTCGATAACTAATGCGGCACCTTGGGCCAATGCGGCCAGATCACATTTTGCATGAGAAATTACACACCATGTTTTGTTGACATGTGGTCCCATTCCAACATAGCAGTGAGACGACATCGAGTAGTAGGAGTATTTCCGAACGGTCGTGTAGGCCGGGGCGCCTCTTCATGAACCGTGGCAAACTCACAACCGTCCACCGACTCTTCGCCTTTCCCTCTCGATTTGGAACTGCTGTCGCATGCTCTTCCTCTCCCTCCTCCATTTTCCTTCAGCCCTTCACCCTTTCTTCTGCCATTGTTCGATCGTCTTCTCCATGGCGGGAACAGGCCGGAAACAACCCCGTTATTCTTGCCCCGATCTGAAAGATGACGTGGTGGAGGAACTCATTGATCGGTGCGACATCATCACCTCGGCTAGCATGGCAGGTTCATTCTAGCCCATTCTTGACTCAACTAATAACATAATTACAAAGAACCCAAGAGTCAAGGAGCGGTTTGATCTCCCCTATCTTCTTCACTGTGACCCTGATGAATGGCGCCGGCACAACGGAGGCCTCGCCCTATGCTAGTTGATGCCGCTTGATAATGATACGTATGATGTTAAGATGCCATCGCTTGAGGGCAAGGCTTGGGCGGGTGCAAATGGAGATTGGGTTTTTTACATTGGGTCCAACTACGAGTGGGAACTTGTGAATGTGTACACTCGTGACCGGGTTCCACTTCCAAAAATCTCAGCAGACTGCCCAGAGGTTGAGCACACCGGTATTGTACGCACGTTCAAATACGATCATGGTGACTGTCTTCTATGGAAGATAGCAATTTGTCGAGTTCCCAACCGCTCTTAGAATTACAACAACTATCAAGTTGTTGCTATCTTCGACAAGCTTGTTGCCGTCCTTAGTGGTTTGACTCGATGGATATTGCTCAAAAATCAGTTTCTGTACATGGATGAGTACTGTGATGCAATTCAATACGAGGGCCTTGTGTTTGCTGCCACCACTCGTGGCACTATTTTTGCATGGGATCCTCGTAGCTTCGGTACGTTTGTCTTCCACCGTAATTATAATTGTTTCATCCACATGCATGCGGGTTAGCAAGTTTCCCTTTACTAATTAACCTTCTTCTTGTGTTTCCAAGGTCCTGTGAACATCCCACCACCTATACTTGAAATTTTTTATAACCAAGGGGGAGATGACGATGGTAATGATCACGAGCATGAGGACGAGCAGCGCCCTTATAATCTGTGGCGCCTGGCAACTAATTCCGATGGATCACCTCTTCTTGTGTTTATACATCCCACTGATGATGTTACTGCTAAGGAAGCAGGTGTAGTCTACCATGGTCGCACTCTCCGAACCTATTCCAACACCCATTGCTTGGTATTCGGGATGGATACTAGTGTGCTAGCGCGAACTCCTTCTCCCTGGTACAGAATTGATAGTCTTTGAGAAAACTCACTCTTCCTTGGACAAAACTATCCGATGATGGTGAAAGGCGATCCAACTGTTGTTGACACAACGTTACGAGTACCATTTATGAGAAGCAACTGTGTCTATACTTTGGACTTTTGGGTGGTTCCCTACCCTAGTACTGATATAGTAGGCCGCTTCAGCCTGGATGATCAGTCCTGCGTTGGTTTCCAGATCGACAATCGATGGCCCGTCCCAGAGAATCACTTGTGGTTCAAAGCAAGCGTTTCCAACGCCGAGGAATGGTTGAGTTGAAGTTCATTTCATTGCTTGTTATTTGTTGTGTGGTGAAAACTTTAGTATTTATAATGTATCCTCGTTGTCGATGTGGGTTGATGACCTGTTGTATGTAATAAAATGATATGCCTGTGATAAACTTACTAAATTTATGAATGGCTTTCGAGTCGCTTCTCTGAGTGAGTGGTGCGACGAGGCAAAAAAATATTTTCCGAATACATAATTGTACGTGCATTGCAACAGGTTATCGGATGAGGCCAATCAACAATAGTAGTACACTATTTGTACTAGCTTCACATGCTTCGCGCGTCGGGCGGGTGTTTTTACTGTAGCCATATGTTAATGTGTTCGCTGTACGTAACCAGCACCTCGAATCCTCGATACTAGTACTATATAGTAGGAGTAGTAGGGTGGCATGGGCCAGAACAAGCATTCACGTCCAGGAGTACGGCACACGCCACCACCACGACATCCAACTGACACTATATTATTTCTTGGAGTCTGTGCTAGAGCAATCTCTTCAACCTCGTCGTTTCTCTAACTTCAGCCATCGCATGGTGGGCGAGGTGGGGGTTTGCCGATAGTCGGTTTCCTTGACTGCGGTCCCACTTGTAAGGCCAACTCCAACGCACGACCCCAAACGGACCTCCGTTTTGCACGAACTCCAACGATAATTTTTACTAGAAAAGCAATACCAAAGAAAACAAGAACCACAAGAATACATTTTACTACTCCTGTAAGCTGGATTAGTGCCTTCTTGATGCATTCATTGTTGATCTGCGGAGGCTCGATCTTGTGTGCTTCTTTCTTCTTCAAGTGTAAAGAAGTAGACGTTGCTTCCTCGCATCTAGTCTCATGTCTAGCCTCTATTCTAGTAGGAGTATCAACAAGTGCACTAATCTCATCTCTAGCCTCTGTGCTAGCTAAAAGTGATAGAACATCTACTAAATTGCGCTCTATCAATATATGGATGTACTCTTCTTCCCAATACAAAAACTTGCATCCATTCTACTCCCTCCGTTGCACAATACATGCCATCTATTTGTCAAAATATATATATGTATCTAGTCTAATCCGAGAGCACAACTGAAGATTTGGTCGGGTTCTTCCTCCTTTTGTCGACACGTGGGACATCCAGCATCCAGGTCGTGTCATGAAAGAAAATAGAGTGGTAGTTGAAGCCACAAGATGTGCATCTTGGGTTAAACTGTAAATAGAATCTTACTACTCTTGAGTAACTCCAAAAGCGGCCACCAAATATCTTTATTGGATTTGTTTTTCATCACCAACACGTCGAGGTGAAAGATGTGCAGGTTCAGTGGGTCCTCTTGCGTTTTCACTAACATGTGGGGCTGCATGTGAGCAAAGAGACGATGGGCTCCGCGCGTCCGCTGGCTGGCTGAGAAGAGAGATAGAGGAGGGCTGAGCACGGACTACAGGAAATTTGTTCTACGTACCTCGATATAGGCTCGATATAGTGGGGTGGCATGGGCCATAACTAGCATTCACGTCTAGCAGCACGGCACACGCCACCCACACGAGTCCCATCCGACACCAACTTTCTTGGAGTTCATGCTACAACCATCTCTTCTCCCTCCTGTTTTCTCAGCCATCGCATGGTGGGCGGGGTGGGGGTTTGCCGATACTCGGTTTGCTCAACTGCGGTCCCACTTGTAAGTGAAAATGCAACACCGCACGCATTCCAACTTGAGCGGCGTGCCGGACCAACCGTGTGGGGGTGCGACGCGAACACGGCAGGCTTTTCCTTTTGAACTCGTAACTTGTAAAATTTGGTTCTGCTCCATGGCGCGACCGACAGATAGAAAATAACAATTTTGCCTAGAGTAATGAGAAGTTTGGTTCTGGCACCGTTCATGCATGGAGTACGTACGAAAATTATGAAGTTGATGCGAACGGTAAGATAATTACTGTAGTATCATATACTACTACATGGATTTGACGGAAAGATAAAAATACATACGGATCCATCAATGACATCCTCACGCCCTAGTGCCCGGGTCACCAACCGACGTGTGAGGAGCAGCAGCGTTGGCGGCGAACTCAACGTGCTTCTGAACAGTGCCGTCCAAGGTTGCCCCGCAGTCCAAGAAGGCCAGCATCCTATCGTCCTCCTCTTGCATTTAGTAGCCCTTGTGGACGATTTGCGCGTAGACGTGGGTGATTATGTCGATGGTGTCTTGCTGCGCCAGGCGCTGCGCGGCGAGCGCGACCTCGAGGTGGACATTCTCCGGTACCACGGCGGGCAGTCGCAGGGCCACCAGTGCATCGAAGAGGTTGTCACCATAGTGGCCGTTGAGGGTGGCGGGCATCGCAGAGCCTGGGCGCGTCGGCTGGAGGCTTACGTCAAAGTCGTCCGCAAGCTTCTTGACGACGATGAACTTGTCGAGGAAACCGACGAGGACCTCGTCGAACAAGGAGAGGAAGCTATCGTCCAAGCGGCCCCTCGCCCTGGCGGCCTCAAGCAATACTACCTGGAGACGTTCCTTGGTGCCGGGCCGCAGGCTAACATGATGGACCATCTGGCACAGCCGGCTGATGCTCGCGCTCATCGCCTCCATGGGTCTAGCTTAGCTTCTAGTCAACTGATCTTGCGATTCGAGTGATCACTCTTGCCCTTGGTTAGCGTGTGTAGGTGCGTAGGATTTCGTACTACTCCTCGGCCCTCTACTGCACCTGCCTTTGGCTGTATGATAGGTGGACCAGCCACCCCCTGGGCCCACATGTCATTCACCTAAAGGCAATTGCCGTAAGTCAATGAAGCTGCGTCCCCCTCCGTGCCGGTGCAGTATAGTCATCTCACCGGACCTCTAGTTGGGGCCAAACGAGAGAAGTTTGATGTTTACTGGTTTATTGGCCCCCTTTGCATTTTGCGCCAAGTTTTGACCTTTGATTTAACTAATAAAATGTTAATGCATGTAAACAAAAATGTTGTGTAAGTCACCTTACTGTTGCTCCTCACGGTGAAGTGACAAGACCCTGCGCCGGAGATGACACCTGAGTATAGGCATCGTGTTCGGCATACCATAGTCAGCCTCACCGTCTGCAGTCACTATCATCATGGCTATAGAGCTAGCCTGCTTACAACTAGCCCTGTTCGACATAATTTCCCATGCGTAGATGCCCGTGCATTGCACGGAACACCAAGATTGGGGGTGGACGGCTCCGGCAGCGGCCATCGCACCAGATTTTTGCACGGCCTTCTAGATGTGGTGGGGAGGAGATAAGGCTGATTGTGAGAGACAAGGAGTTGTTTGTAAATAGGGAACAAGTGCGGGCATCTTTTTGCAAAAATGGAGAAGCTTGGTTTGTATGCGTCAGATCTAGATCCGACGGCTATTAGTGAAAGATGGGAGGCACAACATCATCACCAACTCAGGACCTGTTTGATTCGCAGGATTTTGAAAACGCAGGAATAGGACACAGCAATATTACAAGTTGTGACGAAAGGATCTTGGAGACTGCGGCCATGCGTTTGCAATCCAGTCGCAGAGGCAGCTGTCGACGGTGAGGTTGAGGGGGACGCAGCGCCAGAGGGGGCGCCACCGCCGGGAGAGCAGGGCAGTCCGAATGGCAGATTTTGTGGGGAGGAGGCCGATGATGACAACCAGCATGTCACCGAGGAGGCTGCTGATGAAGTCCAGGCTCGCCGGATGCGGTTTTGGCTCGAGCCGCCTCCGCTTGTTGGCTGCCTCGCCGTCCATCTCAACTGGCGGCGACGCTGGTGTACACGTGTGCTGGTGTGTGTTGTGTGCTGGGTGTGCGCGAGTGTGTCCTTCTGTGCATGCCGCCGCACAGTGGTGAATTGTGCGCGAGTGCGTCCTTCGCGCGCAAGAAGTTTGTCCTCAATGCACCCTCAATTTACTAGCATGCAGGGTGCTACCCCTAGTGGTTTCAACTTTGTTTACTTCACCGCGTGTCAGATGGGCCTCTAGTTTACTTATTTTCACCCACTGCCACATGGGCCAGCACACGAAGATACAGAACACGAGCTGATAGGGCAGCATGTGGATTGGTTGATCGGTCAACTAAACAATATATGGAGCTATACGCTGACACAGTGAGTGTATAATCTGTCGGTATAGAGAGTTCGAGTGAGAGGGGAGGCCCGTGAGAGATAGCAGAGAGAGAGAGAGAAAGAGCTACTCCCTCCGTTCGATAATGTAGTTCCAACATTTTTTTAAGTCAAACTTTTGAAACTTTGACCAAGTTTATAAAGAAATTACTTATATCTACAATACCAAAGATAAATGATAGTATGAAGTAAGTACATGTTGTGATGAATCTAATGATCGTTCTAGATGTAAATGTTTTTCTCCACATATACCTGGTCAAACTTTTCTGAGGTTTGACTTTTCAAAACATCCATATGCTTATGGATGTGACGGAGTCCCTAACTAGAGAGAGAGAGAGAGTGAAAAAAGTGTGTGTGCGTGTGTGAAATAGACATGGACAACACACGATGAAAGTAGAGAAAAAGCGTGTGTGTCTTATGCAAACATATCACACATGCATCTTCGACAACGGAGGCAAGGTGAGGAGATAGTGTGTGGTTGTCTGGAACCGAGAGAGCAAGACCCCTAGCACGTGGCCAAGAGGGGTCTGACAAATAAGGGAGAGAGGTCGAGAGAGATGTACGAAGAAAATGCAGACATGGGGAGGAGAGAGTGTATGTTTGTCATAGAGAGATCCCCTGGAGATCGTGATGGGACTACATGGGTGGGAGATCGAGTGACAAGGTGTGCACGCGATAGAAGATGCCCCGAGAGATATCGAGATAGACATATGGATGGAAGGAGACAATACGTGTGTTCCTGATGGCTAGTAAGAGATAAACGTACTTAGGAGGGGGGGAGTGCTTGCGCCTATGATGGAGTGAGGGATTATGGTACTTAGGGGGGTGCGTGTCACATGGAGAGAGAACAAGGGCGGAGAGTGTTGGATGGGTCTATATGTATAGCGCGAGCGAGACATGTGTATGTGTGAACCAGGGAGATATAAGGCCAGTTTGGCTTGCGTCCTGAGCATCTTTTGCCTGGCCTGGGGTTGTGGCTAGATTTCATGCACGCTTGTTTGGTTGCTACCCTGTGAAAAAGAAAGCCCGTCTGGCCTGGGTTCCCTTGCACTTTAATTAGCCTGGCTGAACTCCAGACATTGCAAGTAGCCTGGCCTAGGCGACCGATTTCGAACGCCTGGCCGTGCCTAGTCGTGTGGCCATAAGGCTAACAGCAACATGGATGGATATTAGCATTAAATAATTGATGCATGGATTGATTGATGGGACGTTGATGCTTTGCCTGGCCCAGGCATGAACCAAACGCTTCAGCACCACACAAGCCTGGCCAGGCAGAAATATTTTACATCTGACGTCCACACCAGGCAGTACCGGCCATCAAGGCATGAGGGTCAGGTCACGAACCAAACTGACCAATAAAGTTTGAGAGAGATTGAGGAGCCCCGATAAGGCTGAGTGGTGCGTCATATAGCTGAGAGGGGGAAAGAGATATTCCATCCGCTCGATAATGCAGTGCATGTAAATTTTTTAGAAGTCATACTTTGGAAACTTCGATCAGGTTTACGCAAATGTTATTTATATCTACAATACCAAATATACATCATGCAAAACTACATCTCATGGTGAATGTAATGGTATATGTTTGCCGTACTAGATGTAATTCTTTTTCTCCACGTACATGGTCAAACTTTGTGATGTTTGACTTTTCAATAAATCTATATGCTATGGACCGAGGAGAGTGCCTCAGTCGAGACAGATCAAGTGCGTGTGAAGGGGAATGAGTAAGTGTGCAAAAAGAATATGTGTGTGAAAGAGAAAGTGACAACAAACGATAAATTAGAGAGAGTGTGTGTTTCTCGTTTCTTATGCGAACATATCACGCATGCATCTCCGAGATGGAAAAGCGAGGCGAGGAGATACATGAAGATAGCTAGTGTGTGATTGTTTGCAACCGAGAGAGACACCCATGTAGCACATGTCCAATAGAGGTCTGGCCAACAAGGAACAAAGGTCAAGAGGGACACATGGATGGCATGGACGCATGGGGAGGGAGAGAGGGTGTGTTTGTGATAGAGAGATCCCGTCGAGATCGTGGGGGACTATATGGGTGGGAGATCGAGGGAGTGCGTGCGTGATAGAAAGATGCCCCGAGAGAAATCGAGATAGACCATGCACATGTTTGTGATGGAGACTAAGATTAGCTAGTCATATACATATAGGGGGACTGCATGTGCCTACAATTGAGTGAGAGACCATCATACTTGGCTAGTTGGGCATGAGATTGTGTGTGTGTGTGTGCATGTGAGATGGAGAGAGAACAAGGGGGAGAGATAGAGTTTTAGATGGGCCTATCGAGTGCGAGTGAGATATGCATGTGTATGTGTGACCCAGGTGGATGGAGAGTTTGAGAGAGGGGGGAGAGCTCCGAGACGACATAGTGGTGCATGAGAGAGTTACGGGCAAAGAGCCAATGAATTTGTGTGCGTAAAATGAGTGCACCCAAGATATCTAGCTTGGACTAGCTAGAGTATCATACATAGTGTGCGAGAGAGACCTATAGATGGTATATATATGCATGCGAACTAGAAAGACCCCCCCCCCACACACAGAGAGAGAGAGAGAGAGATGGAGAGAAATGGAGAGGGACCAACAAGGTTTTTGTGTCGGATGCGTGCGGCAGAATTGAAGATTGTCGGCGAGAGAGAGAGAGAGAGAGAGAGAGAGAGAGAGAGAGAGAGAGAACAGGAGTCCGGGAGAGGGGGAGGTCGCGTTTTATGCATCAAAGACTGATATAAACCATGTTTCGATATAAACTTGCATTCAAATATTTAAATTGGAGAACATGTTGTCTGCAATCCACACATGAATGGATATATGCGTATATCAAACAAGTTCATTAATTTGACTTTCAACATGTTCATGGAGTACTATAATACTGTACAACATGCTACTCGATTGAGGTGTTCAATTTTGGACTTAGTTCACTATTTTGACCTACTGAACGAGCTATTTCATTGAATCAAGATATTTCATTTTGGGTTTGATTCACGTTTTTGAGTGGGTCAACTATTTGTCATATAGTAAATCGCTAGCAATGAGCATGTAAAAACACATTACTCCCGAGCATCATCTCTCCATCTAAAAAAGAAGTGGCAAGCTAATATTTCAAAATTTGATCCGAATCGACTTAGTAAGGTAGACGTGGATGCTCATTCTCCCAAAATTTTAACGAACCGTTAAACATCCTCTCTGCTCGGTGGAATTCGCCCGAGCAAATAAATGGGAGACGCGAAATTACCGTCCTATGTGGGACACGCATCAATTGGCCCGTTGTGCATCGAGGGTAGGTTCATAACTTCATCCAAGCGCGCCTTCTCCTCGGTCGAAATGACATGTGTCGAATAATTCATAAACCATGGTCGGCAAAACACGCTCTCCTCACCCAAAATAGCTCGCGCCAACTATTTCAAAACACACTCTCCTCGCCCGAAATCGCTCGCGCCCACTATAGTTCAAAACATGCCCTCCTCGCCTCAAATCGCTCCCGCCCACTATTTGGGGAGAAGCAAAGTTACTCTACTATCCCCGACCCTCTATACATAGACCCAAGCCGAGAAGCCTATAGGCTAGGGTAGAACTGTAACTCCCCCTCACATTTCAGACAAATGCGTCCGTAAGACATGGTTCCACTCCCCTCCCAATTCCCCCCACCCCCCGCCCGCCCCCATTCATACCTCGTGGACGCCAAATCACCTTCTCCCCGGGAAGCTCCCTTCTCCCGAGCCGCGAAACCTCCATGGCGCCCCCATCGCACCAATTTCACAGTCGCCCTCCTCCCTAATGCCGAGACGATGTCCATTTGCCGTCGTGCACTGGGTCGTGTGCCTCTTACTCTGTGCTGCTGGTGCTGCCTCGACGAAGGCCGCGTGAACTGTACCGGAGCCGATTCAACCCTGCCATTGTTTGCGGCGCCGGAGCGGCTCCAACTTCCGATCCGTCCAGAGTCCTGGCGCTACTTCCGCGTAGCTGTCGACCGTCGCGACATCGCTCTTTCCCTGCCGCCGGTCGCCACCACAACCGCGCCGGCCTCACCGACTCGGTAGCTGGACCTACCTACTTCACCATGCCGCCAGATAGGTCGCACCCTCATCTCAAATCACTTTATTTAGGCGTCTGTTTTCTGAATTTTTATTCTGGGCCAATCGATTCCTAATGGGAAGCAGCACCCCTCGAGCCGGCGGAGCTCCTAGGCTGCCGGTTGGCTGGTGTCTAACGTAAGGGTGTGGGGCCGCAAGTTCGCCGCAGAAGCAGCACTTAGATGGCTATCTTTTAGAGTTGCGTGGGTTGAAGGTACTGCCGCCGCTGGATCTGGATGACGGGGAGTCTTTGTGGATTGGCCCGGGGGCGGCGCAACCACGATAGTGCGGTGGGGCAGGGAGCGGGGTTTTGGCCGAGGCCATGGACGACGGAGGCAGGCTGCTCTGCCGTTGGTCGCTGGCTCTTCGGGGAAGATTCCGTACAGTGTCAGCCGGGAGGCACAAGAAGGCCAGCCATCCGGCATAGATCGGACAGTACCAAAATAAAATAAAATCGTGTGACCCCAATTTAGTCTTCAGTCAATAGACGTGTGACCACTCTCGTACCTTGTTGTTGATCTCTTAGTGTATTTCTTCAGATCAAAGAGATATGTTGTTCTTAACATTATGCGTTATCTGCATCTTCAGACACACCGTCTTCCGACTCACCACAGCTACTCCAACAAGGGAAGCATACACCAGAAGGGAGCTATAGTCCCCACTCAATAGTTCCCTGCATCGAATGCACGTGCCCGACATGGACAACCACAACAACTGCAGGGCCATCGACAAGTCAGCACATGATGCTCACTCCTATGGATGGCAGCCAGATAGGTTGTACCCTCATCTTACTTGTGTGCAACATTTATGGCTTTGTTATTCATCTAAGCATGGAAAATAGATCATCACATTTCACTGTATATTCATGCTGATCTCTTACGGGTCTTGTTCAGGAGTTAACGTTGTTCCATAGTTCAGATAAGATACTTGTTCTTTTGGTAACGTTGGTCCATAGTTATCAGCCATCAGCTAATGCTATCCCACAGGCTGGTGATTATAGTATTATACCACTTGTAGTATTACCTATGTTGTTCTTTAATACTTTTATGTGCCATCTAGTTAATCTCGAGTACAAACAATACAAATTATGTAGCTTTCATCTGTGTTCTCCCTTTAGTTTATGAGACTTGTTGCTGCTAGTTAACCCCAGTCCTACTATTTATGTCGTCTCCTACAGGCACTCATTACATAAATCTAACTACTAATTGTCTTCCATGCATGTCAAATATAATTACACACACTGATATATCCACAAAAACCTCATGGAGCAATGTAAAGGCCAATTAACTTGATGTCAATGATACCCAATATGATGGAACATGTAAAGGCAGTTCTTCAAAAGACTTGCAGAAAGATGATGAATCCTCTTCACCCCACAAGGTCCTTGCTCTAACTTGGCCTGTGATATGGGTACACCATGCATATAATGTCCTGGAGTGTATCTACTCTGTTGCAATGCCATGTGTTAGCATGTTGATCATGCATGTAAATATGTCATGCCTTCCTGTCTTTCAGTACCTATTCCATTCATGATAACATGTTTTCAAATTCAAGTACTGTCATTCTACTCTATCGCAATGCCATCTGCTTAATTTGGACATCATGCTTCTGAATATCTTATGCATTGTTATTCATCAGTATGTACTTCATCTGTCTACCATACCAAGTTTTTTTACATTGAAGTGTTGTTCTAGTGCTCTGTTGCAATGCCATCTTATTTTCCCAATCATACACATGTATGTTGCCTTAGTTATTTCTGTATGTATTCCGCTACCATACAGTTTTACATTCAACTAGTGTTTTTTTGCTGTGTTGTCCTGTCGTATCCCTAGCTCTTACACCATACTCCCTCCGTCTGGATTACATGTTGCCGAAATGGATAAAAAAGGATGTATCTAGAACTAAAATACGCCTAGACCCATCCATTTTTTCCGGATGGAGGGAATACATGTCAATATGTCATGCCTTTCTATTCTTCAGTAGCTATTCCATCTCTCTGTTGTCGCATGTTTTATAATTAAAGCACCATTCTTCTATACAAGGCATGCAAGGGGAAGACGACTATGTTAGAATCTGAAGGGTTACAAACAAGGCCTTTGCAAAAGATCCAAACGCCAGGAGATAATAAACCAACTCCAGTTTTTATAGATACTGCTCCAGCACAGAGAAACCTAATTCCTACTGATAATAAGCAGATTCCAGTGGCCAAAGAACTAGTCCGCTCTAGTCCAGCAAAAACATGTCAACTCAATTATAAGAAGCGTGTGCGTATCCTTGCATCATGAAATTTTATAGCATGCTGATCATATTTTCTACATGTTTCTTATCCATCTCTCTTTTAGAAAATAAGCTTAACAGATAGAAGAATTTCTGCAATGGTATCGTTTATGAGGAAAGATTCTTGCAGGAATTCTCTGTGCTCCAATGTAGATGTAAGTACCTATTGTATATCAGTCCATTTTTACATCAGCATGTATTTTGTTAATCGGCGTGAATCCAACCTTTATCTGATCTAAATTTAGTTGTAGCAAAATGTATGATTAAAGGCCACAATGTTGATTTTTGCAAGGAAAACTGACTGGTAGTTTTGCACCCTGAGCTGCATGAGTGTACTATCTCATATCAGTGGGTTTGAATACTTTGGTTTCTGAAGTGGGTTTCTCATTGTTTTTTTACTGTGTCGTCCAGTCATATCCCTAGCTCTTACATCATACTCCCTCCGTCCGGATTAAATGTCGCAGAAATGGATAAAACTGGATGTATCTAGAACTGAAATACGCCTAGACCCATCCATTTATTTCTGGATGGAGGGAATACATGTCAATATGTCATGCCTTTCTATTCTTCAGTACCTATTCCATCTTTGTTGTAGCATGTTTTATAACTGAATCACCATTCTTCTATATAAGGCATGCAAGGGGAAGACGGCTATGTTAGAATCTGAAGGGTTACAAACCAGGTCTTTGCAAAAGATCCAAATGCCAGGAGATAATAAACCAACTCCATTTTTCATAGATACTGCTCCAGCACAGAGAAACCCAACTCCCACTGATAATAAGCAGATTCCAGTGGCCAAAGAACTAGTCTACTCCAGTCCAGCAAAAGAATGTCAACTCCATTCTAAGAAGCGTGTGCGTATCCTCGCATCATGAAATTTTATAGCATTCTAATCATATTTTCTACATGTTTCTTACGCATCTCTCTTTCAGAAATAAGGTTAAACGAAACAAGACTTCCTCCATTGGGATCGTATTTGAGGAAAATATCTTGCGGGAATTCTCTGTGCTCCAATGCTGATGTAAGTACCTATTGTATATCACTATATTTTTACATCGGCATGTATTTTGTTAATCGGCGTGAATCTAACCTTTATCTGATCTAAAATTAGTTGTAGCAAAATGTTAAAGGCGCCAATGTTGATTTTTGTAAGGAAAACTGCCTGGTAGTTTTGCATACTGAGCTGCATGAATGTACTATCTCATATCACGGACATTACTGAATTGTAGTGCTTCTTTGGTTGCCCATTCATTCATTGTGTCAATGTTGCTTTCGTATTACCTTACCTGGCTGATGATAGTTGTGCCATATTGTGTTAATTTGGTGTAGGCTAGTTGCCCAAATGTTCGTTGTGTCAATGTTGCTTTCCTATTATCTGACTTGGCCAATGATAGCAATGCTAGTGTGTTAATTTTGTGCAGGTTGCTGAAGATAAGAAGACAAACTCTGAAAACAGCAAGGCAACCCCATTGTTTCTTTCTAGTAAATCTAGTCCAGGTAATATGTCAATAACTCATGATTAATCTGTTTGGTTCCCATCCTAATTTATGTTATGATGCAGTGGTCGAGACACTCTCCACTATCAATAATACAAGCCTGCCAAAATCGCCATCTGAATCAGTTCAATATCCTCTGTCTCGAATGCAACGGAATAAATGTATGTTTTTTAACCAATTAATGGCTGCAGCAATGATGGAAATGATGGATGAATCAGAGGGGCAGAGTTGTGCGACACAACAACTGATCAATGTTTTCAGAGACAGTGTAGCAAAGCAGCAAGAACTTGCCCACATGCTTATGGGCGTCATCTGTGCTGAGGTTGCAGATTGTGACGTTTTAGATGGTTAGGTTCTGCTCATTTATTTGCACTGGCATCAACCTTTGATTGCCCAGTGGATGTAATTTCATGTAATATATGCTGGATGTGCAACGTTATTCCCTGTATGTTGTACCTTTGCTTGATCGGTTTTGGTCATGTGCATAATTGCTCGTCGTAATGGGCTCAAATTATCTAATTTGGCCTAAATACATGAACAAAATTTAGTGGGCCCATTAAGTTAATGGGCCGTTACTAGGCCGAAAGTTAATGGTTGGTCCTCTTACCTCCCGGGTCGTTAACAGGCCGACATCGAAGCGGGCAACAGGTGGCCCTAATTTATTTCACGGGCCATTAACAGGCCGTTACTAAGTTTGGGCTACATATGGCCCAACTATACTGTAGGCCTTTAGTAGGCCGAAAGAGACAACGGGCTTGTACTGGACCATGAAGAGCATGGACCGCTAAGAGGCCGAAAGTCAGGTCATATTGTAAACGGCCCAACTGTGTTATGGGCCTTTAGCAGGCCGAAAGAAAACCAGGCTGGTATTGGACCATGAAGGGCATGGGCCGTTAAAAGGCCAAAACTAAGGTCCGACTACAAATGGCCCAACTCATTTATGGTTCGTTAACAGGCCGAAAGGCACACAGGGCCGGGAATTGGCTCAACACTTAAATGGGTCGCTAAAAGGCCAAAACTCGGGTCCGACTACAAATGGCCTAACTGATTTATGGGCCGTCAACAGGCTGAAAGTGACACCGGGCCAGAAATTGGCCCAACACTTAAATGGGCCGCTAAAAGGCCGAAAATCAGGTCCGACTACAAATGGCCCATCAGATTTATGGGCCGTCAACAGGCTGAAAGACACACCGGGCCGGAAATTAGCCCAACATTTAAATGGGTCGCTAAATGGCCGAAAGATGTACATCCTGAAAATTGGCCCATCCATTAAATGGGCCTTTAACAGGCCGAAATCTCATCAGGCCAATATTGAGCCCAAATATATAGCGGGTTGTTACCGGGCTCGAACTGGCGATGGGCTGCAATGGTGTCAAATCTTTAACGGGCCGTTGACGGGCCGAATTGGCACACCTCGTATGGGCCATGGGCTTAAATGGACCTGACACAAGTAGGCCTTATATGGGCCGGCCTGCTAATTTTTACTGGGTCGGCCTTTTTCACCGGAATGGGCCACTGTTGGGCCATGCCACGTGTCGACCTATCATAGGCGCCTCCTGTCCAATGAGTGGATGACATCTATCCCAACGGTGAGGCAAGACGTGTTTCCTTCGGCCAATCAGAATTTCACACGTGGAAATTTCCCATTGGTCAGGGCTGTTAACGAGTTATCGGATCCAAAATCCGACCCAATAGCTTAACGGCGTTCCGTTACGGTGGATGCCACGTGTCGGTCACCCTTGATGAAAGCACTTCTGTGACGCGCAATTTATCATCATGGAAGTGGACACTTCCGTGATGATAATTTTGGTAATGTCATGGAACACTTCTACGACAGCACAGGTATGACTATCTTGATTCTGTCATAAAATTGTCATGGATGTACACGCATGACAAAAAATGTGACCTACTGTGACAAACACTTATCATCACGAAAGTGTATTTTTTTGTAGTGATGCCCCCGAGCTCTCGCCGTGCCCGGAGCATCGCGGCGACCTCCGTCCGGTGCCGACGGTGATATGGATGGGGTTGGTGTCGGCCTCACGTGGCCCACTGTTGATGAAGGCGTCGGCAACGGTGCCTGTAGTCGGGACTTCTTTAGGCTGTTCTCCTTTTGTTCCCTGCGAGGAATCAAAACGGACCCCGTGGAGGCTGCATGTCTCGCTCTAGCATCACTCCCCCTTTTCGTCCTTGCGGTAGCTTTAGCGCTCTACGCCGTCAGGTCCCATTCCCCAGGCGGCTTCAGCCGTCGCTGGTATGCCAGGTCGCGATGCCGTGGTCAAGGCATGGAGATGAGCGGCCCGAGGTCCGGTAAGATCTCCCGAGGCGCGATGCTCAAGAGGTCCCCCTTGGCGTGCAAGCAGCTCCTTGGAGGCCGAAAAGGAAAGCAGTATTGACGGAGCGAGTTTATGAGAGCGGAGGACTTCATACGGAGAGATTCACTTCATTACGCATGCGTGACTTATCTTTTGGCAAGCCTGTGGTGGTTCCTTGCACAACACCCGATTCGTGCTTCAGCGGCGATGCTACTAGGTTGGGCCACGCCGGTCTCCCCTTTCCTCGCTCATCTGAATGCTCTGCGTCCTCGGCTCCCGACCCTCAAGAGAGGCTCAGCCGCCGCTGGTATGCCAGGTCGCGATGCCGTGGTCAAGGCCAGGGGTGAGGGCTGGTGAGTGAGTAAGAGCTCCTAAGGCGCGATGCTCATGAACCCTACCTTTAATGCGCAAGTGAATCACGTAGCAAAGGGGCGGCCAGCGGGGCCGCCTGTAGTTGAGCTCCGGAGATTCTTGCGGGTTAGTTCGAGAGAAGAGCATAACCCATAATCGCATTCGCTGTCCTACCACTGATCTTTCCGCAAGAAGATGAAGGCATTGAGGATCTGGTGAGGTGACGTGCGCGGAGTGGGCCGCGAGCCAGAGCTCGATTTCACAGGTTTATCAGTGTTGCAGGGATAGACCCGAGCACAAGCGACGTGCCAGCATGTGTATCCCCCATTGTGGGATGAGCGAGAGGTCGGTTAGCAACGCGGGGAGCCCCGAAGGGCATCAGGCAAGCAGATGATAACATAAAATCATCTTATGAAAGAGATAAAGTTAGTTGAGATACAAGCAAGAATGATACATGCCGCAGGGACAACCCTACATGGCCTAGGGAGGATGCAGCCCGAGGGGAGCCCCCAAGAAGGTAAATCAAAGATGCAAAAGGATACGTATCATAGGGATAGGCCCATGCGACCTGGGGATAATGCAGCCTGAGGGGTGCCCCGACTGAATAAACTAGAAAATATCACCTGGTGTCATTGCTGAAGAGGTGTCGAAGTAGCTGAAGATGCGCGCTGAAAAGGTTGCTCCTCACGAGCCACCTGGGTCCTAAACCTCGGGAGGCTTGATACCTCTCCAACATATCTATAGATTTTTATTGTTCCATGCTATTATATTATCCATCTAGGATGTTTTATATGCATTTATATGCTATTTTATATGATTTTTGGGACTAACCTATTACCCTAGAGCCTAGTGCCAGTTTCTATTTTTTCCTTGTTTTTGAGTATTGCGGAAAAGGAAAACCAAACAGAGTCCAATTGACTTGAAAATTCACGGAGATAATTTTTGGACCAGAAGAAGCCCACGGAGTACCGGAGATGGGCAAGAAGAGTCCCGAGGCACCCACGAGGGTGGGGGCGCGCTCTACCCCCCTGGGCGTGCCCCCTACCTCGTACTGCCTCGAGGACCCCCCAGACTTGTTCCCGACTCCAACACTTCTTATATTTACCCAAACTTCCAGAAAGAAACCTAGATCGGGAGTTCCGCCGCCAAGAGCCTCTGTAGCCACGAAAAACAAATCTAGACCAATTTCGGCACCCTGCCAGAGGGGGAAATCCCTCTCCGGTGGCCATCTTCATCATCCCGGCGCTCTCCATGACGAGGAGGGAGTAGTTCACCCTCGGGGCCAAGGGTATGTACCAGTAGCTATGTGTTTGATCTCTCTCTCTCTCTCTCTCTCGTGTTCTTGATTCGCACGATCTTGATGTATCGTGAGCTTTGCTATTATAGTTGGATCTAATGATGTTTCTCCCCCTCTACTCTCTTGTAATGGATTGAGTTTTCCCTTTGAAGTTATCTTATCGGATTGAGTCTTTAAGGATTTGAGAACACTTGATTTATGTCTTGCATGTGCTCATCTGTGGTGACAATGGGATATTCACGTGATCCACTTGATGTATGTTTTGGTGATCAACTTGCGAGTTCCGTGACCTCGTGAACTTATGCATAGGGGTTGGCACACCTTTTCGTCTTGACTCTCCGGTAGAAACTTTGGGGCACTCTTTGAAGTTCTTTGTGTTGGTTGAATAGATGAATCTGAGATTGTCTGATGCATATCGTATAATCATACCCACGGATACTTGAGGTGACATTGGAGTATCTAGGTGACATTAGGGTTTTGGTTGATTTGTGCCTTAAGGTGTTATTCTAGTACGAACTCTAGAATAGATTGAACGAAAAGAATAGCTTCGTGTTATTTTACGACGGACTCTTGAATAGATCAATCAGAAAGAATAACTTTGAGGTGGTTTCATACCCTACAATAATCTCTTCGTTTGTTCTCCACTATTCGTGACTTTGGAGTGACTCTTTGTTGCATGTTGAGGGATAGTTATATGATCCAATTATGTTATTATTGTTGAGAGAACTTGCACTAGTGAAAGTATGAACCCTAGGCCTTGTTTCAACGCATTACAATACCGTTTTTGCTCACTTTTATCATTAGTTACCTTGCTGTTTTTATATTTTCATATTACAAAAACCTATATCTACCATCCATATTGCACTTGTATCACCATCTCTTCGCCGAACTAGTGCACCTATACAATGTACCATTGTATTGGGTGTGTTGGGGACACAAGAGAATCTTTGTTATTTGGTTTCAAGGTTGTTTGAGAGACACCATCTTCATCCTACGCCTCCCACGAATTGATAAACCTTAGGTCATCCACTTGAGGGAAATTTGCTACTGTCCTACAAACCTCTACACTTGGAGGCCCAACAATGTCTACAAGAATAAGGTTGTGTAGTAGACATCAAGGCTCTGGAGGCTCGTGAAGAACCGTTGCCACCTCCACGAGGACCGCATGGTGACTGGCCTCCTGAGCAGCTATGATGCTTCGCAGGCGACACTGGAAGGCGACAACCGCATTCGGCAAGCAAAAAGGGATGCGAACATAGCTGTGAGGTGGGCCCTCACACCGACCAGCGCGAAGGCCAGAAGCGCTCTTGAGATGCGGCTCTATTGAGCTTTGGGATGTTGACGCAGACGCATGGCTCGTTGTCCTCACCAGGACAAGGGGTCGCGCCAGGCGGTAGGCGATGGTCGCCACGCATGGCTCTCGCCTCTTGAAGCTCCTCGGTCATTTTGGTGATGAATTCCTGAGCACCTGGCACCCTGTGCCTTGTGCCCTCATGAGGGAAGCATACGATGAAGCATGCCTGCATGTGGTGCCCGAGCACCTCCCTCGTGACGTTGGCTAAGTCAGAGGCCCTCCAGAAGAGAGCCCCTGACCCCAGCCCGAGGAGGGCGCCAGGTGCGCCTTCATATGCACGAGAGGGAGGCGCCCCATTCGTGGGCGCAGATCCTAAGGTGGTGCCGCTAGAGACACCGCTCTCCTGAGGCTCTTGGCAGAGTTGCTACTTCTTCTTGGGGGCAGCCTCAGGAGGGTAGATGGCGCCTTCATTGTCTGGGTCTTCAATCGCCGCAGCCTAATAGGCGCGCTCGAGGGAGCACACCGCGTCCTTCTCCTCGCAGGCGATCGTGATGATGTCGCGGTTGCCTGGCTTCTTGAGGACGTCGTAGCCATGGTGGGTCACTGCCATGAACTTGGCCAGGGCGGGATACCTGATACGTCCATTTTGCATCATGCTTTTATATTGATATTTATTGCATTATGGGCTGTTATTACACATTATGTCACAATACTTATGCCTACTCTCTCTCATTTTATAAGGTTTACATAAAGAGGGAGAATGCCGGCAGCTAGGATTCTGGGCTGAAAAAGGTGAAAATATTAGAGACCTACTCCGCACAGCTCCAAAAGTCCTGAAACTTCACGGAAGACATTTTCAGAATATATAAAAAATACTAAGCGCAAGAAGTTCACCAGGGGGGCCACACCCTGCCCACGAGGGTGGGGGGTGCGCCCTAGCTCCCTGGGCGCGCCCCCTACCTCGTGGGCCCCCTGGTGGCCCTCCGATGGCCACCTTCTGCTATATGGAGTCTTTCGATGAGGAAAAAATCATAAGCCATCTTCCCAGACGAGACTCCACCGCCACGAGGCGGAACCTTGGCGGAACCAATCTAGGGCTCCGGCGGAGCTGTTCTGCCAGGGAAACTTCCCTCCGGGAGGGGGAAATCATCGCCATCGTCATCACCAATTCTCCTCTCATCGTGAGAGGGCATCTCCATCAACATCTTCACCAGCACCATCTCCTCTCAAAACCCTAGTTCATCTCTTGTATCCAATTCTTGTCTTCAAGCCCGGGATTGGTACCTATGGGTTGCTAGTAGTGTTAATTACTCCCTGTAGTTGATGCTAGTTGGTTTGTTTGGTGGAAGATCATATGTTCAGATCCTATATGCATATTAATACCCCTCTGATTATGGACATGAATATGCTTTGTGAGTAGTTACGTTTGTTCCTGAGGACATGGGAGAAGTCTTGCTATTAGTAGTCATGTAAATTTGGTATTCGTTCGATATTTTGATGATATGTATGTTGTCTCTACTCTAGTGGTGTTATGTGAACATCAACTACATAACACTTCACCATTATTTGGGCCTAGAGGAAGGCATTGGGAAGTAATAAGTAGATGATGGGTTGCTAGAGTGACAGAAGCTTAAACCCTAGTTTATGCGTTGCTTCGTAAGGGGCTGGTTTGGATCCATATGTTTCATGCTATGGTTAGGTTTACCTTAATACTTTTGTTGTAGTTGCGGATGCCTGCAATAGAGGTTAATCATAAGTGTGATGCTTGTCGGAGTAATCGACCACGGGTACCCCGAGGACGGCAAGACGATATTTCAAGACATCGGGGCTAGCAAAGCCCCTCAGTCCGACTGTCCGGCCGCTCCTGCCGGCTTCTCGTCCGACTGCTCTGCCTGGCCGACTGCGCCAACCAGCCGGCTGCCGACTGCAGCCCGACCCGACACCGACAAGACACCGATGAGACGACCATACCTCCGACGAGACTTGCGTACCCGAGCACTATTCACGTGTCATCTCAGCCATCATGTATAGTGTCACTTGTCCCCTGGCACTTTTTATGAAGTGACCCAGGGGACAAGGATGACATGCACCATGCCTTGCCCATGCCACCACTTAGCTTAGATAGTAAGCTAGCCACACTATGTATATGAGTATCCATCCATCCAGGAGAGGCTCACAGCCACGAGCACCACTATGGCCTCTTGGCCATTCACTCCCACGCATGCATGCTAGCTAGCAAGATAGCTAGCTAGCTCACACCCACATCCATTCATCCATCCACCCACAACTAAGCACCTACTTGTGCTCACATGCATATACGAGGCCGGATGTCAGATGCCTATGGCACCATCCTCAGATACAGCTCCAGGAGCACTCTGTACCAGATATATTAGATACACTCAGACATGCAGCAGTAGGAGTATTATCTCTCCGGAGAGCTCCGAAGCTGGGTAAACCACCGCGTGCTACTCGCATACCCACTCCCGGTCCTATCAGCAGCAGTCTTACCCACACACTAAGCCCTTGTGGCATCTGTCGACTCGCAAGCCCCCCGTGAGAATACCACGACAATGCTTGTCCAAGTAAGGGCAGCACCCAAGCACCGGTCCAACCACATACCAAATTATCATATGATCGTGATGAAACCTAGTTTGACGATATTCCCATGTGTCATCGGGAGCGCTTTTCCTATTATAAGAGCTTGTTCTGGCTTGTCCTTTGCTACAAAAAGGATTGGGCCACCTTGCTGCACTTTATTTACTTTTGTTACTTGTTACTCGTTACAAATTATCCTATCACAAAACTATCTGTTACCTATTGTTTCAGTGCTTGCAGAGAATACCTTGCCGAAAACCGCTTATCATTTCCTTCTGCTCCTCGTTGGGTTCGACACTCTTACTTATCGAAAGGACTATGATAGATCCCCTATACTTGTGGGTCATCAAGACTCTTTTCTGGTGATGTTGCAGGGGAGTGAAGCGCCTTTGGTAGGTGGAATTTTGTAAGGAGAATTTTATATAGTGTGCTGAAATTTACTGTCACTTGTTACTATGGAAAGTAATCCTCTGAGGGGTTTGTTCGGGGTATCTTCACCCCGACCAGTTGTCGGTGTACAAAAAGAGGGGTACACTTTTTGTACCCCTATAACTGTGCACGGGCAGTCTGAGCCACAGGCACCACCACACTGAGCAAGGCAAGGGAGGTGAGCCAAGGTAAGGCCGAAGCTCAGGAGAAGCAGAACGACATCAAGACCAAGACCACAAAGAGCAAAGGGGACGAAGCGGACCCCCCCGGCAAGATCCTTGCCGGGAGGCGGTTTTAGCAAACCCGGCAAGACCCTTGCCGTGGCAGCTCGCCCCACACCTACGGAGTGAGTCACCCTTGAGTCCACTGCCCCAATGGGGCAAGGATTCGGGAGACATCCCCGTGGTGGCATGCAGATCTTTGTGAAGACATTCAAGATCAGATACACCCTTTAGAAGATGATGATCCTTGGCGGGATCCCAGCCAAGGAGGACCACAAGGCCCCCGGCAAGAGCCTTGCCGGGGATGACAATAGGCGCCATGGCAAGACCCTTGCCGGGGCCCCGGCAAGGCCCTTGCCAAGGACACCCGTAGGGCCACCATCAGGCCCGCGCTAGTCAAACCTCCACCACCGTTCGCATGAAGCCGCCGACCCAACCAGCTGGGCAGGCACCTGCGTGGCGGCATGCGGATCTTCGTGGAGAGCCACCGCTGCGCCACCTCAGCTGCCTGCCTGCCTACATGGCACCGCGGGCACCGCTGGCCAGGGCGCGTGTCGACACGAGAGGGAGCGGCAAGGGACGAGACAGGGCTCTCCCCCGTCCCCGATAAAGCAAGGACACCTGGGCAAGACGCATTAAATGTGCCTTGTCATGTAATGCGAGGGATAACCTCGCATCGCTGTTCCCTTTCCACCTCCTGTGTGCCACTGTGGCAACCCCTTTCCTATAAAAGGAGGCCCGAGGCGACCAGGAGGAGGATTCAGCTTTTTGGAGCTCCTCATGCCCCATAGCTAGCTCAAGAACACAGATATACAATCCACCAAAGCAGGAGTAGGGTTTTACGCATCCTCGCGGCCTGAACCTGGATAAACGAATTGTGTGCTATCTGTTTGATCCGCTCTTCTCACGACCCCGTGCCCCGCAACCGTAGTAGGGATTCTTGTGATCCCATAGGTGTCGTTCCCACCGACATCTTTGGCGCGCCAGGTAGGGGAAGCAGTTGTGAGAATCGGCTCTAGCAGTTAGCCCGGCACTCCTTCATCTTCGTGGCCCTTGAAGAAGAAAGGAGGCCAAAAGATCGACACTCGAGCGATCGCAAACAGAAGCTAAGTTGCACTGAACCCTTATTTGTGCTCCCCTTCTTATTTGAGGTTATTCCCCTCGGAGATATTTGCTTTGTGTGAGAAACCTGCATGCCAGGGGGCTCTACCACAATCGGCAATGCCCTTGCCCTGTTTCGAGTCCGCTCAACAGCTCAAGCGGCTGCATCGAGAATGGCAGAGTAGCCTTCCGCGATCAGCAACGCCCCCGATTCTCACTCGAGTCAAGCTCGACAGTTCGAGCAGCCGCGTTCAGAACGGAAAGGTGGCTCATCCGGCAGCACGCGTACCCGGCCGGCCATGGGGATCCATCCCCAAAACGCCGCTAGGGGCTTCCACGCCGGCAAGCCTTCCCAATTGACGTAGGGCACGCATACAAAGAGGAATTGAACGGGGAAATAACATGCATGAAAATTAAGAGTACTTCAAAGTTATATTACATCACATCATAGCTGCGGTTCTAACTGAAGATAAAATTTGTCTTGGTCAGGAACCCGCAGCGGCGAAGAAGAACGGGATGCCTAATCCCGACGCTGGCCTTCCACCCTCTTGATTTCATCGATGCAGTCGGTGATGGGCTTGATGCGCTCCTTGAGCATTGTGAGGTCAGCACCATCCGGCAAGCTCTTCATCGCGGCCGCGAAGTCAAGATCCGGATTCCAGTATGCCATCTTGGTGAGGACCTTGGTCACGACCCTCCGGTAAAGTCGCCGGGCCTCCTCGGCCAGCGTGGCCGTCCTGTTGGAGTGAAGATAAGACAAGGCTCCGAGGACGCCCTCGAAGAACAGGGTCAACTTGGTGTTGACGGTCCAGCTGCGCTCAGGGGCGTACCTCACGTTTGGCATCCACATGGTGGCCAACTGCGAGGTGACCCTTCCGGCGACCTCCTCCAGATGGCTGATCCATCAGTTCTCGCCCGCCACATAATCCTGGTGGGAGGCGGCCTCGTTCGCCCGCAGCTGCTTCTCCTCCTCTAGGCTCCTGGTCAAGGTCTCCTCCCGAGCCCTGCTCTCCGACAGCATCTTCTCGAGATCCTCCATCTTCAGCTTGAGCTCTTTGACGGAGTTTTGCGCTTTGGAGAGCTCCCCAGCCCTGCTGATGACCACTCCTTGCACCTCCACCAAGGCGCTGTTGAGCGTGCTCTTCTCGTTGGACAGCTTGAGGGCCTGCTCTTCAGCTCATCCTACGCCACCTCCAACTCCCTTACCTTGCCGGCATGGGCCAGAGCCTGGGCATCGAGTGCCTCCTTGTGCCTCTGCTCCAGCTCGCGAGTCCGCCACGCGACAAGGGCCTCGAGCTCCTCATCCTTGCCACGGAGCGCTGTGGCAAGCTTCGCCTCACGCGCGGTGAGGTCCTCTTCCTGGGAATCTAGTGCGGCTTGATGCTGGTTCCGGACGGCCTCGGCCGCGGCAGCCAAGTTCGCCGCCTATTCCTGGGCCTTCTCGATGTCAACCATCTTCATGATGAGCTCGACATTGCGCTTGGCCAATTCCTCTTGAAGGGCCCTCTGCTCCTCGCGAGTTTGGTGGAACCAGGTCTGCATCTCAGCAACGCGCGCCTTGAAATCCACCTCCGCCTGGTCCACCGTTGCCATCCTGGACTTAACCTTGTCCAGATGGACACGGTAGAGCGCCTGGAGTTTTCGGAAGTTGGCCCCCATAGCGCGGAAAAGCTGCTCTTCCGGAGAACCGTCACCGCCAACGCCCGACTCACCGACAACCTCAAGCCCGGTGGCGGCAAGCACCTCGCTGTCAAAGACTTCCCCTTCGGCGGGCGCCCGGCTTGACACCCCTAGGAGGTGGACGAAGAGATCGTCGCCCACCTTCAGATATCTGCCGGGGCCCGAGGTTGAGGAGGAGGGAGGCTGGTCACCCACCACCTCTTCCTCGGCGGAGGCCTTGCCGGCCTCACCGGCAGGTCCACTACTGGCACCCTTGGCAGAAGCCTCGCCGGACGCCTTGGCGGCCCCCGCAGCGGCATCCCTGGCGGCACCCTTGGCGGCTCTGTCGGCGGCGGCCTCGTCAGCGTCTTTGGCGTCCTCCTCGGCGGCAATCCTGCTGGCCTCCGCCGCGACCTCCTCAGCAATATCCCCGACAACAGCGTCCATGTCCTCCATGTCTGTTGAAGGAGGGCCTGGGCAGCAACGAGAGCAATGAAGCCAAGAAAAGAATAAGGGAAAAACAGAGACAGGACAGGCGACTCATCAGTGCCAGGCTGTGAAGCAGAAGTCCCCTCTCCGCCAACATTTGGCGCCATGGCAGAGCCACCAGCGCCCAAGTTCCCCTCTTCCTCCATGGGTGTGGGCACCGTGCCTGATGCCCTTGCCGGGGACGCCCCCCGCGGCGGCATAGTCGATGGGGGTGGTGTGTTAGGAGTAGCCCTCTGTGGCTCCTCCTGCTGCCACTCCCCTCCTGCAAACCCGGCAAGGTCAGCATCATAGCATCGAGCTCCTACCACATGTCGAGTAAGAAGACGGTGACGAACTTACGCTGGGGGCTACGCCGAGGGCTGCTGTCCGGGCTGCTCAGCACCAACAGTGGTGTTGTTGAAGCCCCAGCCGGGGGCTGGCTACTCGCCGAGGTCCTCGCCCTCTTCACCCTCTGGGCCAAGGTCTCTGTCTCCCTACGGAAGCAAAAATGGATCAAGACAAGCGACCCAATTCGAGGAAATGGAAATGACAGTAAGGAACGGAGAACTTACTCGTCATCCGTCTCCTCCTCTTCCACCCGTTTCCTTTTCCTCTCCGGGCTGAGAGGCCCGAGATCAAAAGGGAACTCCACATCATCATCCGAGTCGACGCCTGCCGGAGGAGGCGAAGGAGGCGGCAGGGTTTGTGTGCGCCCGGATGAGGAAGGGGTTGTCGCCTTCTTCTCAGCAGCCCTCATCAGCCTCTTTGCTGCCGTGGCCCTCGTGTGGCGCTCGGACCCCTCCAGGGTCAATTGAGGCCGCGTAGCCCTGTCGGGCCGGACCGGCTCACCGGAGCCAGACCACCGCAGGACTCGCCCTCTTCCCCTGGCTGGTGTCGAGCCCACCACCACGCCCTCCTCCTCCGATGACTCGTCGGCTGCGTCCTCGACAAGCGGAGCTCCGGTGTCGGCGCTGCTGGCCTCCTCGGTGGCCGCCGCCCACCGGGTGAGCTCCTCTTCCTCTGCCGCCGTTGCGGCCTTGTCCTCCACGCCCCCGGCGCTGCCGGCCTCCATGGCAAGCTGTGCCTCCCTCGCCCTAGTGGCGATGTAGTCCAGCTCTGCCTGGGTGGTGTCCATGATAAGCCACCGCTCGGCATCGGCATTGACGTACACCTCGATCAGGGTGTCGAAGAATTGGTGCACATTCTCGTCCTTCGGCTCCTCCCAGCTCGGGACAGGGCCGTGCGCATTACAGTCTGGCATCATGGCGATGATCTCGGACCGACGCGAATTGTTGCACAACGGGACCACCCCCGCTGGCAGCTTGAAAAATGGCCCCTTGAGGGCCTTGCCAACCTTTTGCGGCAGCCCTTGCGGCCTTGCCGGTCCGCTTGACCTCGCCATTGCGACCCACATCAAGCTGGAAAAGCCGCTGGCAGAAGTGGGCATGCGCCAGCACTGTGAAGTTGTGATCGAGGCCGGGGCGGAGTCGCATAATGTCAGCTGGGTTCGTAAAGAGCCAAGATGGCCTCCCCTTGCTGTGCAACGGGGCGATCCGGCGGCGAATGAAGTCCGCCCCGATCATCTCAAGGGTGAGTCCGGCCTGGGTGAGCCGGAGAATCCTGGTGGTGGCGACGGTGAGCCTCCCATCGGCGGCGTCGACATCGCTCCAATCGCTGCCACGGACCGGAGGCACTCGGCGGACCTTGCAGAATTCCGGCGGGTTTTCATCTTCAATCCAGCACCACCGGCCACGCCATTCCTCCCACCTCTCCTTCACGGCACCATCCGGGTACGCCCCCTTGGATCTTGGGATCCAGGTGACACAACCGGAGACGGCTCCTCTCGGCTGGATTCGAGGGAAGAAGTAATGGCAAAAGAGCGCCGTGTTGGGCTGCACCCCGGCAAAGCCTTCGCAAAGATACGCGAAGAAAGCCATGCACGCCACCGCATTCGGAGTAAAATCCAAGAGGCGAAAGCCGAAGGTGCGCATAACGTCGCAGAAGAAATCGGAGAAAGGGGGGCATAACCCGCAAGAAAAGTAATCAACGAAGAAGGGGTATCGATTTGGGGCAGGATCAGCGCAAGCGGCAGGAATGACGCGCGTCGCCGGGTGTCCCGAATCCTCTCCCCCTATCTTCACTCCCCATAGGGGCTTGAAGGAGGCCCAGAGCTCTTGAACATCAACCGTTGAGGGGAAGAAGAAGGCGGACTTCGTCCGGTCCCCCGACAGCGCGCTCTCCGGCGGCTCCACCGTCCCGGCGCCCTTAGCCACCCCTTGCCCTTGGCGAATTTGGGAGCCATGGCGACCAAGAAGTTCAAAGGGCTGAGGAAGGGGGATGGCGAAGCAACGACGGCGGGCGATGGCGGAAGCTTAGGAAGGAAGGAGGAGAGGAAACGGCGGCTCTGAGATTGGAAAAGGCACGAGGAAAGAGGAGAAAGTGAGCAGCGCGCCCGCGGTTATTCCTTTCTTATGAGGGAAAACAACGGGCCGCCTCCTTTCACATTAACTGTGATGTGATGCATGCCCGCGGGAAGCAACCCCATGCATGCCGCCCACGTCACACACACCTCCCCACGCCGCGCCACGCGTGGGAAGCATGGGAAGCGCAGCGCGCAAAGAGACTTATCACGGTAAAAACCGCCCTGCCTCCCCGCGCACCGTTTTTGGGCCTAGGCCAACGACGCGACTGCGCTTACGTGTGGCCTAGGCCCGGGGGCTCCTGTCGGTGTACAAAAAGAGGGGTACACTTTTTGTACCCCTATAACTGTGCACGGGCAGTCTGAGCCACGGGCACCACCACACTGAGCAAGGCAAGGGAGGTGAGCCAAGGTAAGGCCAAAGCTCAGGGGAAACAGAACGACTCCAAGATCAAGACCACAAAGAGCAAAGGGGACGAAGCGGACCCCCCGGCAAGATCCTTGCCGGGAGGCGGTTTTAGCAAACCCGGCAAGACCCTTGCCGTGGCAGCTCGCCCCACACCTACTGGGTGAGTCACCCTTGAGTCCACTACCCCCATGGGGCAAGGATTCGGGAGACATCCCCGTGGTGGCATGCATATCTTTGTGAAGACATTCAAGATCAGATACACCCTTTACAGATGATGATCCTTGGCGGGATCCCAGCCAAGGAGGACCACAAGGCCCCCGGCAAGAGCCTTGCCGGGGATGAAAGCAGGCGCCACGGCAAGACCCTTGCCGGGGCCCCGGCAAGGCCCTTGCCAAGGACACCCGTAGGGCCACCATCAGGCCCACGCCAGTCAAACCTCCACCGCTGTTCACATGCAGCTGCTGACCCAACCAGCTGGGCAGGCACCTGCGTGGCGGCATGCGGATCTTTGTGGAGACCCACCACTACACCACCTTAGCTGCCTACCTGCCTACATGGCACCGCGGGCGTCGCTGGCCAGGGCGCGTGTCGACACGAGAGGGAGTGGCGACGGACGAGAAAGGGCTCTCCCCCGTCCCCGATAAAGCAAGGACACCTGGGCAAGATGCATTGAATGCGCCTTGTCATGTAATGCGAGGGATAACCTCGCATCGCTGTTCCCTTTCCACCTCCTGTGTGCCACTGTGGCAACCCCTTTCCTATAAAAGGAGGCCCGAGGCGACTAGGAGGAGGATTCGGCTTTTTGGAGCTCCTCACGCCCTATAGCTAGCTCAAGAACACAGATATACAATCCACCAAAGCAGGAGTAGGGTTTTACACATCCTCGCGGCCCGAACCTGGATAAACGAACCGTGTGCTATCTGTTTGATACGCTCTTCTCACGACCCCGCGCCCCGCAACCATAGTAGGGATTCTTGTGATCCCATAGGTGTCGTTCCCGACGACACCAGTAGAGCAAACAATTGCTCCTCAACCTACTGAACTTACTGAAAATGAAAATGTCTGCTTCAAAATTCCTTCGGGTATGTTACAAAAACGGCTAGCTAATCCTTTTGCAGGAGATGGAACAAAGCATCCTGATGAGCACCTAATATATGTGGATGAACTTTGTCAATTATTTAAGCTTGCAGGTGTGCCCGGAGATGTTATTAAGAAGAAGGTCTTCCCTTTATCTTTGAAGGGAGATGCATCGACATGTTATAGGCTATGTGATGATATGGGGTCATGGAACTACAAACGATTCAAATTGGAATTTCATCAGAAGTTCTATCCTATGCATCTTGTTCATTGTGATCGCAATTATATATATAATGTTTGGCCTCGCGAAGGAGAAAGCATCGCTCAAGCTTGGGGGAGGCTTAAATCAATGTTATATTCATGCCCCAATCATGAGCTCTCAAGAGAATGATTATTCAAAATTTATATGCTCGGCTTTCTGATAACAATCGCACTATGCTTGATACTTCTTGTGCTGGCTCTTTTATGACGAAGACTATTGAATTCAAATGGTATTTATTGGAAATAATTAAGCGCAACTTTGAAGATTGGGACCTCGACAAAGGTAAGGAGTCAGGTATGACACCTAAGTTTGATTGTGTTAAATCTTTCATGGATACCGATGTTTTCCGTAAATTTAGCACTGAATATGGACTTGACTCTGAGATAGTAGCTTCTTTCTGTGAATCTTTTGCTACTCATGTTGATCTCCCTAGGGAGAAGTGGTTTAAATATCATCCTCCCATAGAAGTAAAAGTAGCTGCACCTATTAAAGTTGAAGAAAGGACTATCACTTATAGTGATCCTATTGTTCCTACCGCTTATGTTGAGAAACCACCTTTCCCTGTTAAGATAAAGGATCATGCTAAAGCTTCAACTGTGGTTCGTAAAAGCAATATTAGAACTTATACACCTCCTGAGAAAATTAAAATTGAACCTAATATTGCTATTGTTAAAGATATCTTGTCTGATAATATTGATGGGCATGTTATTCATTTCCTTGATGAGACTGCTAGAATTGCTAAGCCTTGTGCTAAAGATAAAAACAGACCTGTGGTAGGCATGCCTGTAATTTCTGTTAAAATAGGAGATCATTGTTATCATGGCTTATGTGATATGGGTGCTAGTTCTAGTGCAATACCTTACGACTTATACAAAGAAATTATGCATGATATTGCACCTGCTGAGATAGAAGATATTGATGTGACAATTAAACTTGCCAATAGAGATACTATTTCACCAATGGGAATTGTTAGAGATGTTGAAGTCTTGTGTGGGAAAACTAAATATCCTGCTGATTTTCTTGTTCTTGGTTCCCCACAAGATAGCTTTTGTCCCATTATATTTGGTAGACCCTTCTTGAACACAGTTAATGCTAAGATAGATTGCAAAAAGGATGTTGTTACTATTGGTTTAGGTGATATGTCTCATGAATTTAATTTCTCTAAATTTCATAGACAACACCGTGAAGAGGAATTGCCTAGTAAAGATGAAATTATTGGTCTTGCTTCTATTGCCGTACCTCCTAGTGATCCATTAGAACAATATTTGCTAGACCATGAAAATGATATGTTTATGAATGAAAGAAGGGAAATAGATGAAGTATTCTTTAAATAGGAACCCATCCTGAAACACAATTTGCCTGCTGAAATCCTAGGGGATCCTCCTCCACCCAAGGGTGATCCTGTGTTTGAGCTTAAACTGTTACCTGATACTCTTAAATATGCTTATCTTGATGAGAAAAAGATATATCCTGTTATTATTAGTGCTAACCTTTCAAAGCATGAAGAAGAAAGATTATTGAAAACTCTGAAGAAGCACCGTGCTGCTATTGGATATACTTTTGATGATCTTAAGGGCATTAGTCCCACTCTGTGTCAACACAAAATAAATTTGGAGGAAGATGCCAAACCAGTTCGTGATCATAAACGACGGCTGAATCCTAAGATGAAGGAAGTGGTAAGAAAGGAAATACAAAAGCTTCTTGAGGCAGGTATAATTTATCCTGTTGCTGATAGTCAGTGGGTAAGTCCTGTCCATTGCGTCCCTAAGAAGGGAGGTATTACTGTCGTTCCTAATGATAAAGATGAGTTGATCCCGCAAAGAATTATTATAGGTTATAGGATGGTAATTGATTTCCGCAAATTAAATAAAGCTACTAAAAAGATCATTACCCCTTACCTTTTATCGATCAAATGCTAGAAAGATTATCCAAACATACACATTTTTGCTTTCTAGACGGTTATTCTGGTTTCTCTCAAATACCTGTGTCAGCCAATGATAAATCAAAGACTACGTTTACTTGCCCTTTTGGTACTTTTGCTTATAGACGTATGCCTTTTGGTTTATGTAATGCACCTGCTACCTTTCAAAGATGCATGATGGCTATATTCTCTGACTTTTGTTGACGGAGTAATTGACCACGGGTACCCCGAAGACGGCAAGACAATATTTCAAGACATCGGGGCTAGCAAAGCCCCTCAGTCCGACTGCCCAGCCGCTCCTGCCGGCTCCCCGCCCGACTGCTCTGCCCGGCCTGCTGCCGACTACGCCAACCAGTCGGCTGCCGACTGCAGCCCGACTCGACATCGACAAGACACCGACTCGACATCGACAAGACACCGACAAGACATCGATAAGATAGCCACACCGCGGCCATGCCTGGCCACTATTGCTACATAGGCATACACTATTCATCCATCACCATCAACAGTGTGCAGTACCATCAATAGTGTAACTTGTCCCCTGGGCACTAGTATACAAAGTGACCCAGGGGAGCAAGCCATCGGGCCATGGCCACAAGGCCTCACACAGGCTAGCAAGCTAACTAAGCTATCCATCCATCCATCCATCCAGGGAAGACACCCTCTCACGCATGCATGCTAGCTAGCAAGATAGCTAGCTAGCTCACACATACATCCATTCACCCATGGCCAAGCACACACTTGTGCCCATATGCATATACCAAGTCAGATGCACTTGGCACTAATCTCAGATACAGCTCCAGGAGCACTTTGTACTGCCCGATGTACACCCCAGATATATACTCAGACATGCAGGAGTAGGGGTATTATCTCTCCAGAGAGCCCCGAACCTGGGTAAACCAGCGCGTGCTACTCGCTTACCCGCTCCCGGTCTTATAAGCAGCAGTCTTACCCTCACACTAAGCCCTTGTGGCATCTGTCGACTCGCAAGCCCCCCGTGAGAATACCACGACATTTGTGAAAAGATTTGTGAGGTTTTCATGGACGATTTTTCCATCTATGGATCCTCTTTTGATGATTTCTTAAGAAATCTTGATCGAGTTTTGCAGAGATGTGAAGAAACTAATCTTGTCTTGAATTGGGAAAAGTGCCACTTTATGGTTAATGAAGTTATTGTCTTGGGGCATAAAGTTTCTGAAAGAGGCATTGAAGTTGATAAAGCCAAGGTTGATGCTATTGAAAAGATGCCATGTCCCAAGGACATTAAAGGTATAAGAAGTTTTCTCGGTCACGCCTGTTTTTATAGGAGGTTCATTAAGGACTTCTCAAAAATTTCTCGGCCTCTGACTAATTTATTACAAAAAGATATACCATTTGTTTTTGATGATGATTTCATAGAAGCATTTGAAATACTTAAGAAAGCATTGATCTCTGCACCGATTATTCAACCACTTGACTGGAATTTACCCTTTGAAATTATATGTGATGCTAGTGATTATGTTGTAGGTGCTATTCTATGGCAAAGAGTTGATAAGAAATTAAATGTTATTCAATATGCTAGTAAAACTCTAGACAATGCTCAGAGAAATTATGCTACTACTGAAAAATAATTCTTAGCAGTTGTATTTGCTTGTGATAAGTTCAGACCTTATATTGTTGATTCTAAAGTAACTATTCACACGGATCATCATGCTATTAAATATCTTATGGAAAAGAAAGATGTTAAACCTAGACTTATTAGATGGGTTCTCCTACTACAAGAATTTGATTTGCATATTATTGATAGAAAGGGAGCTGAGAACCCCGTTGCAGACAAGTTGTCTAGGTTAGAAAATGTTCTTGATGACCCACTACCTATTGATGATAGCTTTCCTGATGAACAATTAAATGTCATAAATGCTTCTCATACTGCTCCATGGTATGCTGATTACGCTAATTACATTGTTGCTAAATTTATACCACCTAGTTTCACATACCAGCAAAAGAAAAGTTTTTCTATGATTTAAGACATTACTTCTGGGATGACCCACATCTTTATAAAGAAGGAGTAGATGGTGCTATTAGACGTTGTGTACCTGAGCATGCACATGAATAGATCCTACGCAAGTGTCACTCCGAAGCTTATGGAGGACACCACGCTGGAGATAGAACTGCACATAAGGTATTGCAATCCAGTTTTTATTGGCCTACTCTCTTCAAGGAAGCCCGTAAGTTTGTCTTGTCTTGTGATGAATGTCAAAGAATTGGTAATATTAGTAGACATCAAGAAATGCCTATGAATTATTCACTTGTTATTGAACCATTTGATGTTTGGGGCTTTGATTATATGGGACCTTTTCCTGCCTCCAATGGATATACACATATTTTAGTTGCTGTTGATTACGTTACTAAGTGGGTAGAAGCTATTCCAACTAGTAGTGCTGATCATAACACCTCTATTAAGATGCTTAAAGAAGTTATTTTCCAACGTTTGGAGTCCCTAGATATTTAATGTGTGATGGTGGTCCACATTTTATTCATGGTGCTTTCTGTAAAATGCTTGCTAAGTATGATGTTAATCATAGAATTGCATCTCCTTATCACCCTCAGTCTAGTGGTCAAATAGAATTGAGTAATAGAGAACTCAAATTAATTTTGCAAAAGACTGTTAATAGATCTAGAAAGAATTGGTCCAGGAAACTTGATGATGCATTATGGGCCTATAGAACTGCATATAAAAATCCTATGGGTATGTCTCCGTATAAAATGGTTTATGGAAAAGCATATCACTTACCTCTCGAACTAGAACATAAGGCTTATTGGGCTATTAAAGAGCTCAATTATGATTTCAAACTTGTCGGTGAGAAGAGGTTATTTGACATTAGCTCACTTGATGAATGGAGAACCCAAGCCTATGAGAATGCCAAATTATTTAAAGAAAAAGTTAAAAGATGGCATGACAAAAGGATACAAAAGCATGAGTTTAATGTAGGTGATTATGTATTGCTATACAACTCTCGTTTAAGATTTTTTGCAGGAAAACTTCCCTCTAAATGGGAAGGTCCTTACGTTATCGAGGAGGTCTATCATTCCGGTGCCATAAAAATCAACAACTTCGAAGGCACAAATCCGAAGGTGGTGAACGGTCAAAGAATTAAACATTATATCTCAGATAATCCTATAAATGTTGAAACCAATGTTATTGAAACCGTAACCCCGGATGAATACATAAGAGACACTTTCCGGAACGTTTCAAACTCCGAAAAAGAATAGGTATGTGGTACGGTAAGTAAACCGACTCCAAAACAGTTTTTATGGCAATATTTCTCCGTTTTAGAATATTTAGAAAAATAGAAAAATAAGAAGCAGTCCGGGAAGGACACGAGGCCTCCACGAGGGTGGAGGGCGCGCCCCCTACCTCGTGGGCACCTCGTGTGCTCTCCGGACTCCGTTTTCGTACACGATATGTATTTTGGTCGGTAAAAAATCATTATATAATCTCTCAGAGGTTTTGACTCCCGTATCACGCAAGAATCTCCTGTCTTTGTTTCGAGCTGTTTTCTGACAGATCCAGGTCGTCATGTCTTCTTCAAGTGCCCCCATGGACCAGTTCTTTGAGAAGGCCATCAACCCCTACCTCGCGGAAGTGCTGCAACATCCTCAAACCATTGAGATGCGTGAGGCGTTGTTGCACATCCGCGATGTTGAGGGGCCCAGGAACACCGGAAGCCCGGAGGCTAGGCTCAAGGCATTGGAGCAAGAAGTTTTCAGGTGTTAGGAGATGGTGGAGCGTGGACTCGATTCCAATCACATTATGATCACGGGGTTCACCAACAACGACAAGTTGGACGTCAAGGACATTGGGGAGGCCATCTTCAAGCTTCATGAGAAAATCGAGCACCTCCAAGTGAAGGAAATATGCCCTAGAGGCAATAATAAAGTTATTATTTATTTCCTTATATCATGATAAATGTTTATTATTCATGCTAGAATTGTATTAACCGGAAACATAATAATGTATGAATACATAGACAAACAGATTGTCACTAGTATGCCTCTACTTGACTAGCTCGTTGATCAAAGATGGTTATGTTTCCTAACCATAGACATGAGTTGTCATTTGATTAAGGGGGTCACATCATTAGGAGAATGATGTGATTGACATGACCCATTCCGTTAGCTTAGCACACGATCGTTTAGTATTCTGCTATTGCTTTCTTCATGACTTCTACATGTTCCTATGACTATGAGATTATGCAACCCCCGTTTACCGAAGGAACACTTTGTGTGCCACCAAACGTCACAACATAACTGGTGATTATAAAGGTGCTCTACAGGTGTCTCTGAAGGTACTTGTTGGGTTGGCGTATTTCGAGATTAGGATTTGTCACTCCGATTGTCGTAGAGGTATCTCTGGGCCCACTCGGTAATGCACATCACTATAAGCCTTGCAAGCATTGCAACTAATGAGTTAGTTGCGGGATGATGTATTACAGAACGACTAAAGAGACTTGCCGGTAACGAGATTGAACTAGGTATTGAGATACCGACGATCGAATCTCGGGCAAGTAACATACCGATGACAAAGGGAACAACGTATGTTGTTATGCGGTCTGACCGATAAAGATCTTCGTACAATATGTAGGAGCCAATATGGGCATCCAGCTCCCGCTATTGGTTATTGACTAGAGAGGTGTCTCGGTCATGTTTACATAGTTCTCGAACCCGTAGAGCCCGCACGCTTAATGTTCGTTGACGATATAGTATTATATGAGTTATGTATGTTGGTGACCGAATGTTGTTCGGAGTCCCGGATGAGATCACGGACATGACGAGGAGCTCCAAAATGGTCCGGAGGTAAACATTCATATATTGGATGATATGGTTTGGCCAAGGGGTCAGGCCCATGGGGCTATAAGTCGGTGCAAAAGGAGTTTTGCGGAGGCCGGGGGGCCAAACACCGGAGACCCTGGCGTCTGGCCCTGGGCCAGACGCCGAGGCCCATGGCGTCTGGGCCAGACGCCAAGGATTATGGCGTTTGGTCCTGGAGTTCGAGTGGGATTCTTGCCTTTCGGGCAAAACCGACTTTGAGGAGGCTTTTGCTCCAAGTTTCGACCCCAGGGCTCAACATATAAATAGAGGGGCAGGGCTAGCACCAAAGACACATCAAGAAACACCAAGCCGTGTGCCGGCAACCCCGTCCCCTCTATTTTATCCTCCTTCATAGTTTTTGTAGTGCTTAGGCGAAGCCCTACGGAGATTGTTCTTCACCAACACCATCACCACGCCGTGGTGCTGCCGGAACTTATCTACTACTTCGCCCCTCTTGCTGGATCGAGAAGGCGAGGACGTCACCGAGTCGAACGTGTGCAGAACTCGGAGGTGCCGTGATTTTGGTACTTCGATCGGTCGGATCGTGAAGACGTACGACTACATCAACCGCGTTGATATAACGCTTCCGCGAATGGTCTACAAGGGTATGTAGACAACACTCTCCCCTCTCGTTGCTATGCATCACCATGATCTTGCATGTGTGTAGGAATTTTTTTGAAATTACTACGTTCCCCAATAGTGGCATCCGAGCCAGGTTATCTACTTGATGAAACATAAGTCTGAAACATTTGAAAAGTTCAAAGAATTTCAGAGTGAAGTGGAAAATCATCGTGACAAGAAAATAAGGTTTCTACGATATGATTGCGGAGACAAATATTTGAGTTACGAGTTTGGTCTTCAATTAAAACAATGTGGAATAGTTTCACAAATTCGTGCCACCTGGAACACCACAGCATAATGGTGTGTCCGAACGTCATAACCATACTTTATTGGATATAGTGCAATCTATGATGTTTCTTACCGATTTACCATTATAGTTTTGGGGTTATGCATTAGAGACAGCTGCATTCACGTTAAATAGGGCATCATCTAACTCCGTTGAGACGACACCGTATGAACTATGGTTTGGCAAGAAACCTAAGCTGTCGTTTCTTAGAGTTTGAGGTTGCAATGCTTATGTGAAAAAGTTTCAACCTAATAAGCTCAGACCCAAATCGGAGAAGTGCATCTTCATAGGATAGCCAAAAGAAAATGTTGGGTACACCTTCCATCACAGATCCAAAGGCAAGATATTCATTGCTGAGAATGGATCCTTTCTAGAGAAGGAGTTTCTCTCGAAAGAAGTGAGTGGGAGGAAAGTAGAACTTGATGAGGTAACTGTACCTGTTCCCTTATTGGAAAGTAGTTCATCACAGAAATATGTTCCTATGACTTCTACACCAATTAGTGAGGAAGCTAATGATGATGATCATGTAACTTCAGATCAAGTTACTACCGAACCTCGTAGGTAAACCAGAGTGAGATCCGCACCAGAGTGGTACGGTAATCCTGTTCTGGAGGTCATGTTACTTGACCATGACAAACCTATGAACTATGAGGAAGCAATGATGAGCCTAGATCCGCGAAATGGCTCGAGGCCATGAAATCTGAGATGAGATCCATGTATGAGAAAAAAGTATGGACTTTGATTGACTTGCCCATTGATCGGTGAGCCATTGAGATTAAATGTATCTTCAAGAGGAAGATGGACGCTGATAGTAGTGTTACTATCTACAAAGCTAGAATTGTCGCAAAAAGGTTTTCGACAAGTTCAAGGTGTTGACTACGATGGGAGTTTCTCACTTGTATCTATGCTTAAGTTTGTCCGAATCATGTTAGCAATGTCCGCATTTTATGAAATCTGGAAAATGGATAAACAAAGCTGCATTCCTTAATGGATTTATTTAAGAAGAGTTGTATATGATGCAACCAGAAGGTTTTGTCAATCCTAAAGGTGCTAACAAAATATGCAAGCTCCAGCGATCCATCTATGGACTGGTGCAAGCATCGGAGTTGGAATATATGCTTTGATAAGTTGATCAAAGCATATTGTTTTATACAGACTTGTGGTGAAGCCTGTATTTACAATAAAGTGAGTGAGAGCACTACAACATTTCTGATCAGTATATGTGAATGACATATTGTTGATCTGAGATAATGTAGAATTATTCTGCAAAGCATAAAGGAATGTTTGAAAGGAGTTTTACAAAGAAAGACCTTGGTGAAACTGCTTACATATTGAGCATCAAGATCTATAGAGATAGATCAAGGCGCTTGATAAGTTTTTCAATGAGTACATACCTTGACAAGATTTTGAAGTAGTTCAAAATGGAACAGTCAAAGAAAGAGTTCTTGCCTATGTTACAAGGTGTGAAACTGAGTAAGACTCAAAGCCCGACCACGGCAGAAGATAGAAAGAGAATGAAAGTCATTCCCTATGCCTCAGCCATAGGTTCTATAAAGTATGCCATGTTGTGTACCAGATCTATTGTATACCCTACCACTGAGTTTGGCAAGGGAGTACAATAGTGATCTAGGAGTAGATCACTGGACGGCGGTCAAAATTATCCTTAGTGGAATAAAGATATGTTTCTCGATTATGGAGGTGACAAAAATGTTCACCGTAAAGGGTTACATCGATGCAAATTGTCGGGTGGTTGGTGCGACATATGCCAACGGGTGGCTTATCATTGTGGGAGCCAATAAAACATCGTCGGTGCCTAGAAACGGGATAAGGCGAAGACATGCACGCCGGTGGATCTTACCCAGCTTCGGGGCTCTCCGTGGAGATAACACCCCTACTGCTGCTCTGCGGGGCCTCCGCATGGTCACTAGATCGACAAGTAGCTACAAGAGGCTCCTTGAGCTGCTCGATGAAAGGATGAAGAAGGGCAAGGCTAGCTTGCTTCTTCTCTCGATGTGGTGTCTAAAACTACTGGAAAAGGGTCCCCCTGCATGGGTGCCCTGGGGGGTTTATATAGGCCTAGCCCCCAGGGGTACAATGGTAATCCGGCTGGGTGCGGGCCCCAACCGTCTGTGTCTACGCGGGCCAGCTTCTCCGCCGACCGATGGGCCAGCCGACTAGTGGACCCCGCCGGCTGCCGGCCCTCTGGTCGACAGGCCTGTCCCACCGCTCGGGAGTCTTGTCGGAGGTTGGTTACTGTTGCCTCGCCGCTGGTGACAAGGGCTTTGTCGTGGTAAGCATGGCTACAGTGCTGCCACCAGGCGGCTTATTGTTGTAGCCTTACCTCGCCTTATCTCCTTAATGAGGAACCTCCTTCGAGGAAGTGAACTAGCCGACTACTGGGAGCCAGCCATACCCCAGGCCGATTGGGAGAGGCCTGGCCGCCTTTAGGCATCTTCCTGTCTGAGGGGGCCCGTCACCCACGGGTCGTACTGACAGCTTGCCGTGGGTGACGTCATGGTCAACATGGCAACAGAGCCGCCCCGGACGGGTGATGGCTGCCCCGTACGACGCACTGTGGCCATGCGCATTCCGGGATTCGGGGGTGGCAGGCTTCATTGTAGCCACGCCCCATCTCATTGCCGTTATTTGGGTGCAAACTCTAAGGGCACGATCTCGGCCGCCTGCTGGGGGGGGGGGGCTTCTTGGAGTCGGCCTTCTCGTGGCCGGCTTCTTGGAGCCGGCCCTCTCGTGGTTTTCTTCTCGAGGATTTTAAGGCTGGGCCGCCTTCGTGCAGTCGGCCTAAGAGGTAGCCAGCTGGGGGAAGGCGGCCGCACGTCTTGGATGTTTGAAGGCTCGATCGGCCTATGATTTTTCTAAAGAGCCAAAGGAGCTGGCTAGGCTACCCGTGGTCATTTACTCCGACAGTAGTCCCCGAAGCTGGTTGGGCTCCAAGGCAGAAAAGAGACAAGAAGCTCAATCAGCCTCCTATCTTGAGGAGCCGGAAACTATGAGCCGGCTTTGATTAGGTGCAACGTCTTCTGGAGGGTTTCGAAGCTTGAAGGTGTGAACCAGGCGGCGCGCGAGTCAGGCTGCGAGTTGTCCGCTTGCCGCCTGCGCCACATGGCACCCAATGACTGGACGGGCCTGCCAGCCCACGCGCGTGATGGGACGCTGCCGCAGTCCGGGGCCCACCACTACCGGGCCCCGGTCCATGCGCGGATCTTCTGTGGCTTTGATGGACCGTGTGCCTCCCAGCGGCGGTTACCGCACGCCATTAAGTCGCAATAATCACGGGGTGTGGGGGAGTGGGCGCCGTTAATCCCACGTCCCCCCACGCCTCGCCTCCTCGGCTTCGCCGCACGAGGCTATAAGTAGGGGGAGGAGGGGGAGCGGCAAACACTCGCACGCTCGCCCTAGCTCCGCCCCTTCCTTCTTCTTCTTCCACCTCTCCGTCGCCACAGCTACCCGCCACCGCTCGGCTCTTCCGCTAATCTTCTTGGCTCGCTGTTGCTTTGTTGTGGCAGGGTCGCGCGCCTTTCCGCCGCCGCACCTTTCTCGTTGCCGTGCCGTCCCCATGGCGCTGTCGAGCTCCTTGGATGGCTCCAATGTCCATGACGACCACGTCGACTTCCTCCGCCGAACGCGGTGGCTGCCAGGCGCGAACTACATGCGGGTTCGTCTCACGCCGGAGCAGGAGATCTCGTCGGCACCGGAGGAGGACGAGCGGGTAGTCTTCCGCTCGCACTGCCTGCGCGGCTTTGGCCTGCCGGTGAGCGGGTTCTTCCGCTCCTTCCTCGAATTTTATCGTCTCCAGCCGCATCACCTCACTCCAAATGCGGTGATGTTGTTGTCGGCCTTCGTCGCCCTGTGCGAGGGTTTTCTTGGCGTCATCCCCACGCTCGAACTCTGGGGGGAATTCTTCCAGTGCAAGCTTGGCACTGTCATCGCGGGTGTGCCCGCCCCTTGCGGGGCCTTCATCGCCATGCGGAGGCCGAGCGACAACAATCCATTTCCGTCCATCCCGCTGATCCAGTCGGTGAAGCTCTGGCAGAAATCTTACTTCTATGTGAAGAACATCGCTCCGCAAGGCGACTTCGTCAATCTGCCGGCTTACGTAGCCGGCCCGCCGGCTGGGAGGCAGCCCTCATGGTCCTACCGGGCCAGGTCGCTGTCTCAGGGTGGTGCCGCCTCTATTGCATGGCTCCGGGTGATGATCCAGTCGGAGGGTCTGGCAGGGGCCGACCTGGTGGCCGCCTTCATGGAGCGCCGGGTGCTCCCGCTCCAGGGCCGACCTCACATGATTTGTCAGATGAGCGGCCGCTTCGACCCATGCCGGCTAAGCACCAAGGAGATGTCTCACGCCGAGGTGTCTTACATGGTGAACTATATTGCCAACTGCAAGCTCACCGAGGAGTGGCAGTACGGCAAGGAGCCGTACTCTCACGCCAATCCTCCGCCTACGGTAAGTTTCTCTTCCTTTCTTCTTTTCTTGTTGCAAGGTTCATGATGGCCGACTGCTGACCAGTCGGCTTGTTTTTGGCAGGATCCCATGCTTCCGCCGGCAACCGGGGCTGCGGGGGTGGAACACCAGTTTCTCCCCGACTGCACGATGGACGACGTTGATGACCCGGACCTGGGGGCGGCCGTCATGCAAGATGACGTCACAGGGGAAGGCCGCGAGGCAGGCGGCTCTGGGCTCGGGGCCGCCTTCGAGGACTGGCCGGATGACGACGAGGCCGAAGTCATTCCCGCCACCGATCGGCGCCCGATCATCAAGGCGCGGGCCCATCTGCAGGTGAAGAAGCCGCAGGCGGTTTCAGCGTAAGTGTCGTTTTTCTTACGCCTTTCTTTTTCTTCTTCAGTTGATATTCTTCTATGCCTTCTTCTTGACTTATCAAACAGGGCCCCACTTTCTCTCGAACGGGCCCCTGCCGCCTCCATAGTCGGACCCACAGGAGGGTCCTCAAGATCCCGCCATGTGGATCCCCGTGCCAATCTCCTAGAGGCGACGGACCGAAACGCGCGGGAGGCGCGGGAGGAGCGGGAGGCGGAGGAGCGGAGGGCGGCTCGGGAGGCGGAGGACAAGTCGGCGGGAGCGCGAGCCGGGACGGCTGCCAAGGCCCAGGCGGAGGCCGCGGCCGCGGAGAAGGAGGCGGAGGCCCTGCAGAACCAGCCTCCGCAGCTCGTCATCCCCCTCCGCGCCGTGGCTCCTGACATCCCAGTGCCCCCGACGGAGGAGGCCGGCCGCGGCCAGCCGGTGAGGGAGAGGGAGGCGGCGTCGTCGCCGCCGACTGGAACGGGCCAAGGAGGCCGGCCCGATGCGCCGCTCGTGGAGCCGGCTGGAGGAGAGCCGACTGTGGGGGCGGATCTTGTGTTCTCGTCACCGTCTCATCGGCGCGTGGGGAAGGCGACTTTGGCGCCGGATCCGCAAAACACTGTGGGCGCCAACTCGTCGGCCCAGGACCTGGAAGCGGTCAGCAATAGCTCGCCGGGTGGACGCCGGGCGGCGGGACAGCCGTGCTGAATGTGGCGGTGCAGGACGTCCGGAACCGGCTTCATGCCCAAGCTACCGCGCTGAAGCAGTACACTCAAGAATTTCTCACGACACGCACGGTGACCTGGGTGAGTCCTCCCGCTTTTCGTTGATTGCTCCTGATTTCTTCCGTGGGGCGCGTCAGCGCACCCACTGGGTGTAGTCCCCGAGTTCCGAGTCGGCTGCTGAGCAGGTGGCTTGGAACTTCTTGGTAGACTTCGATTGTCGTCTTGTTCTAACTCGTATCTCTTATCTTATGTGCAGGAGTATCATAACCTCCGCGCAGCTTCCTTCAACTCCCAGGCCCAGGAGTTTAATCAGAAAGCCACCGATCTGACCGAGAGCCGGAGTAAGTGCTTCATCTTTTGTCTCAAGTGGGGGCGCGTCAGCGCACCCACTGGGTGTAGTCCCCGAGATTCGGGCCGACTGCTGAGCAGTCGGGTCGGATCTTTTCCTGACGACTTCTTTCTTCATATCTATCGGGGCCAATGCTGACTTGAGGAGCCAGCTAAGCGGAGCCCAGACCGCCCTTCACGCCAAGGAGGCCGAGTGCGCCGCCCTGGCTCAGGAGCGCGATCGCCTAGCCAAGAAACTGGCTGACCAGGAGGAGAGCCACAAGGTGTCCCTGAAGGCGGCGCAGCACAGTGAGGCCGCCCTCAAAGCCGAATATGAGACCGAGGCAGCGAACTGGGCCGAGGCAAGGCAGGCGCTGAGTCAAGGCTACAGCCGGGTGGAAGACTTAATCCACGGTAGGCCGCCTTCTTCTTTGTTTCTTTGCCTGCCTCCTGCCATCTGGTTCGTCTTTTGATTTTGTGCTGCTACTTTCTTCTTTGTGCAGATTACTTTCCCGGCTACTCTGCTGCCGCCTCCCAAGCCATCGAGGCCTTCCGCGACGCGCGACGGCAGGCAAGGGCCGAGATAGCACCGGGTGCCGGCCGGTCACTTGAGGAGCAGCTTCTGGCGCTTCAAGCCCGCCTGCAGCCGTCCCACCGCATGCTCCGCCATCTTCAGCGTGCCGGGGCGCAAGTGCTGGCCGCCCTCTGGCCCGGCGAGGTGGTTCCCCGCACCCCAAGTCGGACTGCCGACTGGCTGGAGGTCGCAGTCGACCGCTTCGAGGCTTGGAAGGCGTCAGCGGCCCGGTCCGGCGCTGGAGTTCGTCCGAGCTTGGTATCCTGGGCTGAACTTGGACCAGCTGAGCACCTGGCGGCAGGAGGCCGACGAGGAGCTGGAGGCGGTGCGGCTGGCTATCGTCCAGTGCGCCTCGGTGATCGCCGAGTACACCGGCACCAGCGCCTTTGCCCCTGAGGTGGATGATGCTGGCGTCGCTCAGCCGGAGGAGTGGTTCAGGCTGAACCCGACAGAAGGTGAGGACTCGGCGGAGGAGATTGCTTCCAGCGATGAGGGCGAAGGGGAAGAGGGAGAGGATGGTGAAGATGTTGTGCCAGACAGCAAAGCGACCAGCCTGCCTCAGCCTGATCGTGCCTCCAGCAATGAGGCGCGTGCAAGCGCGCTGGCTGCAAGAGGTGATGATCATGCCGAGATTCGCTAGTCGGCCACTCCTCCAGCCGGCACTTCCGTCTCCACCAACCTGCCCGACTCGCCGGTCGCTCCCTTGGCTTGATCCGCCGTCTTTGCTTTCCTGCTTGTTACTCTTTTGAACAACTTTTATTAAATTTCCGTAGTTCCACCCACTAGGGGTGTATTCAAACTACGTTGAATTCTGGCCTTTTGAAGGTCTTTTGTGTAAATATAATTATGCATGCGTTTGGCTTCCGTTCACGTTTGCTTTTCAGCCTTTTGGCTTTTTCCTTTGCCGCCTTCCCTTGGCCACTGCCTTCCCAGCCGGACGGCTGCTCTACAGTCTGTGGCTGGAGAAGGACTTAGTTGTTTTTTGGGAAGACAAGTACTCGAGCTTTCTTAGATTGCAGCAAGGTGAACGGGAAGCTGGCCAGCCGGCTGCTCTGGTAGCCGGTTGGCGAGGCGGGAGGCCGGCTCGCATTATATAAGTTCGTTAGTCCTTAGCCATTTTTCATGTGGGTATCCTTTCCTGCCCTTGGCTCTTGCCAGTCGATTCTTCGAGCTGCGACATTTGACAAGAGGGGACTTGGGTGCCGGCACACTACTTGTCTGACTGTAGGCAGAACTTTAGATATAACTCGAGGCGGCGAGTCCCCGGGCCGACTGGTCGAACCCGGTGCCGGACGAAAAAGCAAATGTAGTAACATAATCATAGGCATGATACTCATCATTCGTAGATAAAAGAGGATAGTCCCCGAGTGCTCCTTGGGGGACCCTTTGTCTCGTACTTAGTACAAAAGGTAGCGTGGTACATACTGCTTTTTAACTGTAAAATCTTCGGAGGAGATTGGCATTCCATGGTCGTTCCGACTCCTTGCCGGAATCATCTCTCTTGCGTGCCTTCGGCTTCTGCGCGTCGATTAAGTAGTAGGATTCGTTTCCCAAAGCTCTGTTGATGACGAAGGGGCCCTCCCAAGGGGCCGAGAGCTTGTGCTGGTCGGCTGTTCGCTGGATCAGTCGGAGCACAAGATCGCCCTCTTGGAAGGATCTTGGCTAACAGCCGGCCTTCTTCCAGCAGGTCGACACCGTCTTATCGTGCTTCCTTGGCCTCCGCCTTCGTGTACATGGTGACCCGAGGTGAGTCAAACTCGATGTCAGTTGGGATGACAGCCTCGGCACCATATATAAGGAAGAAAGGGGTGAAGCCGGTTGACTTGTTTGGGGTAGTGCGCAAACTCCAGAGGACGGCCGGCAGCTCGTCGAGCCAACAGCCGGCCGAACGCTCTAGTGGCACGACCAGTCAGGGCTTGATGCCGGAGAGGATGAGGCCGTTTGCTCGCTCGACCTAGCCGTTTGACTGCGGGTGGGCAACGGACGCTAGGTCCAGCCGGATGCCTTGTGTTGCGCAGAAACGTGCCAGTGCTCCCTTTGCAAAATTTGTGCCATTGTCGGTGATGATGCTGTGCGGTACACCGTACCGGGTTGTGGTATCCGCGATGAACGTTACGGCAGTCGGCCCATTCAACTTTTTGATCGGCTTTGCTTTAATCCACTTGGTAAATTTGTCCACAGCGACGAGCAGATGTGTCATGCCACCGCGTGCCGTCTTGAATGGGCCCACCATGTCCAGCCCCAGACGGCAAAAGGCCAGGTGAGGGGGATGGTCTTGAGTGCAGAAGCCGGCAGGTGTTGCTTGGAACTGAAAACTTGGCACCCTTTGCAGTGTTTGACTAGCTCCTTGGCGTTATCCAAAGCAGTCGGCCAGAAGAATCCATGGCAGAAAGCTTTGGCGACGAGTGATCTTGAGGCCGCGTAGTGGCCGCATTCACCTTGGTGGATGTCCTTGAGGATTGCTATGCCCTTCTCTGGCTCGACGCAGCGCTGGAAGACTCCAGTGATGTTGCGCCTGACAAGCTCTCGGTTTACTATTGTGTATGCTCCGGCTCGGCGTTGGACTTGTCTTGCCGAGATCTTGTTAGTTGGCAACTCTCTGTTTACTAAGAAATTGAGGATGGGCTAGGCCCATGATGGAGCTGTGACTTCTTCTACTGTCAAACTGCTACTGTGACCAGGGCGGGTAGGCTAGGTGGTGAAGACTTTGAGTCGGCCACCTTCTGTTGTGTCAATGCAGTCCCCGGGCCGGCTGCAGTAGCCCCCGGGCCGAGTTCTGAAGTTCTCGGGCCGAGTGTGGCTATGGCAGTCCCCGGGCCGCCTGTCGAAGTCCCCGAGCTGCCTGTCGAAGTCCCCGAGCCGGATCCGATTGCGTCGGGGTCAAGCGGCACGAAGATGGAATCAGATTCTGGAGACGGCTTTATAGACGGCTTGAGGAGGCGGTGGCGAGAAACGCCGGCTGGTGTAGCTTGCCTAGTGGAGCCTATTCGTGCCAGGGCATCTACTCGCACATTGTCGGCCCGTGGTACATGAAGGAACTCGCATCCTTGAAAATATCCACTGATTTTCTGACCGAGGAAGCGGTAGCTTGCCATGTTCGCGTCCCTGGCGTCCCAGTCGCCAGATGACTGCTGGACCACCAAATCCGAGTCGCCATAGCATAGGATCCGGCGGATGCCGAGCTCTTTGGCTAGCCGGAGCCCGTGTATGAGCGCCTCGTATTCGGCCACATTGTTGGAGGCGGCAAAATGAATTTGCAATGTGTACTTGAGCTTGTCGCCCTTGGGAGAGGTGAGGACGATGCCGGCTCCCAAGACGGTGTGCATCTTGGACCCATCGAAGTGCATCCGCCAATAAGTGGAGTCGGGGGCCGGTGGCAGGTACTGGGTTTCGGCCCAATCAACGAGGAAGTCGGACAGTGCTTGGGATTTAATGGCGGTGCGGGGCTGGTAGAAGATCGTGTAAGGGGCCAAGTCAATGGCCCATTTTGCCACTCGGACGGATGCATCCCGGCTACCTATGATCTCGGCGAGCGGCGCAGTACATACGACCGTGATGGGGTGCTCTTGAAAGTAGGGCTTGAGCTTCTTGGCGGCGAAGTACACACCGTAGCACATCTTCTGGTAGTGTGGGTAGTTCTGCTTCAAGGCAGATAATACTTCGCTTAAATAATACACCGGCCTCTGGACTAGCTGAGCTCGGCCTTCTTCTAGGTGCTGGACCATGATAACTATGCTGACCACCCGGCTTGTGGCGGCAATGTAAAGGAGCATGGGCACTTTCTCAGTCGGTGCCGCCAAGACAGGCGGCGTGGTCAGCATCTTCTTTAGCTCATGGAAAGCTTGGTCCGCTTGGTCATTCCACTCGAAGTGAGTGGACTTCTTCATGAGTCGGTAGAGGGGGAGAGCTTTCTCTCTGAGCCGGCTGATGAAGCGATTCAGGCAAGCCAAGCATCTGGTGAACTTCTGGACGTCTCGTAGCTTGGTGGCGATCTCCATTCTCTCTATGTGGCGATCTCCATTCTCTCTATGGCCCTTATCTTCATCGGGTTGCATTCGATGCCGCTTTCGGAGACTAGGAAGCCTAGAAGTTGGCCGGCTAGTACTCCGAACACGCATTTCTCAGGGTTGAGCTTGATCTGGAACCGGCGCAAGTTTTCAAATGTCTCTCTGAGGTCTTCCAGCAAGGTGCCATGCTTCTCTGTCTTCACCACAATATCGTCTACATAGACGTGGGCATTTCTGCCAAGCTGCTTGAGGAGGCATCTCTGCATGCAACGCTGAAAAGTAGCACCAGCATTTCTCAAGCCGAATGTCATAGTCAGGTAGCAGAAAGCTCCGAATGGCGTGATGAAGGCGGTCTTCAGGCGGTCAGCTGGATCTAACTTTATCTGGTGCTAGCCTGAGTAAGCATCCAAGAAGCTCAACAGCTCGCATCCGGCTGTGGAGTCTATTACTTGATCAATCCTTGGCAAGGCGAAGGGATCTTTGGGGCAGGCCTTGTTGAGGCTACTGTAGTCTATACACATGCGCCACTTGTTATTTTTCTTCAGCACGAGGACCGGGTTGGCGAGCCACTCTGGAAAGAAAACTTCCATAATAAAGCCGACTGCCAGAAGCCGGGCTATCTCTTCTCCTACAATCCTTCTCTTTTCTTCCGATAGTCAGCGGAGGGGCTGTTTGACTGGTTTTGCACCTTCCCGGACGTGTAGCTTGTGCTCGGCGAATTCCTTCGGAACACCCGGCATGTCCTTGGGGGACCAAGCGAAGATGTCCCGATTCTCACGGAGGAAATCGACGAGCTCGCCTTCCTATTTGTTGTCCAGGTTTGCCCCGATGGTGGCAAACCTTTCTGGGTGCTCCGGGTCCAGAGGTACCTTCTTTGTTTCTTTGGCCGGCTAGAATGAACCTTCGGCATCACACTCCTTGGGGTCGGGGAACAGGGCCGGCTGCTTGCCGGCCATGGCCACGACTCGATCCAGTATCTTCTTTTCTTCAGCAATCACGAGGGACTCGGCTAGCCGGCTACTAGCTGTAGCACACTCGGAGGATTTCTTGTAGTCTCCGGCTATGGTGATAATGCCCTTGGAACTTGGTATCTTTATCTTGAGGTAGGCATAGTGGGGTACAGCGATGAATTTGGCCAGAGCAGGTCGGCCCAGCAACGCATGGTAAGGGCTCTCCAGATCCACTACCTCGAACCATACAGCCTCTCTGCGGAAATGGTCCTTGTCCCCGAAGAGGACGTCTATCTTGATCTTGCCGATTGGGGAGCAGGACAGGATGGGTACGATCCCATGGAACACAGTCCGACTAGGCATGAGCTGCTTCGTCTTGATGCCCAGCTTCTCCATGGTGTCACGGTATAGTATGTTGATGCTGCTACCGCCATCTATCAGCATGCGGGAGAAACGGGCAGCTCGCCTTTCCATTGCGAGGGTGGCGTCCAAAACCAATGCGTAATAGCCGGGAGATGGCATCACCTCTGGGTGATCAGTCCGGCTCGAGCTGATAGGCCTTTCTGACCAGTGCATGAATTCGGGGTTGTTGGAGGCAACTGCGTTGACTTCTTTGTGCTGTCGGCACCGGCTACGCTGATTTCTAGTTGGCTTGTAAAGACGACGTAGGCGGCATGCTCGTCGGGGAACTCGTCTTGAACAGCCTCGACAGGTGGTCGAGCGGCCGGCTGCGGAGGGGCTGGACGCGGCTGACCAGCGGGCGGAGGCGGCGCTATCCCCTCGCCCTTGGAGATCCGCGTGAGCCAGTGGCATTTCCGGGTCGTGTGGTTTGAAGGCTTCGCACCGCTGTGGAATTTGCAGGGGGCACCAAGTGCTTGCTCGTAGGAGAAAGCTAGCTGCCAAGCCGGCCTGCTGCCTTTCTGCTTCTTGGGCGTGGGCCGCCCTTCGGGTTGTTTGTCTTCGACTGTGGCCACCTGCCGACTGGTGGATGGCGGCATGGGTGCCTTGCGCTTGTGGTCGTTATGGTATGGGCGTCGGCTGGAGTCTCCTGCCGGCGTCTTTGGACTTGGAGCGAGCACCTTCCCGGAGGCGTCTACTCGGAGCTCGGTCTTCATTGAGGAATCGGCCGTGGCATATTTATCAGCTATGACCAGCAGCTCGTCAAGAGTAGTCGGTTCGTCGTAGAGGAGATGGTGCTTGAGGAGGGTGCCTTCTCGGCACCCAGTGGTGAAGTACTCTATAGCTTGAACCTCGTGCACCCCTTCGCAGGAATTGCGGAGCTCGGCCCAACGCGTGAGGTAGTCGCGAGTTGATTCATTGGGCCCTTGTACACACAGGGAGAGTTGCCGGGGCTTGGGAGCCCGCTTGTAGGTGCTGGTGAAGTTGCGGATGAAGGCTTCTGTGAAGTCCAGCCAGCTGTTGACGCTGTAAGGCTTGAGGCTGTTGAGCCAGGTGTGCGCCGTGCCCTGGAGCATGAGGGGGACATACTTCACGGCAACACGCCTGTTGCCGTTCGCGATGCTAACCGCAGTGGAGTAGTCGATCAACCAGTCCTCTAGCTTCACGGAGCCGTTGTACTTGGGTGTGTCTCTTGGGAGCGAGAACCCTTTGGGGAAGGGCTCGTCGCGGATGCGGGGGCCGAAGCAAGGCGGGCCGACATCATCTTCTTCTTCTTCCAGAGCCAGGGACGTGCTGGCGGTCGATCCGGTGGCGGGTGTCATTCTCGCCGACTCCTTCGTGGCGGCCCAGTCGACCGCTGAGAGTCGGATGCGTGATAGGCGGCGGGGTAGGATATCTCTCCCCACGAGGCGGAGGAGGAGGAGGGTCGCCCCGCCAATCCAGAGCTCGAGGGCGGCCTTCTGTGTCATGCTCGATGGAGATTCGAGTCCGACTGCGGCTGGCAGCCGACTCCTTTTCTTTCCTTGCACGGGTGTTGCCCGCAGTCGGCGTTCGGGACGTCGCACCATGCTCTCGGCGTGGGGGAGGACTTTCAGCGCGGACACCGGCTTCATGCCACTCCGTGGCCGCGTCGATAAGCTGTTGGATGTGTCTGGTCATGTAGGGGAGCTCGTCGGGCCCCAGTCCATTCAGCTCGTCTGCGGTTGACTGGGCGGCGCATAGGTTCTCGAGTGGCGTGGCATAGACTGGGCGGTCTGCTCCCAGCACGTCGGCGATAGCCGCACCGCGTTTCTTGATGATGCTGACGCGGCTCGGCCCGTCGGGAGGCGGCGTGTCGAAGGCGGCGCGATCGACTTCGCGCTGGTGAACCTCGGTGAGGCGTCTCATGGTAGCTAGCTTCTGGCCCTCCGCAACGAGGGCTGGGCGGCGCGCCTCCAGTGTCTCGGTGTCGGCGTCGGCCGTGTTGGGGGCGGACAAGTCGTGCAGCGTCGTCCGCAGGGCGTCGTGGGCGTTTTCGCCAGAGGCGGCGTCTTGGCTGATGACCAGTACCTCGGTGACGGCGCTGCCACTACTGTCGGCTCGAGGAAGAGGGTCGTTGATGATTACTACGTTGGAGGGGAAGGCGTCAAGCGACGCCGTGTCAGAGTCGACAAGCATCGGGTCGGTGGAGCCAACCGACTCCAAGTCCGCGGCAAGCTTGCCGGAGACGTGGAGCTGGTCGAGGAGGCTGACGAGGTGGCTCTCGGGGAAGCCTGTGCCTGCGTCGGATGCAGGCTCGTCAGAGATGTGAGCCTCGCCAAGAAGATCGGCGAGGCAGCTCGCCGCGCAGGCATCGGCGACGCCTTGCAGCGCGTCGGGGCAAGCGCCATCGGGCGAGCCGGGCTGGCTATGCATGCTGGGAAGGAAGAGGGTTCCCGTCCAGAACAGGTCTCCGGACGACGGTGCACCTGGCCCCATGGTGGGCGCCAAATGTCGGGTGGTTGGTGTGACATATGCCAATGGGTGGCTTATCATTGTGGGAGCCAATAAAACAACGTCGGTGCCTGGAAACGGGATAAGGCGAGGACATGCACGCCGGCGGATCTTACCCAGCTTCGGGGCTCTCCGTGGAGATAACACCCCTACTGCTGCTCTGCGGGGTCTCCGCATGGTCACTAGATCGACAAGTAGCTACAAGAGGCTCCTTGACCTGCTCGATGAAAGGATGAAGAAGGGCAAGGCTAGCCTACTTCTCCTCTCGATGTGGTGTCTAAAACTATTGGAAAAGGGTCCCCCTGCATGGGTGCCCTGGGGGGTTTATATAGGCCTACCCCCCAGGGGTACAATGGTAATCCGGCTGGGTGCGGGCCCCAGCCGTCTGTGTTTACGTGGGCCTGCTTCTCCGCCGACCGATGGGCCCTCCGACTGGTGGACCCCGCCGGCTACCGGCCCTCTGGTCGACAGGCCGGTGCCACCGCTCGGGGGTCTTGTCGGAGGCTGGTTACTGTTGCCTCACCGCTGGTGACGAGGGCTTTGTTGTGGTAAGCATGGCTACAGTGCCGCCGGGCGGCTTATTGCTGTAGCCTTACCTTGCCTTATCTCCTTAATGAGGCACCTCCTTCAAGGAAGTGAACTAGCCGACTACTGGGAGCCGGCCATTCCCTTGGGCGACTGGGAGAGGCCTGGCCGCCTTTAGGCGTCTCCCTGTCTGAGGGGGCCCGTCACCCACGGGTCGTACTGACAGCTCGCCGTGGGTGACGTCATGGTCAACATGGCAACAGTGCCGCGCCGGACGGGTGATGGCCGCCCCGTACGACGCACTATGGCCATGCGTGTTCCGAGATTCGGGGGTGGCAGGCTTCACTGTAGCCACGCCGCATCTCATCGCCGTTATGTGGGTGCAAACTCTGAGGGCACGATCTCGTCCGCCTGCTGGGGGGCCGGCTTCTTGGAGTCGGCCTTCTCGTGGTCGGCTTCTTGGAGCCGGCCCTCTCGTGGTTTTCTTCTCGAGGATTTTAAGGCTGGGCCACCTTCGTGCAGCCGGCCTGAGAGGTAGCCAGCTGGGGGAAGGCGGCCCCACGTCTTGGATGTTTGAAGGCTCGATCGGCCTATGATTTTTCTGAAGAGCCAGGGGGAGCCGGCTAGGCTACCCATGGTCATTTACTCCGACACAAATTTTGACACTGATCCAGATGACTCTAAGTCTCAATCTGGATACATATTGAAAGTGGGAGCAATTAGCTAGAGTAGCTCCGTGCAGAGCATTGTTGACATAGAAATTTGCAAAATACTTACGGATCTGAATCTGGCAGACCCGTTGACTAAACTTCTCTCACAAGCAAAACATGATCACACCTTAGTACTCTTTGGGTGTTAATCACATAGCGATGTGAACTAGATTATTGACTCTAGTAAACCCTTTGGGTGTTGGTCACATGTCGATGTGAACTATGGGTGTTAATCACATGGTGATGTGAACTATTGGTATTAAATCACATGGCGATATGAACTAGATTATTGACTCTAGTGCAAGTGGGAGACTGAAGGAAATATGCCCTAGAGGCAATAATAAAGTTATTATTTATTTCCTTATATCATGATAAATGTTTATTATTCATTCTAGAATTGTATTAACCCGAAACATAATACATGTGTGAATACATAGACAAACAGATTGTCACTAGTATGCCTCTACTTGACTAGCTTGTTGATCAAAGATGGTTATGTTTCCTAACCATAGACATGAGTTGTCATTTGATTAACGGGGTCACATCATTACGAGAATGATGTGATTGACATGACCCATTCTGTTAGCTTAGCACACGATCGTTTAGTATTCTTCTATTGCTTTCTTCATGACTTATACATGTTCCTATGACTATGAGATTATGCAACCCCCGTTTACCGGAGGAACACTTTGTGTGCCACCAAACGTCACAATGTAACTGGGTGATTATAAAGGTGCTCTACAGGTGTCTCCGAAGGTACCTGTTGGGTTGGCGTATTTCGAGATTAGGATTTGTCACTCCGATTGTCGGAGAGGTATCTCTGGGCCCACTCGGTAATGCACATCGCTATAAGCCTTGCAAGCATTGCAACTAATGAGTTAGTTGCGGGATGATGTATTACAGAACGAGTAAAGGTACTTGCCGGTAACGAGATTGAACTAGGTATTGAGATACCGACGATCGAATCTCGGGCAAGTAACATACCAATGACAAAGGGAACAATGTATGTTGTTATACGATCAGACCGATAAAGATCTTCATAGAATATGTAGGAGCCAATATGGGCATCCAGGTCCCACTATTGGTTATTGACCAGAGAGGTGTCTCGGTCATGTCTACATAGTTCTCGAACCCGTAGGGTCCGCACGCTGAACATTCGTTGACGATATAGTATTATATGAGTTATGTATGTTGGTGACTGAATGTTGTTCGGAGTCCCGGATGAGATCACGGACATGACGAGGAGCTCCGGAATGGTCCGGAGGTAAAGATTCATATATTGGATGATATGGTTTGGCCAAGGGGTCTGGCCCATGGGCTATAAGTCGGTGTAGAAGGAGTTTTGCGGAGGCCAGGGGGCCAAACGCCAGAGACCCTGGCGTTTGGGCCAGACCACAGGGATTGTGGCGTTTGGTCCTGGAGTCCGAGTGGGACTCTTGCCTTTCGCGCAAAACCGACTTTGAGGAGGCTTTTGCTCCAAGTTTTGACCCCAGGGCTCAACATATAAATAGAGGGGCAGGCCTAGCACCAAAACACATCAAGAAACACCAAGCCGTGTGTCGGCAACCCCGTCCCCTCTAGTTTATCCTCCGTCATAGTTTTCATAGTGCTTAGGCGAAGCCCTATGGAGATTGTTCTTCACCAACACCGTCACCAGCCATCGTGCTGCCGGAACTCATCTACTAGTTAGCCCCTCTTGCTGGATCGAGAAGGTGAGGACGTGAAAGTGCGTTATATCGACTAGAGGGGGGGTGAATAGGCGATTTTTATGAAAGTCTTCAAAACGTGGAAGTTATGAAGACAAACAGTAAAGATATACCTATTACTATGCAGCGGAAGTTAGATTACACTAGGCAAGCCATGGTCAAGTATCAACAGAGTGAAAGCACAGTGACAAATAGCTGTAGTGTAATTAGGATCAGGTAGGAAGAAGTTATGAAGCCAAACAAATTATACAGTTACGTAGTGAAGACAAAAGATAGAGCAAGCATGCAATGGCTTCACAATGAGTAACAGTAAGTAAAAGGAAGTGAAGATGAAGCGAGTGACTCGTTGAAGACAATGATATGTTAGACCAGTTCCAGTTGCTATGACAACTGTACGTCTGGTTGGAGCGGCTAGGTATTTAAACCTTAGGACACACAGTCCCGGACACCCAGTCCTGAACACGCAGCTCAGGACACCAAGTCCTCACCGTATTCTCCTTGAGTTAAGGTCACTTAGTCCTCGCTCAATCACTCTGGTAAGTCTTTAAGGTAGACTCCCAAACCTTCACAGACTTCGTTCACTTGCAATCCACAATGTCTCTTGGATGCTCTGAACGCGACGCCTAACCGTCTGGAGGATTCACAGTCCTCAAGTGTAATAAGTCTTCAGATCACACAGACAAGAAGACTTAAGTGATGCCCAATGTTCTCTGGCTCTGGGTGGTTAGGGCTTTTTCCTCGCTAGGAATTCTCTCTCAAAGGCTTTGAGGTGGGTTGCTCTCAAACGACAAAAGCCATGCACTGAAATCTGAGCAGCCAACCGTTTATGGTTGTAGGGGGTGGGCTATTTATAGCCACTTGGCAACCCGACCTGATTTGTCCGAAATGACCCTGGGTCACTAAGGAACTGACACGTGTCTCAACAGTCAGATTTCAAACTCTCATGGCAACTTTACTTGGGCTACAAGCAAAGCTGACTTGTCCTGCTCTGGACAAGATTCGCTCTCATTGTCTTCACTCGAAGACATAGGTTTTTGGTTTAGGCATCACTTCAGTCATTCTCACTGGTTCTCCTAGACCCCACTTAACAGTACGGTGGTTCCTATGACTCAACACAAAAGAAAAAGAACTACGAAAGATCTAAGTCTTCGAGCTCAATAGTCTTCATAACGTGTCTTCTTTTGTCATAGTCTTCAATGTGAATATTTTCATATACCACCTTTGACTTCAATGTCTTCATACATTTTTAGGGGTCATCTCTGGTAGTAAAACCGAATCAATGAGGGACTTCTACCTGTGTTATCCTGCAATTCTCACAAACACATTAGTCCCTCAACTAGGTTTGTCGTCAATACTCCAAAACCAACTAGGGGTGGCACTAGATGCACTTACAATCTCCCCCTTTTTGGTGATTGATGAAAAACTAGTTGAAGTTTTCAATGGGGAATATAATCTGTGAAATTTGTAAAGGATAGGGAATTGTCTTCATAAGTTGCAAGGGCTCCCCCTGAAGATGTGCATATAAGTAATTTGCCTTTGGAATGCAAATGCACATGGAAGGTTGTACTTGTGGAGATCCACTTCAACTTATGATGACAATCCACTATGCATGTGAAGGTATATGAAGATAATGACATGCATAATGGAAAATGGACGTCTGCAGAATGAGATAAGTGCGGAATTTATCGTCGCACATGCGGAATTTATCTTCGCAAAACAAGGTGGCAAACAAGTAGCAGACGACCATCGAGTTTTAGTGTTACAACTCAAAGAACCAAATGAAGCAAAAACGAGAGTTGTAAGCACGAAGCAAAATATAACAAAACTTAAAGCACCCGCCCATATGGACCCGCTTGAAGACTATCAACCCATATGCTTCTCCCCCTTTTGTCAGTAAGGACCAAAAAGGTTTGAAGACATAGAGTGTCTACTCGTTCCCAGGAGCAGCAGGGTCGTTGGAGGTGTTTGGCGGTGCAGAAGAGCTTGGAGGTGCTGAAGCAGGTGGCGGTGAGGTAGCATCGTCTTCTTCATCAATGATTCTGGCAGTGACTGTGACAGCAGATGAAGAAAACTCAGAGTCTTCAAGTGATGGTGTGTTTCGCATCACAGCCCTTCTAGGAGGTGTGGTGTCAAACTTGAATCGCTCAGTGAAGCCATCCTCTTCAAGTTCAGCTTCAGTACACATCATTGATAGCCCTTTCCATGTACGACGACAGGTTTCATGAGTAACGAAAGCATTCTTGGTGGCAAGATTTCGAAGACGATTAACATCCACCAAGAGGCTTTTCATCTGACGTTTTAGCCAGTCATGATGCCTATCTTGTTTTTGATGAAGGGCCACAAGAAGCTCTCGGTTATTGAGAACACAAGCGCGCTTCTTGGGTCTTGAAGCAGTTGCACTATCAGTGGCTTCAGTTGAAGCAGGGTGTGGCGCACGTGTAGTGCCAGCCAAAGGATACACCCTGGAGATGGCTTCAACACCTTCATCGTTCTGAGTGAAGCTCTGGTGTTCTGCATTTTGAAGACTCAAAGGTTGCTTGGCAGGCTCAGGATATATAGCTTCAGCAGAGGTATCCACATCTGGCAAGAAGATCCGATGGTTGCGGGCTTGATCAGTCTCATTACCCAAGGAGCATAGAACCGATGATATGAGATCGCAGAGTGAAGCTTGATCAGTCTCATTACCCAAGGAGCATAGAAATTTAAACCAAACAGATCTGAGCCTGATGCAGCTAGTTGGCGTATGAAGAAATCCTGTGCGTTGAAGCATTTGCCATGAAGGATACAGAATATCAGAGTCTTCATTGCACCCTCGATCTTGGCATTTGGAGAGTGCCCTTTGATAGGACAGAGAGTCCGCCGGATAATGTGATAGATGGTTCTGGGCAGGTACTCAAAGTCTTCAATGAAGAACTCTGTTGGATAAGGAGCATCGTGGGGCAATGGCTTCATCATGGAGAGCATCTGACTCATATTTGGTTCAGGCCTCTGGAATATGCTCTCAAGAGCTTCAGTGTGTAGTGAACAGCCTTCCTCGAAGAGTTTGCCAGGAGTGGGCAGGCCGGTGAGCTCAATGATATCGAATGCATTGGCTTCATGATGGACATTGCCGGTCATCCACTCCAGGGCCCAAGTCTTCGGATCTCTATTGTATCCTTTGATGTGTAGGGTGGCATAGAATTGCAACAGAAGCTCTTCATTCTAGTGCTCTTCATCAGTTACAAACTGCAGCAGACCCACTTGCTTGAAGCAATCCAGCGCTTCCTCTAAACAGGGCAGACCAGCAATGGCTTCAACATCAAGGCGCTTGTGCGAGAAGATGCGACCTTGGTTGTATAGGATGCATGAATAGTAGCTGTGCTGAGGATAGCTCCAGAACCTATCTGATGAAATCATTTCCCTTGAATAGGGGTTCTTGGAGCTATTGAAGAACGTATTATCTGCCTTGAAGCTATTGATGTCAAAGGAGCCAGGTGCTGATGCAGGACCTGGGAACCTTGGCAGCCTTGGGACTGGCTTCTGGACATGAGGCCTGTGCTCAACATGGTAATCAAATTGAGGGCCTGCAACAGACTCAGGAACAGAAGTGTCTGGATCAGTAGCTTCGCTGTCTTCTGAAGCTTTTGGTGGGGAGGGCTCCACATTGGCTTCAGTGTTGGTTGTGGCAGCCTCAACATTTTCAGCCTCCGCTTGACTAGCTGGAGGGTCGGTTACAAGCACGTTCTCCTAGAGAACTGCTTCTTAGTGGAGCATAGGAGTGGGCTGGGCCTCATTGTCTTCTTCCTCTTGAGGGCGACCCGCCCATGACGCATCTTGTGCAATTGGCGTCAGAGGACGACCAATGCTGATGAGTTCGCTTTGTTCATACTGAGGAAGGGCTACATCATCTTGTACATTGTCCTGATGACCAATGTCTTCAGCAGCAATGGGGTCGGCTGCTGGTATGTCTTCAGCTTCAGGAGCCTCTATGGAAGCAGGCTCATGAACTGTCAGTTGTCGTTCTGTGTTGGGGTGAACCATAGAAATAGGTTCAACTATCAAGGGCTCTGTGGGAGCAGCCCGAGATTTCTTGATCTTTCGCTTCTTGTTGCTGGGGGCAGTAGGAGAGGCTTCAGAGCTTTTCCTCTTCCTGGCTTCAGCCTCAGCAGTTCTTGTCTTCTTGAGCTCTGAAGCTGTTGACCGGCTCTTTGACTTCGAGCCAGTCGTTGTAGTTGGGAAGACAATTGGAAATGCTTCTTGCCTAGGTGCCTCTGGTTCAGCCATAGCAGGCTTCTTCTTCTTCTTCGCGGCCATCTTGGGTTCGATGCCAGGACGCCCAAGTGCCTTGCGCTTCTCAGCCTCATTGTAGGCTTGTACACATCTTTCAGCCAGAGACTTCATCCGCTCACGTGAACCCTGAGCTTCTGCACGCTTCTTCAGAAAATTTTCCTTTAGCTCATGCAACATGGTCTTGAAGCTCTTCACTTCTTGCACACTGAGTTTGGCCATATTCTTCTTGAACTGAGCCTTTTCATGATCAATTTTCTGCTTCAGTTCAACAATGCGCTGGGCAATTGCAAGTTCTGAAGCAATAGCGCCTTGGAAGGCGACGCTGAGGCCAACAGGCAGCTGCAGATCTTCGAAGCTGATTTTTGGTGTGGCAAACCATTCGTCGATGAAGTTGTGGATGATGGCGACATCAAAGAGAGGCAAATTGTTGAAGATTTCCGCTTCTTCTTTGCTCTTGATGAGCTGCTCTAGAGCGTCATCTCCAAGATCTTCATCACTTGACAGATCAATGGCTCCGCTGCGCAGAATGGCAGCAGCTATGAGCTCTTTGCCGGTGTGTGGCTGAGGCACCTTGGCCTTCTGGGGCTTGGATACGCGGGATACGTCTTTAGACTGCACACTGTCTTCAGGAGGTGAAGTTGCCAATGGCTTCGCCCTTGAGATTTTTGATGAAGGGGCCGGCTTTGAAGCTTTTGGCTTCTTCGACTGCTTTGGCTTCGGTACAGCAGGAGCTTCATCAGACTCAGTGTCAGCTGGAGGGTCATTCATGGCAGTCCCTTGGACTAAGATGCGGGTGATGAGGCCCTCAAGGTTGGCATACGGACCGATGATATTGGGTTCTGCGTCGCGTGTGCCATCTGCCCTTGGTGCTGAGGGACCAGGGTTGAAGTCTAACCCCAACTTCTTCTTGTTCTGCTTCGCTGATTGTTGGGCAAACTGGAAGTTGCGCTTGAATAGATTGTCGTCACGACACCAGAGTAGTGACGACGGATGTGCATCATCAGGCTGTGGCCCATGAACCATGCATGGATAGAAGCTTTGGGCAATAGCTTCATCTTTGGACCTGGGTACAAGGTTCTTATATAAGATGTCTCCCCACGGTCTTTTGATGGCACTTTTCTCAGCATACTCTTGGGTTGTGAAGCGGTATTTGAACCATTGTTCTGCCCAATAGCGTCGAATCCATTGGATTCGGGTCTTGCGTTGCCCATAATTCTCTTCAGGATCTGTTTTATACATTTCTGCCAGGTCTTCAGGCAGATCTTTGGAAGTTCCTTCATGTCGCTGTCTGCCCCCCTTCCTTGCTGCTGCTTCTGAAGCCATAAACTTTAACTTGAAAGGCTTCAAAACTTTCAAAGGCTTCAAAGGCTTTCTTTTGCTGGACCAACAGGAACTGGCTTCAGGAGAATTTATGTGATGCTGTAGGAATTCTGCAAATGAATGCAGACTATGGGAACCGAAGGATTCTCCCACGGACATGTACCTGTGACAGCATTAAGGTGCGAGGGAAGGGGAAGAGGTCATATGCATTCTCAGAAGGTTTTGACGATTAATCAGTTTAGAAGACATTGACCTCATCGTGCGAAGACATTCACTCATAGATAAGAAGTTGGTTCCAGATTTATACGAACCCACAAATTAGTACAAGTGAGGAATCTAACTACTTCATGAAGCACAAGTGAATATACTAGGCATGTTATGAGATGCAGATTGAGAGATCTAACTTGTGTGAAGAGAAACTTCTTATGGTAGAAAGTGACAGAACCATGAGATCAAAAGGGGCCGTCAAAAGAAGTTTTATTTACCACTCTTGGAACTGCTAGACGGAGTGGGAGATGATGCCGAGCAGTTCAGTCCTCCATGCCCTAACTTGGCGACAGAAGACACCTACGGCGACGGCGGAGAGAACGATGTCCGCGGTCGGCGTGAGGACGGCGTCGGAGAGGTTGCGGCAGCGAAGCGCTTCGTCGCCGGCGTCGTAAAGAGCTAGCGGTGGCGCTAGGGTTCGTGCGAGGGTGGAAGAAGGAGATAATGACCGCGGTAAGTGTGAATTTATAGGCACAGAGGCGGCACTGTGCTATTACTCAGGTGCCCCTGGCGATTCGCATCTGAGGAATGCGTGGCCAGTTTGCGGAAGTTTGGGGTTTGTTCCACATCCCACGCACGCCTGGATTGTCGGGCGGTCGTTCCTGCTTCTCCGGATTTTATGTGGAGGAATGAGCATTGAAAACGGACTTTATGGTTGTCTCTATATCTTCTGCTGACAAGGACGCAGTGAAGACATTCGACAGTTTCAATAGAATGCACATGACTTAGAGAGATAGAGTTTGAGATAGAAAGCATAGAGAAGTTTGGGGTCCGATCACATTCACTTAGTTCAAAAGATTCAACACGAAGATGTAGCTATAAGGGAATGTTGTAGAGGACAGAACACTAGCATATATATATATATATATATAACCAACATAGTGAAGATAATCATGGAAATATGTTGAGTTCGAAGCCAAATCAAAAGTGAAGACATTGCAAGGTAATGCCATGAGTGAAACACTTCAAAATGGAACGTTTGGTGGTGGCGTTACCCACCGTATAGGAAGTATTAGACCCAGACATGGCACACAATTATCGTGGCGCTCCGAAGTCAAATTCCACATTAATGTATTCACACTTAGAATGTATGTCTTCATTGATTGAAGATATACATTACTTTGTGCGTTGCACATCTAAGTCATCATATACATAAGTGTTAGGATGTGTGCCTGATCACAGAACATTTGAGGATTCCAGGATATTTAGCTCACACCGTAACTTGCAAAACCTCTTCTCATCCAAGGGCTTGGTGAAGATATCTGCCAATTGCTCTTCAGTGTTGACGTGTATGATATCAATGTCTTCCTTCACAACATGATCTCTGAGAAAGTGATGACGAATTTCAATGTGCTTTGTCTTCGAGTGCTGAACTGGGTTGTTGGCAATCTTGATGGCGCTTTCGTTGTCGCAGTAAAGTGGCACTTGCTTCATATGAATGCCATAGTCCTTGAGTGTTTGCTTCATCCACAGAAGCTGAGCGCAGCAAGATCCAGCAGCAATGTATTCAGATTCAGCAGTGGAGAGAGATACACAGTTCTGCTTCTTTGAAGACCAACATACAAGTGATCGTCCCAGAAAGTGACATGTGCCTGATGTAGACTTGCGACCAACTTTGTCACCAGCATAATCAGCATCCGAGAATCCAACAAATCAAACTCTGAGCCCTTTGGATACCATAATCCTAGAGTTGGGGTGTGAGCCAAATATCAAAGAATTCGCTTCACAGCTTAGTGATGCGACTCCTTTGGTGCCGCTTGAAATCGATCACACATGCAAACACTAAGCATAATATCTGGCCTAGATGCACATAAATAAAGCAAAGAACCAATCATGGAGCGGTATACCTTTTGATCGAACTCTTTACCATTGTCGTCAGGACCCAGATGATGTTTGGCTGGCATTGGTGTTGTGAAGCCTTTGCAGTCTTGCATACCGAACTTCTTCAGGCAATCTTTGAGATACTTCTCTTGAGATATGAAGATGCCATTGCGTTGTTGTCGTATTTGAAGACCAAGGAAGAACTTCAGCTCCCCCATCATGGACATCTGATATTGCTCTTGCATCATATATCCAAACTCTTCACTGTACTTCTGATTGGTGCAGCCGAAGATAATGTCATCCACATATATTTGGCACACAAACAGTTCACCATCATATGTCTTCGTGAAAAGAGTGGGATCTAGGGAACCAGGTATGAAGCCTTTGCTCTTCAGGAAATATTTGAGTGTGTCATACTAGGCCCTAGGGGCTTGTTTGAGGCCATACAGTGCCTTGTTGAGCTTGTATACCATGTCAGGATGTTTTGGATTTTCAAAGCCAGGCGGTTGTGCAACATACACTTCTTCTTCAATTTTGCCATTGAGGAAGGCACTCTTCACATCCATTTGATATAGAAGAATGTTATGATGATTTGCATAGGCCAGCAGTATGCGTATGGCTTCAAGCCTAGCCACAGGAGCAAACGTTTCATCGAAGTCAATGCCTTCCACTTGAGTGTATCCTTGAGCAACGAGACGAGCTTTGTTTCTGACAACTTGACCATGCTCATCTTTCTTTTTGCGGTATATCCATTTGGTGCCTATTATGTTGTGCTTCCGTGGATCAGGACGCTTGACCAGTTCCCATACATTATTCAGCTCAAACTGTTGAAGCTCTTCTTGCATAGCTTGAATCCATTCAGGTTCCATGAAGGCTTCTTCAACTTTCTTGGGTTCTGATAATGAGACGAATGCGAAGTGCCCACAGAAATTTGCTAGCTGAGTTGTGAAAGTGCAACTATCCCTAGGTGGTTTTGGTAATTCATAACAACATATAGCTCATTGAGCTAATGCTATTCCAAGATGATTATTTCAGGAAAGCTCAATGATTGGCATGGCATGGATGTGAAAGTGGAACCCTCAAAATGCTAAGGAGAAAGGATTGGCTCAAGCTCAAAAGCTCAAGACTCTTCATTTTATATTTTAGTGATCCAAGATCACATTGAGTCTTTAGGAAAAGCCTATACTATTAAGGAGGGATGAGGTGTTGCTTAATGAGCCTCTTGCTTCATGTGCTTAGTGATATGCTCCAAAACCCTCAACTACTTTCCCATATCCACATATGACCTAAACCCTAAGCTAAACTCGGTCCTACCGATTCTTCCTATCCGGCGCCACCGAGTTTCACTTGTCATTAGCCACTGCCAAACCCTAGCAATTCGGTTCTACCGATAAGGATCTCGGTCTCACCGAGATGGGGTTGCAAACTCTCTGTTTCCCTTTCGTAACTTTTCGGTCTTACCGAAAGAGCGAATCGGTCCCACCGAGATTGCAATGTAAACTCAGTGTTTCCCCTTTGTAACTTTTCGGTCTCACCGAGTTCCACTCGGTCTCACCGAAAGAGCAAATCGGTCCCACCGAGTTTGCCTGACCAACTCTCTGGTTAGCTAATTACCAAATTCGGTCACACCGAGTTTGTGTAATTGGTCTCACCGAGATTACGTTATGCCCAAACCTTAACCGAATCGGTCCTACTGAGTTGCATGTCAGTCCCACCGAAATTCCTAACGGTCACTAGGTTTACTATTTCGGTCAGACCGAGTTTTCTGATTCGGTCCCACCGAGATTGGTAAATTGTGTAACGGTTGGATTTTGTGTGGAGGCTATATATACCCCACCACCTCCTTCTCATTACAAGAGAGAGCCATCAGAACACACACACCATTCCAACTCATATGTTCTGAGAGAGAACCACCTACTCATGTGTTGAGATCAAGACATTCCATTCTTACCATATGAATCTTGATCTCTAGCCTTCCCAAGTTGCTTTCCACAAAAACCCTCTTTCCACCAAATCCAAATCCTATGAGAGAGAGTTGAGTGTTGGGGAGACTATCATTTGAAGCACAAGAGCAAGGAGTTCATTACCTACACACCATTTGTTACTTCGTGGAGCCCTGTGTGGACTCGCGCAACCGTTACCCTTCGTGGGTTGAAGTCTCCATCAACGTGGATGTAGGATAGCACCACCTATCCGAACCACGGGAAAAACATCCGTGTCTCCAATAGCGTTTGATTCTCCAAACCCTTCCCTTTACATTCTCGCAAGTTGCATGCTTTACTTTCCGCTGCCCATAAACTCTTTGCATGCTTGCTTGAGTGATGTGATGATTGCTTGACTTGTCCTAAATTAGCTAAAATCTGCCAAGAACTAAAATTGGGAAAAGGTTAAGTTTTATTTGGTCTAGTCTAATCACCCCCCCTCTAGACATACTTTCGATCCTACAAGTGGTATCAGAGCTTTGGTCTCCATTTTGGTGGTCATAGCCTTGGTTTCACAACCTAGGAGAGTATGGCATCTAGCAAGGGAAATTATCACCGTAGAGGTCCTTACTTTGATGGTACTAATTTTGCTAGTTGGAAGCATAAAATGAAAATGCATATTCTTGGACATAACCCCGCTGTTTGGGCTATTGTGTGTGTTGGTTTGCAAGGTGACTTCTTTGACGGGAGAGAACCAAACCGTGAAGCTACCGCGGATGAGTTGAAGATGTTGCAATACAATGCTTAAGCTTGTGATATTCTCTTCAACGGATTGTGCCCCGAAGAATTCAACAAAATCAGCCGCCTTGAGAATGCAAAGGAAATTTGGGACACTTTGATTGATATGCACGAAGGTACCGACTCCGTCAAGGAATCCAAGTTGGATGTGCTTCAAAGCCAACTTGACAAGTTCAAGATGAAGGATGGTGAAGGTGTCGCTGAAATGTACTCTTGGCTTGCTCTCATCACAAATGAGATTGCCGGCTTAGGAAGTGAAGAGATGACCGATAGATTCATCATCAAGAAGATCCTAAGAGCCTTGGATGGAAAATATGATACCGTGTGCACATTGATCCAAATGATGCCCAATTACAAAGATCTCAAGCCAACGGAGGTGATTGGAAGAATTGTTGCTCATGAGATGTCACTTAAGGATAAAGAGGAACTTCACAACAAATCAAGTGGTGCCTATAAAGCCTCATGTGAAGCCCCTACATCATCAAGTGAGAAACAAGACTTCAATGAAGAATTGAGCTTAATGGTGAAGAACTTCAACAAGTTCTACAAGAGTAGAAGCAAAGATAGAAGCTCCAAGTCAAGGTCCTACAATGACAAAAGATCTTCTAGTAGAGAGCGAAACTGTTACAATTGTGGAAGACCCAGACACTATTCCAATGAGTGTACGGCTCCCTACAAGAGAAGAGAAGATTCTCCAAAAAGAAGAAGCAAAGGATCACCACCAAGAGAGAGAAGGAGTAAAGATGATCGTTATGAACGAAGATACTCACGGAGAAGCAAGGATTCGGAAAGGAAGGAAAAATCATCAAGGAGCTACACAAGACGAAGACATCAAGCTCATGTTGGTGAATGGGTATCCGGCTCCGACTCCGACAGCCACTCCGAGAGAAGTTATCACTCTGACTCCGAAGATACTCAAGATGAAGGTGTTGCCGGTCTAGCACTTGTGTCAACCAACTCCTACGACATATTTGACTCACCAAATGAAGGAATTGGAAGATGCTTCATGGCCAAAGGTCCTAAGGTAACACATCCCGAGTATGTTGATTTCAATAGTGATGAAGATGACTTGTTAGGTGATGATTTTCTTGGTGACAACTCTAGTGATGAATACTATGATGAAAGACCAATTAATCATGCTAACACGAGTGACAATGATAGGGAGAAGATTGAGGCTCTAACTAAAGAACTAAAAACTCTTAAGTTAGCTCATGACACTATCTTCGAAGATCATCGAGAACTTTTAAGAGCTCATGAGAAACTATGCTTTGAAAAGCTCAATCTTGAGCAAGAGCATGAGTTCTTAAAGGCAATCAATGATGATCTCTGCAAGAAAAGTTCTTCTTACATTGCCAAGCGTTTACTCTTATCCACTTACATGCCTCAAGTCAAGTCTAACAAGAAAGATTCTTCCTCTAGTAGTAACAATGATCATGCTAAATCCAATATTGTTGCTTCTAGTAGTTCTCTTGATTCCAGTAATGATTCTCTTAGCCAAGTTACACTTGAGCAAGAAAATAGCTTATTGAAGGGAATTATAGAGAAAGGAGTGTACAAAAGCCTTGCCGGGAGTAAGAAATTCGAGGAAATTGTGCGCAAGCAAGGAATGCACCGAAAGAATCAAGGTGTTGGTTTTGAATGAAAGTTCAATGCCAATGGAGTTGAATGGGAAGAAGATCAATACCCCAAGACAAAGTTTGTCCCTCAACAAGAGAAGTATACTTCTTTCAAGGGGACACAAGCTCAAGATGATCTTCCACCACAAGACTACGAGCAAAAAGGCAAGGACAAGCTTCAAGAGGAAATTGATGCATTTGAAGAAGCTCCTAAGACCTTAGTCAAGTGGATTCCCAAGACTACTTCAAGTTCCACTTCATCAAGTACGACTACAACTCCAAGGATTCCCATCAAGATGATGTGGATCCAAAAGAAGAAGAACTAGAGAGTTCTTGAGGGTGACTCCGCCAACATACTTCACTCTTATCATTTTGGCAAGAACAAGTGCAATCAACTTCCACATCTTGCACTAGTTCAAGGAGTCACAAACCCTCTTGTTGGTAAGACAAGGGACAAGGTAACCTAAAAGTTTTCATGGACATCATCTTTTGTGTGCATCACTCTATGTCTATGGATATCCTTGTTTGTTCCTTGTGGGACTAACCCATGTAGGTATTGAAAGTGCAATTCACTCAAATGGATAGCTCCACGAGATCTACATCAACATTGAGCATCCACATCTTCAATATCTACATGAAGTCATCATCGACAAAACCCAAGGTTAGTTCATCCCTCTTAGGGGGGATATCACATCTAGGGGGAGCTTTACTCTAAGACTTGAGCTAAAGCAACTCTAAAGATGTGAACACAACAATGCTTTATGTAAAAGTGGTAACCCCACTTGAGCTTAAACGATGAGTATGACCTATGATCAAGTGTTCTCACTTGACTCCTAAGTCAATGTACTCATATATAGATGACCTAGTCATCGCAAATTGCTTGATAAATTCTAGAATTGGTTGTCCATGCCTTGCCACATATTTCATTTGCCATCTTATTGTGTGAGCATGCTGATTGCATATTTTACTCATTCGAGGACATCCACTTGTTGTTTTGATTGCTTGGTTTTATCCTCTTTTGCCAAGTGGATGGACAAGAATGCCTAAGAACGTCCTCTAGCTATCTATGCTTTTCTCGTCTCAAACTCTATTCATGCTGCATCACAAAATTTGATCAAGTCAGATTCGAACCACTCTGTGTGAGGAGCGCTCGGAGTCCCCGATTCGTCATAGACTTAAACTTCCAAAACCTCTTTATGATTCTTGGTCTGACCGATACTCCACTTTCGGTCCTACCGAGATCATTAAGTTGATCTAGGTTTTCGATCTCGGTGCAACCGATTTGAACCTTTCGGTCACACTGAGTTTCAGTAACTGCACGCAGTTATGAATCTTGGTGCCACCGAGTTGTTCCACTCGGTCACACCGACAGGGTCGGGCTATATATATTCACGGGCAAAATTTGGAAATTTCTTCGAACCCCTCGCCCGCGCGATAGCCTGCTCTGCCCTTGAGGTCTCCGGATCGTCTTCTCGTCGCCAGCAGCCTCCAGTCGCTGGTCTCCGTCGCCGTCAACGGGAATTCTGCACCGCCGTTGCCGCTGTAGCAAGTCCCCGCCGAACTAGGGTATGGACTTGATCTTTGTGCTATTCCTCAATCTGATTCCTAGCACAATGTGATCATATTGTTTCTAGCCACGTTTGATAAACTTCTATCCAGTCAAAACGCTCATAGATTAGGTTTGATTCGAAAATTCTAGGTTTAGGTTTCCGCCGAAACTATCTCGGACCCACCGAGTTGAAAAACTCGGTCCCACCGATTTGGCTTATGCCATTGCACAAGTGAGACTCGGTCTGACCGAGAATTACTTATCGGTGTGACCGATTTTTGAACTCAGTGAAACCCTAGCAGTCTCGGTGCCACCGAACTGTGACTCGGTCCTACCGAGTTCACTAGTTTAGGTTCCAAAACTGCTTCGGTATCACCGAGTTTGAAAATCGGTAGATCCGAGATGATTTCAGTGGGAAACTAAAACTAAGTTTTTGGATCATTCTTTTTGCAAAAATCTCTGCATTTTGTGATGCTCATCCACTCTATCTCCTCTATAATCTATTCACAGCGTCAGCAGTCAGTTTGCAGCATGTCAGACCAGAGTGATAGCCACAATCTGTCAGAGCAGCAAGTGGTGATGAGTGAGGGCACTAGTCCCTCCAGTTCATCTGATGAAGGCAGCAGGAGCACTCCTAGCAATTTGCCAAAGGCTGCCACGAGACAAAGGAAGAAGAAAACTTCAGACTCTGAAGATGAGGACTGTGTGGCAGAGGAAGAGGCCACTTCCAAGAGAATTGAACCAGCTCAAGGCACTAAGCCAGGTCTGAAAATCAAAAGGCCAGCAGGCAGGCAGCCCATGTCAAAGGCTAGAGCCTCAACTGAGAAGCCCACTTCCCAAGAGCCAGCTGCAGTTGAGGGCAAGAAAAGGAAGGAGAGGGTGAAGAAGACTGTGGCTAGAGTGCTTGGCAAAGCTTCCATCATGGAAGAGGAAGAGGAAGAAGAGGCAGCTGCACCAGCGCCCAAGGCACCCAAGCTAATGGGAGATGCCATAAGGTCAGGGGGAGCTGCATCCAAGCCCAAGGAAGCACCTAAGGCTGCATCTAAGCCTAAGAGTGCACCAAAGAGAAACACAAGAAGCATCCCAGCCACTGAGAAGAACAAGGCCCCAGTGCCTGAAGCTGCAGAGGAAGAGGAAGAGAATGTCCTTCGGAAGCTCAAGCCCAAGATCCCAGACCACAACGATGCTCATCCTGTGGCTGAGGATATGAAGCTCAGGAGAGACTCAGGGCTCAGGAAGTGGAGAGAAGCAGATCCATATGCTTCTAGGAGAAGGACTGCAGTGGACTACAGGTTTCATACCAAGGAGCAGCAGGATTTCTATGAGACAGTGCTACTTGACAAGAAGCCAATTGTATGTGACATGAGATGGGTCGACTGGACCTATATCAAGGACAATGAAGAGTACTATCCTGGAGTATTTGACAGCTTTAGTGCGTGTGGAGTTGCAGACTTTGTTGGGAAGAAGCTCACAAAGTGGAACGAGGAGCTAATCTTGCAATTCTACTCCACAGCACACTTTTATCCGGATGGCAGGATCACATGGATGTCAGAGGGTACAAGGTACCACTCTACTGTTGAGGAATGGGCGAAGCTGATCAATGCCCCAGAGGAGCAAGCAGATGACTTGGACATTTATGCCAAGAAAAAGATGGACCACAACTCCATGTCCAACATGTACAAGGAGATTCTGAATGAAGCACTTGACACGTTCAAGTTTGGCTCAGTGCATTATCTGCTATCAGGATTGCCTACGATCAACTGGATCCTTAGGCACACCCTTCTGCCCAAGTCTGGAGATCACAAGATGATCAGAGGTCACGCGATCAATTTGCTTCATGTTTTTGACGTGCCTCAAAAATTCAAAGTCATGAGCCTCATAGTGGAAACAATCAAAAGGACTGTGGCAGATCAAAAGAGGAGCTGTGGATATGCCCCTCAGATTCAGGAGCTCATCAACTCCAAGATGGGCACGGGCGTATATTTGTTGGATAAGGAACACCTGCCCATCCGTCCATATTTCGAAGATAATCAAGTTGTTATGACTGAGAATGAACCATCATCTGCCCATGCACAAGCTCAGAAGGAGAAGGCGAAGAAGGAGAAAGCTGCCAGGATGCCTACTCAAGCAGAGGCATCTGATTACTTCCTGAAAACCAAACAAAGGCAGCTTGGTTACCTGATTGCGTCCACCCTGCGGATTGAGCAGAGTATAGCCACCCTGACTCGGAACCAGGCGAGTTTAGAGAGGATCATGGAACATAGGTTCTATGGCTTGGACATCAAGGTGACAGAGATACAGACTGCCGTGGAGCAGCTCCAGGAGGACATGAATGAGAGGAGAGGCAGGACCACGACTGATGCTTTTGCGAGGGTGCCACGAGGTCCGAGGTCGTCTGCACTGCCAGTTGCTGACACCAGAGCTACAACATCTGCACCAGCTACAGCCTTAGTTCCACCAGCTCCAGCATCCACTTCAGCCTCGACTCCGACCACGTCTACCGAAGGCTTCGTCCTTGGAGTGCTCCGGACTCCACCACCACCTGAAGATCAAGCCTGAGCGTCGATCTAGTGCTATGCATTTTCTAGGAACTTTTTGGTAACTTGTTGCCAAAGGGGGAGAAGATGTATAGATCATAGGCTTCGAGAGAGAGAGTGTTGCTTTTCTGCTTTTCTCTCTTGCTTTATTTGGTGGTTTTTCGAACTTATCTGCTTTTGAGTGCTTGATACTACATAATTATTTGTGAGACATTGATGATCATGTGTTTGATCATAAGCTACACTTAATGCTTGCTTAATGCCATTATCCTATCTATCTTGTGTGATCACTCATTATTCTTGGTGATGAGTGCATGTATTTCATTCTTATCATTTTGAGCGCTCCACCAAGATGTATGTGACATGGAAGAGTAACCCATGACTCTAAATCTTTGTGCATTTGCAGTCCAAAGCAAATTTTAAATATGCACAAATTTAGGGGGAGCTCTTACTTATCACATACTTCTCAAAGCGACGATATATTTCATGCTTATTATCATTTGTCGAAGCTTTGATCTATATGTTGTCATCAATTACCAAAAAGGGGGAGATTGAAAGTGCAACTATCCCTAGGTGGTTTTGGTAATTCATAACAACATATAGCTCATTGAGCTAATGCTATTCCAAGATGATTATTTCAGGAAAGCTCAATGATTGGCATGGCATGGATGTGAAAGTGGAACCCTCAAAATGCTAAGGAGAAAGGATTGGCTCAAGCTCAAAAGCTCAAGACTCTTCATTTTATATTTTAGTGATCCAAGATCACATTGAGTCTTTAGGAAAAGCCTATACTATTAAGGAGGGATGAGGTGTTGCTTAATGAGCCTCTTGCTTCATGTGCTTAGTGATATGCTCCAAAACCCTCAACTACTTTCCCATATCCACATATGACCTAAACCCTAAGCCAAACTCGGTCCTACCGATTCTTCCTATCCGGCGCCACCGAGTTTCACTTGTCATTAGCCACTGCCAAACCCTAGCAATTCGGTTCTACCGATAAGGATCTCGGTCTCACCGAGATGGGGTTGCAAACTCTCTGTTTCCCTTTCGTAACTTTTCGGTCTTACCGAAAGAGCGAATCGGTCCCACCGAGATTGCAATGTAAACTCAGTGTTTCCCCTTTCTAACTTTTCGGTCTCACCGAGTTCCACTCGGTCTCACCGAAAGAGCAAATCGGTCCCACCGAGTTTGCCTGGCCAACTCTCTGGTTATCTAATTACCAAATTCGGTCACACCGAGTTTGTGTAATCGGTCTCACCGAGATTACGTTATGCCCAAACCTTAACCGAATCGGTCCTACCGAGTTGCATGTCAGTCCCACCGAAATTCCTAACGGTCACTAGGTTTACTATTTCGGTCAGACCGAGTTTTCTGATTCGGTCCCACCGAGATTGGTAAATTGTGTAACGGTTGGATTTTGTGTGGAGGCTATATATACCCCTCCACCTCCTTCTCATTACAAGAGAGAGCCATCAGAACACACACACCATTCCAACTCATATGTTCTGAGAGAGAACCACCTACTCATGTGTTGAGATCAAGACATTCCATTCTTACCATATGAATCTTGATCTCTAGCCTTCCCAATTTGCTTTCCACAAAAACCCTCTTTCCACCAAATCCAAATCCTATGAGAGAGAGTTGAGTGTTGGGGAGACTATCATTTGAAGCACAAGAGCAAGGAGTTCATTACCTACACACCATTTGTTACTTCTTGGAGAGTGGTGTCTCCTAGATTGGCTAGGTGTCACTTGGGAGCCTCCGACAAGATTGTGGAGTTGAACCAAGGAGTTTGTAAGGGCAAGGAGATCGCCTACTTCGTGAAGATCTACCACTAGTGAGGAAAGTCCTGTGTGGGCGATGGCCATGGTGGGATAGACAAGGTTGCTTCTTCGTGGACCCTTTGTGGGTGGTTGCTTCTTCGTGGACCCTTCGTGGGTGGAGCCCTGTGTGGACTCGCGCAACCATTGCCCTTGGGTGGAGCCCTGTGTGGACTCGCGCAACCGTTACCCTTCGTGGGTTGAAGTCTCCATCAACGTGGATGTAGGATAGCACCACCTATCCGAACCACGGGAAAAACATCCGTGTCTCCAATAGCGTTTGAATTCTCCAAACCCTTCCCATTACATTCTCGCAAGTTGCATGCTTTACTTTCCGCTGCCCATAAACTCTTTGCATGCTTGCTTGAGTGATGTGATGATTGCTTGACTTGTCCTAAATTAGCTAAAATCTGCCAAGAACTAAAATTGGGAAAAGGTTAAGTTTTATTTGGTCAAGTAGTCTAATCACCCCCCCTCTAGACATACTTTCGATCCTACAAGTTGCCCTTGAACGAGTGAGTGGACCAGGTGCATTGATGCTGTCAATTATTCTGTCAATCTGCACTTCATTGGCAACACGAGGATGTACAGGGCGAAGACTTTGCTCTTGCTGATCTGTGTTGTTGTTGGGAGGAATGTCTTCAGGCTGCGCATTGTCTTCATGTTGATCAGGTGCTGAGATGATAAGTTCTTCTTCAGTATGAGCTTCAGAAGGTATAATCTCTCCAGTTCCCATTAGCTTGATTGATTCACTAGTTGGAATCTCATCTAGCACATTTGGCAGTTGCTCTCTTTGTGAACCATTTGTCTCATCGAACCGCACATCCACTGTTTCAACCACTTTGTAATGAAAGAGATTGAAGACTCTGTAGGAGTGCGAATCCTTTCCATATCCAAGCATAAAACCCTCATGTGCTTTTGGTGCAAACTTTGAGGTGTGGTGTGGGTCCTTGATCCAGCGCCTTGCGCCAAAAACTCTGAAGTAACTGACATTTGGCTTCTTGCCAGTTAGGAGTTCATAAGATGTCTTGTTCAGAAGTTTGTGAAGATAAACACGATTGATTGTATGGCATGCAGTGTCAATGGCTTCAGTCCAGAATTTTCTTGGAGTCTTGTATTCATCTAGCATTGTTCTGGCCATCTCAACTAGTGTTCTGTTCTTGCGTTCGACGACGCCATTCTGCTGTGGTGTGTACGGGGCTGAGAATTCATGTGTGATGCCCAAGGTATCAAGATATGTATCAAGGCCAGTGTTCTTGAATTCAGTGCCATTGTCACTTCTGATGTGCTTTATCTTGGCGCCAAAATTGTTCATAGCACGATTTGCGAAGCGTCTGAAGACATCCTGCACTTCAGTCTTGTAAAGGATTATGTGCACCCAAGTATATCTAGAGTAATCATCAACAATGACGAAGCCATAGAGGCAAGCAGTAGTAGTAAAGGTTGAGTAGTGAGTGGGACCAAAAAGATCCATGTGGGGCAGTTCGAAGGGTTGAGTAGTAGTCATGATTGTCTTCGAAGGATGTTTTGCCCTCGTCATCTTCCCTGCTTCACAGGCACCGCATAAGTGATCCTTCTTGAACTTGACGCCCTCGATGCCTATGACATGCTTCTTCTTCGCAAGGGTGTGGAGGTTCCTCATGCCAGCATGCCCAAGCCTCCGATGCCAAAGCCAGCATTCTGAAGCTTTTGCAAGAAGACATACTGCAAGTTGTGGCCCTGCTGAGAAATCTACCACGTACAGATCATCTTTTCGATACCCTTCAAAGACTAGAGACTTGTCAGATTCCATTACTACTAGGCAACGATATTTTCCAAACATTATGATCATGTTCAAATCGCAAAGCATTGAGACAGACATTAAGTTGAAGCCAAGGGATTCAACAAGCATGACTTTATCCATGTGTTGATCCTTTGAGATTGCAACTCTACCTAGACCCAATACCTTACTTTTACCAGTGTCAGCAAATGTGATGTGGCTCTTGTCGGATGGACGTAAGGTTGAGTCCATAAGAAGGCTTCTTTTGCCGGTCATGTGATTTGTACACCCACTGTCAATAATCCATTCTGAAGACTTTGAAGACGCTGGTGTCGTACCCTAGAGTGTAGTTAGGGGGATAGGCTTCACGAAGAGAATTGTGAAGCAAAAACATTTGACGAACCAGTGGGTTATGAAAACTTAGATCCAGATTAGGACTAATGGGGAGAGTAGCATGCGATTCAGGAACGAAGTACATAATGATGCCATTCGGGCATTTTATCTTGCGCCCTACAAGATTTTTAAGGTCCCCAGCATTAGCGTAAGAAGATTTTGGTTTTCTGCTGGAGACCTTTCCCTGCAAAAGAGAGTTAAGCCTTCTTAACCACCCACATCTTCAAGGGTGGCTTAGAAGCAATAAGTCTAAGTGCAGCATCTGAAAATTTTGGCTTTGAAGCCTTAGCAAACAGTCTTGCAGGTGGACAATAGTACTCATAAGAATAAGCAGAATAATTTTTGGTCATATGAACATGACGGTTTGATGAACCGCTCTCATATTCATATGCCTGAGTATGGTTTCCCTGCAAAACATTTGCGTTAGTGTGACTCAGGTGAGTCCTCTGTTTGTATGAAGCCTTTGAACCGTATGAAGCCTTTGGTCTGAGGTTTATCTTCTTCAAGTGAGGTGTCATGAAGACATTCACAGGAAGATTTTCCAGACACTTTTTTGGAACCCAGATCTTCTTCATAGGCGGTCCATTCCTGCAGTTAGTACCAATGTACCTGGCAAACACTTCACCATTCTGATTCTTAAACAGTTTATAGTTTGCATCAAAGGATTCATCAATGATAAAGGGGTTAGCACAAGTGAAGCCAGATAAATTGGATGGATCTGCTGAAAGTTCCTTTGCAGCAACCCATGTGGTTTTGGGGTACTGCTCAGGTTTCCAGTAAGAGCCATCTGCATTTATTTTCCTTACGAACCCAACACCCTCTTTCCTAGGGTTTCGGTTCAGAATCTACTTAAGGACATCACATAATGTCTGATGTCCTTTAAGACTTTTGTACATCCCTGTTTCAAGAAATGTCTTCAACCTAGCATTCTCATCAGCAATAGCAGTGGTATCCTCAGCAGAGGGGTTAGTTACCACATCAATAGTTGAAGATATTGCAACAGCAGTAGCAGTGGAACATTCAGCAACAGAAGTAGCATTATCACGCTCAATGCATTTAAGACATGGTGGTTCAAATCCTTCCTGAGCGGAACTAATCTGTTCGGCGCGAAGTGACTCGTTTTCCTTTTGAAGATCTTCATGAGCCGCTCTCAATTTCTCAAGTTCTTGCTTCCTTTGAAGATAATCATAGGAAAGCTTTTCATGAGTTGTTGAGAGAGTATCAAGACGATCTTCAAGTTCCTGATACTTAATGTGAAGATTTTTTATGTCTTCAATTAAGGATTCAGATCGAGTCATTTCAGCACCCAATAGATCATCGCTTCTGTCTAACAGTTTTTGAATATGTTCCATAGCTTTCTGTTGTTCAGTTGCAATTTTAGCAAGTGTTTTGTAGCTGGGTTTTGAATCACAGTCAGAGTCATCGTCACTAGATGTTTGATAGCGAGTAGTGCGTGTGTTTACCTTGGCACCGCGTGCCATGAAGCAGTAGGTAGGAGTGGAGTCGTTCTTGTTATTTGCATCGGTGTCGGTGATGAAGTCATTGTCTTCAGTGTTGAAGATGGACTTGGCGACGTATGCTGTAGCCAGACTCGCAATGCCAGAATCAGACTCCTCCTCAGACTCCACCTCTGCCTCCTCAGAAGCGGAGTCCTCCTCTGAATCCATTTCCTTGCCAACAAATGCACGTGCCTTGCCAGATGAGCTCTTCTTGTGTGATGAAGACTTTGAGTAAGACTTGGAAGAAGACGTTGAGTATTTCTTCTTCTTTTTGTCGTCAGAATCATATTCCTTGCTCTTCTTCTTCCTTCCGTTCTCATTGTCCCACTGTGGACACTCAGAGATGAAGTGTCCAGTTTTCTTGCACTTGTGACATGTTTTCTTCTTGTAGTCATGAGCAGAAGCTTCATCATTCCTTGAGCTTGATCATGAAGATTTTCTGAAGCCTTTCTTCTTGGTGAATTTTTAGAACTTCTTCACTAGCATTGCAAGTTCCCTTCCAATGTCTTCAGGATCATCAGAACTGCTGTCAGATTCTTCTTCAGATGAGGAAACAACTTTTTCCTTCAAGGCACGAGTTCGCCCATAGTTTGGACCGTAGATATCTCTTTTCTCAGAAAGCTGAAACTCATGTGTGTTGAGCCTCTCAAGTATGTCAGACGGATCGAGTGTCTTGAAATCAGGACGTTCTTGAATCATCAAGGCTAGGATGTCAAACGAACTATCAAGTGATCTCAGCAGCGTCTTGGCGATTTCATGTTTGGTGATCTCAGTGGCGCCGAGGGCTTGAAGCTCATTTGTGATGTCAGTGAGCCGGTCAAATGTGTGCTGGACATTCTCATTGTCATTTCGCTTGAAGCGGTTGAAGAGGTTGCGAAGAACACTGATTCTCTGATCTCTCTGGGTTGAGATGCCTTCATTGACCTTGGAGAGCCAGTCCCAGACCAGCTTGGATGTCTTCAAGGCACTCACATGGCCATACTGTCCTTTTGTCAGATGACCACAGATGATATTTTTGGCAGTAGAGTCCAGTTGAGTGAACTTCTTGACATCAGCAGCGGTGACACCTTCTCCAGCCTTGGGAACGCCGTTCTCGACAACATACCATAGGTCGACGTCAATGGCTTCAAGATGCATGCGCATCTTATTCTTCCAGTAGGGATATTCAGTTCCATCGAAGACGGGGCACGCAGCGGAGACTTTGATTATCCCTGCAGTCGACATAGCTAAAACTCCAGGTGGTTAAACCGAATCACACAGAACAAGGGAGCACCTTGCTCCGATACCAATTGAAAGTGCATTATATCGACTAGAGGGGGGGTGAATAGGCGATTTTTATGAAAGTCTTCAAAACGTGGAAGTTATGAAGACAAACAGTAAAGATATACCTATTACTATGCAGCGGAAGTTAGATTACACTAGGCAAGCTATGGTCAAGTATCAACAGAGTGAAAGCACAGTGACAAATAGCTGTAGTGTAATTAGGATCAGGTAGGAAGAATTTATGAAGCCAAACAAATTATACAGTTACGTAGTGAAGACAAAAGATAGAGCAAGCATGCAATGGCTTCACAATGAGTAACAGTAAGTAAAAGGAAGTGAAGATGAAACCAGTGACTCGTTGAAGACAATGATATGTTAGACCAGTTCCAGTTGCTGTGACAACTGTACGTCTGGTTGGAGCGGCTAGGTATTTAAACCTTAGGACACACAGTCCCGGACACCCAGTCCTGAACACGCAGCTCAGGACACCAAGTCCTCACCGTATTCTCCTTGAGCTAAGGTCACTTAGTCCTCGCTCAATCACTCTGGTAAGTCTTTAAGGTAGACTCCCAAACCTTCACAGACTTCGTTCACTGGCAATCCACAATGTCTCTTGGATGCTCTGAACGCGACGCCTAACCGTTTGGAGGATTCACAGTCCTCAAGTGTAATAAGTCTTCAGATCACACAGACAAGAAGACTTAAGTGATGCCCAATGTTCTCTGGCTCTGGGTGGTTAGGGCTTTTTCCTCGCTAGGAATTCTCTCTTAAAGGCTTCGAGGTGGGTTGCTCTCAAACGACAAAAGCCGTGCACTGAAATCTGAGCAGCCAACCGTTTATGGTTGTAGGGGGTGGGCTATTTATAGCCACTTGGCAACCCGACCTGATTTGTCCGAAATGACCCTGGGTCACTAAGGAACTGACACGTGTCTCAACGGTCAGATTTCAAACTCTCATGGCAACTTTACTTGGGCTACAAGCAAAGCTGACTTGTCCGGCTCTGGACAAGATTCGCTCTCATTGTCTTCACTTGAAGACATAGTTTTTTGGTTTAGGTGTCACTTCAGTCATTCTGACTGGTTCTCCTGGACCCCACTTAACAGTACAGTGGTTCCTATGACTCAACATAAAAGAAAAAGAACTACGAAAGATCTAAGTCTTCGAGCTCCATAGGCTTCATAACGTGTCTTCTTTTGTCATAGTCTTCAATGTGAATATCTTCATATACCACCTTTGACTTCAATGTCTTCATACATTTTTAGGGGTCATCTCTAGTAGTAAAACCGAATCAATGAGGGACTTCTACCTGTGTTATCCTGCAATTCTCACAAACACATTAGTCCCTCAACTAGGTTTGTCGTCAATACTCCAAAACCAACTAGGGGTGGCACTAGATGCACTTACAGGACGTCATCGAGCCGAACGTGTGCAGAACTCGGAGGTGCCGTGCTTTCGGTACTTGGATCATTCGGATCGTGAAGACGTACGACTACATCAACCGCGTTGATATAACGCTTCCGCGAATGGTCTACAAGGGTATGTAGACAACACTCTCCCCTCTCGTTGCTATGCATCACCATGATCATGCATGTGCGTAGAATTTTTTTTGAAATTACTACGTTCCCCAACACCCAGCCCAGATCTATGACCTGCAAAATCAAAACTGTGAGTATGAATATAGATTCAAGAGGATAAGTTTGGTTGCAGATTTGAGGTTTCAGGAAACTCGATCATCCTTCTATGATGGTGAGCCTATTCCTTGGAAGAAGGACGACAAGCCTACACCATCAACAAAACCATTACCTTCTTCACCAACAAAGAAGAACTGAGTATCTGGTATGGGCACTCCCCTTGGCAACTGCCAAGCTTGGGGGAGTGCCCCGATATCGTATCACCATCACTTTTATCTTTACCGCTTTTCTTAGTTCGACCCTTTTGATAATATTTTTATCTAGTAGAATGAAAGTTTTTAGTATGATCTAGTTGTGAGTTTTGCTTTATGATCCTTCTATGTAATCGAGTCCATGAGCTATATATAATAAAGATTAGTGTTGAGTCAAGGGCCTGATTATTTTGCCATGATCTTAAAGTGAAGAAAAGAGAAAGAATGAAAAGAAACAAAGAGATCATATGGATCTTATGGAGAGTAATGAGATCACATATGAAAAGCATGATGAATAAAAGTTGTTGAGAGTTGACAAACATAGTTTTGGTCATTGTTGGAATTAATAGGAAGTAATAAAGAAAGAGAGGTCTTCACATATAAATATACTATCTTTGACATCTTTTATGATTGTGAGCACTCATTAAAATATGACATGCTAAAGAGTTGACGTTGGACAAGGAAGACAACATAATGGGTTATGTTTTCTTACATCTGAGATAAATTATATTGTCTTGGATCACCCAACATGATTGAGCTTGACTTTCCCCCTTATGCTAGCCAAATTCTTTGCACCAAGTAGAGATACTACTTGTGCTTCCAAACACCCTTAAAACCAGTTTTGCCATGAGAGTCCATCATACCTACTTATGGATTGAATAAGATCCTTCAAGTAAGTTGTCATCGATGCAAGCAATAAAAATTTCTCTCTAAATATGTAGGACTTATTAGTGTGGGAGAAAATAAACTTTATATGATCGTGTGATATGGAAGAAATAAAAGCGACAGACTGCATAATAAAGGTCCATATCACAAGTGGCAATATAAAGTGACGTTCTTTCGCATTAAGATTTTGTGCATCCAACCATAAAAGCGCATGACAACCTCTACTTCCCTCTGCGAAGGGCCTATCTTTTACTTTTATCCCCTACCTTGCATAAGAGTCATGGTGATCTTCACCCTTCCTTTTTGCATTTTATCTTTTGGCAAGCACAACATGTTGGAAAGATCCCGGTATATATGGCTAATTGGATGTGAGTTTTCATGAACTATTATTGTTGACATTACCCTTGAGGTAAAACGTTGGGAGGCAAAACTATAAGCCCCTATCTTTCTCTGTGTCCAATTAAAACTCCATACCCATAAGTATTGCATGAGTGTTAGCAATTCTGAAAGACTATATGATAGTTGAGTATGTGGACTTGATGAAAAGCTCCTATAATTGACTCTTTCCTATGTTATGATAAATTGCAATTACTCCAATGACTGAGATTATAGTTTGTTAGTTTTCTATAAAGTTTATGATTCATACTTAAAATTGTGATTGAATTGTTACTCTAGCATAAGAGATCATATGACAAAAATTATATAAGTTGATGTTCTAAGAATGATCATGATGAACTCATGTCTGTATTTTATTTTTATCAACACCTCTGTCTCTAAACATGTGGACATATTTTTCGATTTCGGCTTTCGCTTGAGGACAAGCGAGGTCTAAGCTTGGGGGAGTTGATACGTCCATTTTGCATCATGCTTTTATATCGATATTTATTGCATTATGGGTTGTTATTACACATTATGTCACAATACTTATGCCTATTCTCTCTTATTTTACAAGGTTTACATAAAGAGGGAGAATGCCGGTAGCTGGGATTCTGGGCTGGAAAAGGAGCAAATATTAGAGACCTATTCTGCACAGCTCCAAAAGTCCTGAAACTTCACGGAAGACGTTTTCAGAATATATAAAAAATACTAAGCGCAAAAAGTTCACCAGGGGGCACACCCTGCCCACGAGGGTGGGGGGCGCGCCCCCCTACCTCGTGGGCCCCCTGGTGGCCCTCCGATGGCCATCTTCTGCTATATGGAGTCTTTCGATGAGGAAAAAATCATAAGCCATCTTCCCTGACGAGACTCCGCCGCCACGAGGCGAAACCTTGGCGGAACCAATCTAGGGCTTTGTCGGAGCTGTTCTGCCGGGGAAACTTCCCTCCAGGAGGGGGAAATCATCGCCATCGTCATCACCAACGCTCCTCTCATCGGGAGAGGGCAATCTCCATCAACATCTTCACCAGCACCATCTCCTCTCAAAACCCTAGTTCATCTCTTGTATCCAATTCTTGTCTCCAAGCCCGGGATTGCTACCTGTGGGTTGCTAGTAGTGTTAATTACTCCCTGTAGTTGATGCTAGTTGGCTTATTTGGTGGAAGATCATATATTCAGATCCTATATGCATATTAATACCCATCTGATTATGAACATGAATATGCTTTGTGAGTAGTTACGTTTGTTCCTGAGGACATGGGAGAAATCTTGCTATTAGTAGTCATGTAAATTTGGTATCCGTTCGATATTTTGATGAGATGTATGTTGTCTCTCCTCTAGTGGTGTTATGTGAACGTCGACTACATAACACTTCGCCATTATTTGGGCCTATAGGAAGGCATTGGGAAGTAATAAGTAGATGATAGGTTGCTAGAGTGACATAAGCTTAAACCCTAGTTTATGCGTTGCTTCGTAAGGGGCTGATTTGGATCCATATGTTTCATGCTATGGTTAGGTTTACCTTAATACTTTTGTTGTAGTTGCGGATGCTTTCAATAGAGGTTAATCATAAGTGGGATGCTTGTCCAAGTAAGGGCAGCACCCAAGCACCGGTGCACCCACATACCAAATTATCAAAGTACCGAACGCAAATCATATGATCGTGATGAAACCTAGCTTGACGATATTCCCATGTGTCCTCGGGAGCGCTTTACATCATATAAGGGTGTGTTTGGTTTCAGTCACGAATGGAACATCACGGGTCCGATCTATCCCTGGGCCTCGTTCTCATGTTTGGTTCGAAAACTAACAAGAACCCACTCATTCCCACAAAGAGAATATTCGGCCCAGATCCGTCATGCAATCGTTCCTCCAAATCGGTGGAACCACGCGGAACGCCTCGTCGCTCTCCTATCGCATCTCCCTCTCCCGCACGAGACGCTCGCCTCACCCTTGCTCGATCTACGCCGCTGCCACTCCTGTCGCTTGATCCGCGCCGCCATAGCTCCCGTCGCTCGATTCTCGCCGCCGTCGATCCCATCGCTCGATCCGCGCTGCCGGTTTCTCTTGATCGATCCGCGCAGCCGCTGCTCATCTCGTTCGATCCGCGCAGCTGCTGCTCCTCTCGTTCGATCTGTGCAGCCGCTGCTCTTCTCGCTCGATCTGTGCCACCGGCAGCGCCTCTCCCTCCTGTCCTCCTCTCCGAACTATGGCACGACAATGAGCGTCCGCGGAACCTAGTTAGTCTGGGTGAGCGACGGCGGCTGGTGCCACGAACGACTGGGAAACCTGCTTGGTCTAGGCTTCTGCATGTCATCCACAAATGAATCGATATATTTACAATTCTTTTTTCTGGTTATTGACTGGATGAATTTTTATGTGTGTTATGGGTATGTTTTTTTCCTGACCAAACATTAGTTTAATTTCTAAAAAGGATTGGACGTTCAACCGATAGATTTTGGCATATATTTTCATGACCTACCGATAGATTTTGGCATATATTTTCATGACCTACGATGCATAAATGTAAATTGATATATGTGATAGGTAATCTCATCATTCCTGTCTCAAAAGTTGAGTTGAATCAAATTCATTATATTTGGTATCTCTAACCAAACATCAAAATGGAACCATTCCATTCTATCAAATTGCACTACCAAACACATGAACGGAACCGACCCATTCTAGTGGAATGGAATGTCACAGAACCATGACATTCCATTCCACTTCGTTCCCGAACCAAACACACCCTAAGAGTTTGTCCAGGCTTGTCCTTTGCTACAAAAAGGATTGGGCCACCTTGCTGCACTTTATTTACTTTTGTTACTTGTTACTCGTTACAAATTATCCTATCATAAAACTATTTGTTACCTATTGTTTCAGTGCTTGCAGAGAATACCTTGCTGAAAACCGCTTATCATTTCCTTCTTCTCCTCATTGGGTTCGACACTCTTACTTATCAAAAGGACTACGATATATCCCCTATACTTGTGGGTCATCAATACCCAAGGATGGCTTTGTACGAGAGGCGGATGTGAGTGATGTCAAAGTCGATGAGCTCGGTGTGGTAGTTGTCGCACTGGCCGAAGGTGATAGGGAGGCAGATCTGCCCTATCGGGGTGGTGGAGTCATCGATCACTCCCGAGAAGGGCTTGGTGGGTTGTAGCTGATCATACGGCACTTGGAGGCGGTCGAACGTCTTGATGGAAAGAACATTGAGCCCCGCACCACCATCGATGAGGGTCTTGGTGACAAGGACATTGCTAATGACGGGCGAGCAAAGCATTGGGAGGGAGCCAGCAGTTGCCACGCACTTTAGCTGGTCGGACGAGCTGAAGGTGATGGTGCACTTGGACCACCTAAGCGGACATGTGGCCTCGAGCCTAGGGAGGGTCGCGTTCACCTCACGAGCGAACTGCTTGAAGATACGGTGGGAGGCTGGGGCCTGAACGCCACCCAAGATGCAGGCGATGGCGCGAGGATCCTGGAAGCCCCCAGCCCCTCGTCCTGGTAGTGGTCGTTGTTCCTTCTTGGTGGTGGTGGCAGCAGAGGGAGGCCGGCATTGCCCTAAGGACGGTCCTCATGAGGCTGGTCTCTCCAGGTGCCCTCGCGAGGCTGGCCTTGCCAGCGATCCTCACAAGGCTGGTCGTGTCACTCCTGGCGGGGGCCGCGGTCGTCCCAACGTCCTCCACTTCTTCCTCCTCCGTGGTCGTAGCCTCGATAGTTGCGCTTGGGGCGTCGACCGAGGCGCCTATCACGGATGGCCCTGAGCTCCTGACAGTCATTGGTATTGTGGTTGTGCACGTTGTGGAAGGCGCAAAATGGACGGTTGCCCTTGGACGACTCTAGGTGGTCGCAGCCGTGCTTCATCTCTGGTTCAGCCGCGAGCATGGCAGCCCCCTTGTGCTTCACGTCCTTGGCCTTGGCCTTCTTGTCTTCTGGGTCGGCCGCCGGGAGATCGAGGAGGCAGAGGCGCCCTTCCTCAGCTCTTGCGCACCTGGTAGCCATGTTGAACATCTCCAGAGTCGCGCACATTTCTTCGTGGATGGCAAGCTCCTCCTTCATCTTGTCATCACGGACGCCATCGGAGAATGCCGAGATGATGGCTTCATCAGAAACCTTGGGGATCTAGAGGCGAACATTGTTGAAGCACTGGATGTACTTCTGTAGGGTCTCCCCTGGCTGCTGCTTGATGCGCCGCAAGTCACCGTACCCGCGGCAGGAGGGCGGTCGCAAGTGTCCTGGAAGTTGGCGACGAAATGCTCGCGCATCTCACCCCAGGAGGAGATCGATCCCGCAGGCAGATTCAGGAGCCACAAGCACGCGCCATCTGGCAGGGCCATGGGGACCAGTTTGCCATGACCTTTTCGTTGCCACTAGCCGCCTCGATGCTTGGCTCGTAGAGCTTTATGAACTCGGTAGGGTCGGGGGTGCCGTTGTAACGTGGAGGCAGGTCAGGCTTGAACTTGCCTGGCCAGACGATGCTGCGTAGCTTAGGGGTGAAGGCACGGCAGCCCACTGTGGTCACGGAGCTCATCGTGGAGGTGGTGCCTGATCTTGGTGCTCGCACGCCACCGTTGCAGGCAGAGCGCGGTCTTCACGTGGTGGTGGAGGGAGTGCTGGAGCACCTTATTGCGGCTGCTGGACTTCCTGGCAGCTTTCCTCTTCACATGCGGGTGCCCGGCGTGGTGGGTCACACCGCAGGGCCGCGCACACCTTGGACCGAGGGCGGCATCCTTACGGGGAGGTGACGGAGACGCTCCATGGGCTACGTCACCCGCAGCAGGAGGCGGACGAGGTAACGAGAGGGATGGTGCAGGCGAGCCCCCGGCCGCGCTGACTAGCTCAGTGATGCGGTCCAACCAGTGTTCGTAGAGGTCGTCGATTGGGTTTTAGCGTAGGAGCTCACACGCCATGAGAAAGGCAGCCTGCGCGTTCGCCAGACCGTGATGAGCATGGGACAATGAGCTGGCCGGAGTCAGCGACAGTGTGGCGCTGCGTCCGTCCCGCCGCACGGAGGTGTGCTGCGGCGAATTTTGCTGCTCGTGCCCCACCGGTTTGGTGACAGCGTTGGCGGTAGGTGATGGAGAACGACAGGGAGGCCCGCCAACGGGCGACACACGAGGCGACAGCGGCTCGACGCTCAACACGGGCTTGGCGAGCATCAGCCATGGAGACGGTGGAGCGGCGGCGAGTCGATCGTCGAAACAGAAGCTTCGACGCACCCCTATGTGGTGCGCCAAATGTAGGATCCTGGGCTCTACAGACCCTTGAGAGGTTTGAACACTGGGGTGCGTACGAAGAACTCCCTCTTCCCAACCTGCCGGCCCAACGATTCCACAGCCTAGCTCGAGGAACCCAAGGGACAAGAGACACAGCTATTTAGCCTGGTTCGGGCCACCATGCGGTGTAATACCCTACTCAAGCTTTGTGGTGGATTGCCTCGAGGGGATGAGGATGAACTAGTACAGTGGTTGAACAGCCCCAGGTGGTGACGTGTTCTTGAGCTCGATGACCTAGTGGGTGTGAGGATGGTGCCCCCTCTCGGGTGGTGGCTAAGTCCTATTTATAGTGGCCTCGGTCCTCTTCCCAAATGTAGGTGGGAAGGGATCCCACAACGGCCAAATTCAAAGGGAGACAACTAGTATAATTTCTCCTGACAAAAGTAGTCTTCGCCTGCAAAGGCTCTGGTGGTGACGCTGTAGTGGGCTCCGCGCTAACCTCTGTCATGTCATCCTGGCGGTCTCGGTCTCGTTGCACCAATATGGAAACATTTGCCTGATTCCTCGGGACTCCGCACCTGCGCTTGCCTCCTTGGCACCAAAGGGGGAACTGGTACACTGCGCCCGCTAGTGCCCACCTGGCCTTGTTCGTCACGGCTCACGTCATGTGAACCTCGCGAGGTGCACCTTGCCTTGATATCTCCACTCCTCAGGAGCCAGCCTAGTGAGGCCGCCCCCAGGGAGGTCTTGGTGCCATCCGCCTTGTGAGGCTTGGCCCCTCGCGAGGGTCTTGAGTCATTACTTCTGAAACTAGGCCGTACCGGGTCGCTGATGGAGCCATGCTGTGGGCCGCAGGCAGGCAAGTCTGGGTACCCCCGTTCCCAGGATGCCGACAATATAGGCATCATGTCCAACATAAGTAGACCGACTCCTGCCTGCATCTACTACTATTACTCCACACATCGACCACTATCCACCATCCATCTAGTGTATAAAGTTCATGGAGAAATGGAGTAATGCAATAAGAACGATGACATGATGTAGACAGGATCTATCTATAGAGATAGTTCCCATCGTTTTATCCTTAGTAGCAACAATACATACGTGTCGGTTCCCCTTCTGTCACTGGGATCAAGCACCGTAAGATCGAACCCACTACAAAGCACCTCTTCCCGTTGCAAGATAAATAGATCAAGTTGGCCAAACAAAACCCAAATATCAGAGAAGAAATACGAGGCTATAAGAGATCGTGCATAAAAGAGATCAAAAAACCCAAATACTTTCATGGATATAAAAAGATATAACTGATTATAAACTCAAAGTTCATCAGATCCCAACAAACACACCGCAAAAAGAGTTACATCATATGGATCTCCATGAGACCATTGTATTGAGAACTCAGCAAGAGAGAGAGGAAGCCATCTAGCTACTAACTACGGACCCGAAGGTCTACAAAGAACTACTCACGCGTCATCGGGGAGGCACTAATGGAGGTTGTGAATCCCATCCGAGATGGTGTCTAGATTGGATCTGGTGGTTCTGGACTCTGCGGCAGCTGGATCAATATTTCATCGACTCCCCTAGAGTTTTGAGAATATTGGGGTATTTATAGAGTAAAGAGGCGGCCCGGGGGGCACCCGAGGTGGTCACAACCCACCAGGGCACGCTTGGGCCTCTTGGCACGCCCTGGTGGGTTGTGCTCTCCTCGGAGCACCCCCCCCAGGCGCAGCCATGGCCTATTAGGTGTCTTCTAGTCCATAAAAAATCTCCATAAAGTTTCATGGCATTTGGACTCTGTTTGGTATTGATTTTCTGCAATGTAAAAGACATGCAAAAAACAACAACTGGCACTTGGCACTATGTCAATAGGTTAGTACCAAAAAATGATATAAAATGACTATAAAATGATTATAAAACATCCAAGATTGATAATATAATAGCATGGAACAATCAAAAATTATAAATACGTTGTAGAGGTATCAGCATCCCCAAGCTTAACTCCTACTCGTCCTCGAGTATGTAAGTGATAAAACAGAATTTTTGATGTGGAATGCTGCCTAACATGTCATATCATATTCTTTTCTTTATAGCATGAACATTTGGACTTTTATATTGTTCAAAGCAATAGTCTAGTTTTGACATGATAATTTAAATACTCAAGCATATCAACAAGCAACCATGTCTTTCAAAATATTGATGCTAAAATAAGTTATCCCTAGCCCATCATGCTCAATCATTGATCCATTCATGAAACACACTCGCATATTAACTACACCCAATGCTCAAGTACTATCATAGTGCCTTCTAGTTGGTGCTTTTATAAGGGAAGATGGAGACTCAAATTCAAAAATAAAAATTGCATAAAGTAAAAGAAAGGCCCTTCGCAGAGGGAAGTAGGGATTTGTAGAGGTGCCAGAGCTCAAAGCGAAAAACTTAGAGATAAAAACATTTTGGGAGGTGTATCCTTTCCACCAACGAAAACGACTTAGAGTTCCCAACACTTTCCATGCTAGATATATCATAGGTGGTTGCCAAACAAAAAATAAAGTTCATTCCTTTTTCCACCCACTACAAGAAATATGTCAACTTATGACCTTCTGTCAGTGACCCTGGAAGAATTGGTCATAAATTTATGACCATTTTAGACCAATTGGTCAAAAGCTGTTCGGGGCTCCAAACCCTAAACCATTGCGACCATTTTGGTCAGAAAGGTCGTAATTTCCTTACATGAAATGGTCATAAAGCAGACAGCACTAGTCCGCTGCCTTATTTCTAGCTGATCATGACCAATATAGACGGCCATAACTGTCGGTGTCAAAACCGGCGGACCTCGGGTAGGGGATCAGAACTGTGCGTCTAGGCCAGATGGTAACAGGAGGCAGGGGACACGATGTTTTACCCAGGTTTGGGCCCTCTTGATGGAGGTAAAACCCTACGTCCTGCTTGATTAATATTGATGATATGGGTAGTACAAGAGTAGATCTACCATGAGATCAAGGAGGCTAAACCCTAGAAGCTAGCCTATGGTATGATTGTTGTTCGTCCTATGGACTAAAACCCTCCGGTTTATATAGACACCGGAGAGGGCTAGGGTTACACAGAGTCGGTTACAATGGTAGGAGATCTACATATCCGTATCGCCAAGCTTGCCTTCCACGCCAAGGAAAGTCCCTTCCGGACACGGGACGAAGTCTTCAATCTTGTATCTTCATAGTCCAGGAGTCCGGCCGAAGGTATAGTCTGGCTATCCGGACACCCCCTAATCCAGGACTCCCTCAGTAGCCCCTGAACCAGGCTTCAATGATGACGAGTCCGGCGCGCAGATTGTCTTCGGCATTGCAAGGCGGGTTCCTCCTCCAAGTACTTCATAGAAGATTTTGAACACAAAGGTAGTGTCCGGCTCTACAAAATAAGTTTCCACATATTGCCATGGAGAGAACAATATTTACACAAATCTAATCTGCTGACGTATTCCGTAGCATGACATCACACCACGACCAAGTCTTTATTCGAATCGTTTTACTGTCCCACCTCAGCGCGTTTAGTGAGGCGGTTTCCTTGGCACGTCTTGTCAAAGCAGAGATCGTGTCCCCTTATTTCGGGATTCTCATCAATACGGGCGTGGCTAACCCAACTGCGCCATCGATTACGGCGCTTGGGAGATAAGTGAGTTTTACCAGGCTGGTGGGGACACATAGTCTCGTCCGCCCATATAAGGGGATAAGGATCCACCTTTTCATCCACGCCTTCTTCCTCCTTTGCCTATCCATTTCCGCGCACTCGAGCTCCAGCACCCAAGTCCGCACACCCCACCTCAACCTTCTCCAGCCATGTCCGGCGCGGGAGGCAAGTGGATGCTCTCCTCCGTCATGGAGGGACACATCAAAAAACTGAGGAAGGCCGGATACTTGTCTAACGACATTGCGCACCGGCTTCCCGAAGAGGGGCAGCTCATCCCCACCCCTAGGCCCCATGAGAGGGTGGTGTTCCTCCCCCATTTCCTCCGCGGACTGGGCTTCCTTCTCCACCCATTTGTCCGGGGGATCATGTTCTACTATGGCCTGGATTTCCATGATCTGGCCCCGAACTTTGTCCTCAATATCTCGGTGTTTATCATCGTGTGCGAGGCTTTCTTCTGCATCTGCCCCCATTTCGGCCTATGGCTCAAGACTTTCAATGTCAAGCCGAAGGTGGTGCACGGCACCCGGGCGGAGTGCGCAGGCGCCATGGTGGGCAAGATGCCCAACGTCCTATGGCTCGAGGGCTCCTTCGTGGAGTCCCTAAATGGGTGGCAATCGGGGTGGTTTTACATCACCGAGCCGCGCGACCCTGAATGGGTCACAGCCCCCGAGTTCCGATCCGGACCCCCTACGCGGCTCGCCTCCTGGAAAGAGACAGGCCTGTCGTGGGGTAAAGAAGGAGAGCTGACCGGACTCCAAACATGCGTCCAAACCCTAGTGGACAAGAAGCTCAAACTTGTCAACGTAGTCCAAGTTATGCTCATCCACCGGATCCTCCCATGTCAACAACGGGCTTTCAACCTGTGGGAGTTCGACCCGGTGCAGCACCGAACTCTGAGTAGGCTCTTCGACACAACGTATGAAGATGCCTGGAAGGTGCTTTTCAAGGGCGCCGAGGCCCCCGCATCCGCTACCGAGGATCGCAGATTCAGCACGCAGCGTCACGCTCATGCGGTAAGCTGTTTTTACCTTTTACAGGGTATTAGTGTTTCATAGTTTGATTCCATGCGGGATCTAAGCTCCCTTACCATTGACAGGATTGGCAAGAGACGTCCGGACAGATCAACTGTCCGGCTCCTTTGCCCGAAGGCCCAGCGGACGCTCGCTTGGCGAAGCTGCTGGTTCCGGCACCCTATGTGGTCCGGAGAAGAAGGCCAAGAAGAAGACCACGGGGACTCGAAAGAGTGCCCGGCGCCTGGCGGTGTTGGATTCATCATCCGACGACTCCAAGACGCACTCCTCCCATGAAGATGAGGAGGAGGAAGAAGAGACCTCCCCCCCCTCCAGCGGGGGAAGGGAAGAAAAGGAAGGCCGCCCCAACTGGGGAGGCCGAAGGGTCCAAGAAGGGGAAAACCCTTCCTCCGGACTACTCCACCAACGCCGACGACGGCGAAGAGGAGTGGCAACTCAGGGCCAAGCCCCTGGCGAAATCGTAAGTATCCGGATACCAGAGTGATTCATAGTATTCCTCCATTGCACAGCTTTTCCTTATGTCAAACATGTTTATGCAATCCACCCAAAGACCGTCTCGACGTGTCGTCGAGCGGTTCCCTGGATTCGTCGGATGTGAATTCACTTCCGACGGCTACCTCCCCCCACCCTACGGACGATGCCGAGGTGCTGCCCCAATAGGTTCCAAGCCAGGAGGAGGTGGTCCTGGAGGCGCCGCAAGGCGACCTCCCAGACTCCAGGCGCAAAGGGGATAAAACCCCCAAGGGCTCCGAGTCAGGCCTTGAGCCGGACACCGCGCCGGAACCTTCAACGGTTCCGGACTCCGGTAGGAAGCCTCCTTCCAAGAGGAGCAAGCCTACCGAGCCGGCGACCTCCGTCCAACCGGAGGCACCGGACAATTTGCTGGAGGTGCTTAACGGCACCTCCATCAACGAGGAGCACCGCACTATTATGAGTGCGGTGATCCAGAAGGTTCAGTCCGCCAAGAGCGGACTAACTGAAGCCTGTGCCAGCCTTCTAATAGGCTTTGAGGTAAGTGAAGAATATGTAAAAATATTACCGCATAGACAGTAGCCCCTGATGCTCTGTTCGGTGTTCAGAAAGAAAAGCCGAATAGAGGATATAATAACATTCGCAGGAGTCTAACATAATAAAGTCAATATGCGTATGCAGGCTTCGCTGCTGGCCTCCGCCGCACTGACTGAGGAGGTGGATACGCTGAAGTAAAACCTCGCGCGGTCCGAGAACAAGCTCGGCCATGCCAAGAGGCAACTCGAGGAGAAGGAAGGTAAGTAATACCTTGCGCAAGTATATAGAGAAGATGTGGTTGCAAAAAATGATAGGATCAACATGCTATTATAGGGGCCACGACCGAGGTGGCAACCCTTAAGCAAGCGTTGCCCGAGGCCGAAAACAGAGCGGCCGTGGAGCGCACAGAGAGAGGGAAGTAGGAGGCGCGGGTGGAGGAGGTGCAGAAAGAGCTCCAGGCCATAGTCGCATTATAGCGGATGAATGCTCCAAAGATGTAATTTTTGAGTAAACTCGCATTTGTGATCCTGTACACTGAAAACTTGTTCATATGCGCTAAGCAACACTTTTGAATTTAAAATATTACCTTCTGTGCGGCCGTTTATCAAATTTGAGAGATGGCGAGTCGTCGGCTTCTGCCCCCATGCCACGAGTGCTAGGGTGTTCGGGATAAACATGAGCGCTGTTTTTCCCATTCTTGGGTTCTTCGAGGGAGGCGCTCAACACAACGAACAAGGCAATCGGACTATAATGCTTGAACACTCTCACTTAGCCATAGAATTCTATAATTTTAAATTTTGGCGAAGCCCCTAGTGTTCGGAAGACCGACTTCGGGGCGCTATCCACGCCTAGGCCGGACAAAGACGACTCCTTTCTCTAAGCGGCATAAGTCTTTAGGGACTCGAAAACCTCTCGAACAGCGACCAGCTCTCATGTCATCATGATGGTCAGTTTTAGCTTTCTCTACTGAGGTGCTTAGCCCAGCTCAACTGGGGCACAATCGCAGTAGTTCTCCTAGTGCTACCTTAGCCGATATAACGGAACGTAAGGTACCAAAACATAGGAGCCGGGAAAACCCAACTATTGACCCAAGACATGATTCGGAGCTGATGCATATAAAGCTATAAGTTCGGGGTGCCGCAATTGTGAAAGTGTTCGGACTTCTCTCACCGTATTATGGGGTACTTAAGCCCCTGGCGTATTGGCCGTACCAAAGTGTATGGGTGCAACATGTCATTAATGAACATATATTCGTAAAAAAGGTAATGCAATAATAGACAGAAGCTGTTGGGGATATTACTACTGGGGGTAAACCGGCCTATCTGGGCCGGGTTAACTTCATCAGTAGTTAAGTAAGTTCAAGCCCAAGAAGACAGTGGAGGGCTTAAGGCCCATGGTCGGCTCAAGGCCTGCAGCCGTAAACCGGCGTTAGTAGTTAACCTGTATTGTAAGTTAGGAATAAGAAGAGACCAAACCGGACATATCTATGAGCCGGTATTGGGACTCCGTAAGCCGACGAGAGTCACCTGTGTATATAAGGGGACGACCCGGCGGCGGTTCAAAGGACAGACAACAACTCGATACATAGGCGAAGCTTGTTTGCTCCCTAGTCATCAAAACCCCATCAACTCCATCACAACTAGACGTAGGCTTTTACCTTCATCGAAGGGGCCGAACTAGTATAAACTCTCTTGCGTCCTTGTGTCCGCTTTAACCCCTTCAAGCTAACCCGTCGCGATGGCTCCACGACTAAGTCCTTTCTCTAGGACATCTGCCATGACAAAACCACGACAGTTGGCGCCCACCGTGGGGCAATCGCACGATGGTTTCCAGTTCTTGGAGGGCCGCTTTGAAGGACTTGAGGGCTACGTTGTAGGCCGGATGGCTAAGAGTCGTCGCGGCAAGCACTACATCGACGACACAGGCTGGGGCCCCGAGGCCGGCTCAATTGAGTACGGGTACCGGGTCCCCTGTGGTAGCATTCACGTTTTCATTGGCAAGATCGGTGAACCGGGCCCTGAGCCCGACATCTGCACCGACCTCGTCGAGACGGCTCAGCGTGCGCGATCCGCCCTGGTTAAACCGGCCATGAAGCGTGCCTTCGTGGGAGTCATCCCTGGAGGAAGTTACAAGGATGGATCAGAAGTCCGCGGCACGACCGTCGTTTGTTCCGGTGACGAATCTTCGACTGGAGAAACTGAATCTCTTTATCAGCTACAAGATGGCCGGATTGGGAGTTGTTCCGATGGCGATAGTATTCCGGACCCCTCTGATCTGCCCAACCGGGTTGGAATATTCATGGCCGGAACACAAGCAGCGCTTCATTCTTCGACAGCTGCGGCAACGATCTCCAGTTCAATAGCGGCGATGGCTGCCGGGGCAGGAGGTCCTGTGCGCCCGCCGGCTCAGGTTCTATCAGAACTATTTGATGTGTTGGCTGTGCTTATGGCGGAAGTTAATCCGCCGGATCAGGACGTTCACAACGCGGAGATTGCAAAGGTAAAGGAACAGATCACCCAGGCCAAGGCGGATCTGGCGGCTGAGGACACCAGGATGGCTTTAGAGCGGGCCGCTTTAGACACACAGGCCTACAAGCTTATGTTGGACCAGAGCGCGTCACATGAAGTCATAAGGAGGAAGCACCGATCCCGCTTACCTCCGGTTTTCGAGGCCAGAGACCTTTTCAACACTCCAGGACCAAGAGCCGGCAATCCGCTGGTGGGAAACTGGGATGAAGCCCCTGGGACCGGTGCACCGGTTCAGCCTCGTCAGATGGACCCGCCTCGTCAAAACACCGTTGTACCTCAGGCTGCTCCGGGTCACTACTCCAACCCGATGGACAATCTTGTTGCCGTTGCTGCATGGCTGGAGGCCATTCCAATTGAAGGTGACTCACCGCAGGCAGTACAGACACGACGGGTCAAGGAACTTCTAAGGATAGCTTTGGCCCAACAGGAAGCGTACTCGTACAGCCGCGACCGGATCCACTCGACCCCCCGTCCAAGCCGGAGCTATAGCAGACATATGGATGAACCAGCAGTGTCGAGTAATGAATGACGTGGAGCACCCCGTGGCAACAACCCGACGGGTGGTGCTGATGACGCTCAGGAAGTGGTGAACCGGGCCCGAGCGCACAGGGAGGCCGAGTTAGCCACACACCATCAGGGTCGGTAGCTCACGCCGGTTCGTCCAACCATATCGATCGAACCTGGTGTTACTTCTAGTTCTTTGGGGGTTCCTTGCCTTATCCCCGCTTTACGCAACGTGCACCTGCCCAAGGATTTCAAAGGCCCGCGCAAGGTACCAAATTACACGGCGGATCAACCTGTAGAGACATGGGTGGAGAGCTATGAGATGGCCATGGAGATGCTTGATGTGGAAGACACAGCATGTGCGAAATACTTCACCATGATGATTGAAGGAATGGCCCGTACTTGGTTAAAAAGCTTGCCAGCTAATTCTATTAGTTCATGGGCCCAATTACGAGCCCGGTTTATCAGCAATTTCAAGGATACCTGTAAACAGCCTATGCCGATAGTGGACTTAGCTGCATGCGTCCAGGAGGAAGGAGAATCAATGACTCATTGGGTGCGCCGGGTTTCACAAGTGTTGCACTCCTCAGACCGCATCAACGCTGACACCGCATTATTAACCCTAGAAGGCAACTGCCGGTTTGGGCCCTTGAAGTTGAAATTGGGACGGATGAAATGTCATTGCACCGACATGGGGACCCTCATGGCCGCTTTGGTGAAATGTGCTGATTCTGATAGTACTAAGGATCCCGAATCTGATGATGACAAGACAGGGAAAGGGAAGAAGAACAGCAGCTCCAAAGGTCAGCAGCATCACTGAGTAGGCAATGGCGGAGGAGGCAAGCGTAAAGCGTATGGTAACATGGACTTTGTGGCTAATACCAACGCACAGGACAATGGCCAGCGACGCAAGGGTAGGCCAAAAAATTGTAATGGAGCACCCAACCCTAACCCAAACCGCCTAAACTATCTGCTAAGCCAGCCCTGTCCAAGACATGGGACGAAGGAGGCGCCAGCAAACCACCTTTGGAAGGATTGCTTTATTATGCAGGAGTTCAAGAATTCTAATAATTTCCGGTATGATCACGAATCTGGCGGTGGCTCAGGATCCGGGCCGGGTTACGGTGGAGGAAGTTCCGGTTCAGAATTTAATGGTAATCCGGGCGGACATAATGGTCAAAATAGTCAGAACAACCAGGGTGGTTACAACCAACAGCAGCAACAGTCAGGTTACCAGAGCAACCCAAAGCAGTTGAGTAGTGGGCAGTACCATGTCTTCACCACTAGCTTGGACAAGCGAGGACGGAAGGTTCAGAGGCGGGCAGTCAACTCTGTTGAACCGGCCATACCCCGTTATCTACGTTGGTCTGAACAGCCAATCATATGGAGCAGAGAGGATCACCCACCCCAGGTCGATAATCTGGGTCAGTTGGCTCTGGTGGTGGCGCCTCAGGTGGGAGGTTATAAGTTCACCAAGGTGCTCATGGATGGAGGGAGCAGCATTAACATCCTGTACTATGAGACCTTCCGTCATATGGGACTAACAGACAAGAATCTCAAACTGTCTAATACAGTATTCCACGGAGTAGTGCCTGGCAGATCAGCATATCCCGTTGGTAAGATAGCTCTGGAGGTGGCCTTTGGGGATGACCATGATTCCAGGTCGGAGACATTGACGTTTGAAGTGGTGAAAATCCAAAGTCCATATCATGCCCTGTTTGGGCGACCGGCCTACGCCAAGTTTATGGCTCGGCCCTGTTATGTGTATTTGCAGCTCAAGATGCCGGGTCACAGGGGGACAATAACGGTTCACGGAAGCCGCAAAATCGCTTTGGAATGCGAGGAAGGAGATGCGGCTTATGCAGAGTCGGTTTGTGCCACCGAGGAGTTGAAGTACTATAAAGACAATGTTGATCCGGCGGACATGACTCCGTTGAAGAAGCCAACTACGGAGCATGATCCGGCCCTGAAGTTCAAATCGGCAGCAGAAACTAAGCTTGTTGACTTCGTACCTGGTGATTCGTCTAAGCAGTTCAGCATCAGTGCCAACTTGGATCCAAAATAGGAAAGCGCGCTCATCGAGTTCATCCATGAGAATCAGGACATTTTTGCATGGAAGCCCTCCGACATGCCAGGTGTACCGAGACAACTCGCTGAGCACACACTTAATGTGGATCCTAAATATAAACTGGTGAAACAGTTCCTCCGCCGGTTTAACGAAGAAAGACGCAAGGCGATTGGAGAAGAGGTAGCCAGGCTCTTAGCAGCTGGCTTTATTGTTGAAGTTTTTCACCCTGAGTGGCTTGCCAATCCGGTGCTGGTCCTCAAGAAAAACGGCACCTAGCGCATGTGTGTGGATTACACAGATCTTAATAAAGCTTGTCCAGTAGATCCTTTTGCCCTCCCCCGTATTGATCAAATTATTGATGCTACGGCGGGTTGTGAGCGTTTAAGTTTTTTGGATGCGTATTCTGGCTATCATCAGATCAAAATGGCAGTTAAGGACCAGGAGAAGACAGCATTTATAACTCCCTTTGGAGCCCGGGCAACATACCAACGGTGTGTACAAAATTGACTTCACAAGCTTACGTGCTTACGTGCTTACGTGGATGATATCGTGGTTAAATCCAGGGAGAAGGAGACTCTGATTGATGATTTGAAGGAAACCTTTGATAACCTGAGAACATACAAGATGATCCTTAATCCGGACAAGTGTGTCTTTTGTGTACCGGCGGGCAAGCTATTGGGTTTTCTAGTGTCCAACAGGGGAATTGAGGCTAATCCGGAGAAGATCACGGCTATCACCTCCCTGGCTAAACTGAAGTGTATCAACGATGTTCAACGCCTGGCAGGCCGGATTGCTGCGCTAAGCCGGTTTATCAGTCACCTGGGTGAGAAGGCAATCCCTTTGTATCAGATGTTGAAAAAGACGGATCAGTTTGTCTGGAGTTCTGCTGCTGATGAAGCATTTGAGGACTTAAAGCGGCAATTGGCCAATCCGCCTGTGCTCGCCGCTCCCATTGACAAGGAGCCGTTACTGTTATATGTTGCTGCTAATGTTCGGGCGGTCAGTGTAGCTATTGTGGTGGAGCGAAAGGAGGCAGGTAAGGAGCATCCGGTTCAACGTCTGGTCTATTATATCAGCGAGGTGCTCATTGAGTCCAAGCAAAGGTATCCGCATTAGCAGAAGCTGGTGTATGGAGTTTTTATGGCAAGCCGGAAGCTTAAACAATATTTCCAAGGGCACTCAATTACGGTGGTCAGTTCTGCTCCTTTGGGAGATATCATCCAGAACCGGGAAGCAACTGGCCGGATTGCAAAGTGGGCCATAGAGCTGGGGCCGTACGGTTTGAAGTATGTGCCTCAAACAGCGGTTAAGTCTCAAGCACTTGTTGATTTCATCAATGATTGGACAGAAATGCAAGCACCTGAAGAAAAGCCGGATCATACGTATTGGACCATCCATTTTGACGGATCCAGGCAGTTGGAAGGCTCGGGGGCTGGAGTCGTATTAACTTCCCCATGAGGTGATAAGTTTTGTTATGTTCTCCGTTTAATGTTCCCTTGTACTAACAATGCAGCTGAGTATGGAGCCTTGCTCCATGGTCTCCGAATGGCTAAGGAGATGAATCTAAGTCGAGTTAAGTGCTTCGGTGACTCGGACCTTGTGGCTCAGCAAGTGTCTGGCACTTGGGACTCCAAGGACCCACTCATGGCAGCATATCGTCGTGAGGTGGATATTGTTGCAAGTTATTTCAGAGGCTCTCAGGTGGACCACGTGGACCAGCGGAAAAATGAAGCGGCGGACACTTTAAGCCGGCTGGGCTCTCAGCGCAAACCGGTCCCGCCCAATGTTTTTCTGGATGTGCTACACAACCCGTCGGTGAAGATCCCTGGTGAAGAGGATTTGGCTATTCCTGTTCCAGAGGCTCAATTGGTGGCAGCTCTTCATGTTATTTCGGATTGGATGCTTCCTTACCTGGCGTACAAGAACCGGGGCGAGTTGCCAGAGGATGAGATTCTGGCCCGGCAGATAATCCGACGATCCAAGTCCATGGCTATCATCAACGGTGAGTTGCATCATTGCAGTGTATCAGGAGCTTTTCAACGTTGCGTGTCTCCTGAAGAAGGCCGTGAAATTTTGCGTGAGATCCACGAAGGAGATTGTGGTCACCACGTCGGTTCAAAGTCTCTGGTGGCTAAAGCGTTTTGCCATGGCTTCTATTGGTTAACTGCTCATGCTGATGCGGAGGATCTGGTCAGACGATGTGATGGTTGCCAAAGGTTTTCAAGACGTGCTCATGTATTGGCTCAAGAATTGAGAATGATTCCAATTACTTGGCCATTTGCGACTTGGGGGCTGGATATGGTTGGGCCTTTCAAAAGGTCCAAAGATAAGAAGACCCACCTCCTGGTGGCGGTTGACAAGTTTACAAAGTGGGTGGAGGGAGAACCTGTTAGCAAGTGTGATGCGGCCACGGCGGTTCAGTTCATCAAAAAGGTGATTTTCCGGTTTGGCTTTCTGCACAGTATTATCACAGATAATGGTACCAATTTGTCCAAAGGAGCTATGAAGGAGTTCTGCGAACGGGAGCACATCCGGCTCGACGTTTCATCAGTGGCACATCCACAGTCCAATGGTCAAGCAGAAAGAGCTAATCAAGAGATCTTGAGAGGCATCAAGCCCCGGCTCATGGTTCCTTTGCAGAGAACGCCGGGTTGTTGGATAGAAGAATTATCATCTGTGTTATGGAGCATCAATACAACACCCAACGGATCAACAGGATACACACCGTTCTTCATGGTTTATGGAGCGGAGGCGGTTCTCCCCAGTGATATCCGTCATGATTCACCTCGTGTCACGGCTTATATTGAAGCGGACAACGAGACAGCACGGCAAGATGCTTTGGACCGGTTGGATGAAGAGCGTGACATCGCAGCCGCCCGATCGGCGATTTACCAGCAGGATCTTCGTCGTTATCACAGTCGCCGGGTCAGAACCAGAACCTTTCAGGAAGGAGATTTGGTGCTTCGGCTCATCCAAGATCAGACTGATATGCATAAGCTATCCCCACCTTGGGAGGGGCCTTTCATGGTCAGCAAGAATCTGCACAACGGGTCGTACTATCTGATCGATATTCGAGAGCATAAGGACTCATGTACATCAGAGGAGGAGACTAACAGGCCATGGAATATAGCTCATCTTCGGCCTTACTATACCTGAGCCATTGGCTATACTTATGTACATATTACGACAATGTATATATGATTAAATATAATAAACCAGAACCTCAGCTAAAGCGGGGTATCTGTTCTTTTACATCATGTGAGGTTACATGGAGTTGCTCTAAAGCGGCCTCCGGTTTACCCCTTGAGTTCGCTTTGCTAAAAGCATCGTGTTATATCACTTGGAGGATTGGTCGTGTCCGAACCAATACCATGCCTCTTGATAGGCGAGAGCCATCAGATCACTTGGGGACTTGGTCATGTCTGAACCAGTCATGCCTCTTGATCGGCCTAAGGCCACAGAATCACTTGGGGGCTTGGTCGAACCCGAACCATGACCATGCCATTTGGTCGGCATAAATGCCATAGTTTCATTTGGGGACCTGGCTGACTAGAACCATAGTTACACCTAACAGGAGCTTGGTCGTGTTTGGCCATGGTAACGCCATTTGATCAGCTTAAAAAAAACCTTTTTTGGCAAACGGTTTTGTCGTTGCTTTTGCTTCACACTTTTCTTTGAAGGGCGGTTTTTGCTTTTTATTGTGTTTTTTAAACCGACAAAGTTTTTTAACCAATCAATTGACGGAACACAGTTCACGTCAATCCGGAGACTATTTGTCCGATCTGATCCTTTTTGTTAACATCCTCTTATGGAGTAACACGGTGTTTATTATAACCCGGCATGGTTTACATGGTAAAACCAGCGTCATATATATACAGGAGCTGTTATCTCCTCCAACAGTGTGGGTTTGCAAAACTCCGCTTCAAGATTGGCCAAGCCAACTTCACACTCAACGATGGCAGGTATTATGTATCTCAAAAATTTGATCATATACTTAAAATTTTGTTTTGGATGTTTTGATTTCATATATACAGACATCATATTCCGCCTGTCGGTACAACCGTGGTGGCACTTGACGAATTTCTCATTTCAGAAAGTGTTTTGGAAAGTTCATTACCATAGGAAGAACAAGTTATGCACGAAGGTATATCAACATCAAAGGTATCAGCTAGCCCATTACAAGGCAACATGGTGCCCATAATAATATAATTGTTTTTCACAAAGGACAGGCAGTTTTAAAACCGGCTTCCGGTTCAAGCTTGGTCACCAGCCTGGCCTGATGGTTGTGGGTCATCCTGTGCCGCTTCAGCTTCCGTTTCTCTACCCAGTGGCTGGAAATCCACAGTTGTCCAGTCGATTCCCATTAATGCTTGAAAAACAGCTTCATCATGGATCAACAATGACGGGTCAATATCGGGAGCGTAAGTATGCTTACGGATTGGAGGGATCAGATTTTCCGATTCATGGATTGGTGCAGCTATTCGCTTGTTCTGACTGTCATATTGTGCTTGATAATGAGACAAGTCTGCTTCCTCAGCCAACTGACAGGCTAGTGGACGTACCTCCCGGTTTATTGCTCGCAGATCCGCTTCACCAAATTCTGACCCGTCTTCCTTCAAGCTGGGATAGCCCTGAGCCGCTTCAATAGGATCAAAATCCGGCACCCAGGCTTTTGCCCGGATTAAGGCATTGATTGCACCGGTTCAAGCAGCAGATTTCTTCAGCTCTTCAACCCGGGCAGGAAGCACTGACAGTTTCATCAGAGTATCTTGAATCAGAGTGGGCGCCGGTTTGTTATGAGACGCGGTACAGATGATCCGCTGGGCACCAGTATACAATTGTTCAACCAATGTATAGGCGGCTTTCAATTTCTTCCGCACATCTGACCCCAAGTGACCAATGCGTGTCCCTGAAATACCATAAAGGGTTAATAAACCGGCGACTCTGTAAGAAGGCAGAGCCAATTCAGAAGGCAAGCTGGCTTACCAAAGATAGCAGTGGTCATGGCATGAACGTGCCGCTTTATGCTGGTCAGTTCATCCGTCACTGGTTTTAGTGCAGCCTCGGCATCCTCTGCTCGTTTGATCAAAGCGGACTTTTCAGTGGCCCAATCCGCACGTTTCTTCTTGAAGTTCTCCTTAAGTTGTTCCATGGAGCTTAAAGCACTGGCCAATTCCTCTTTTGCTTTGGAGGTTTCAGCCTGTTGGGTTTTCAGGTTTTCTTGAAGATCGATGACTTGGTTTTCTTTCGTTTTCAGCTCCGCCTGCATGCATACAGATATATGTTTCAACAAATCGGTAGAAGGATTCAAGTACCAACCACATAACAAGTTATGCGCTTAGCACTTGGGGGCTAATGCATATTCGATCTTCATCTTTCAATTGTTTACAAAGTCCCAATATCAATACAAGCATTCAACTTGGCACTTGGGGGCTAATGGCTATTTGATCATATATATTCTGATGCGGCAGTTTCAATTACTTAAAGTACCGGTTTAACTACGCTAAGTTGAACCGGCCCTTGGGGGCTACATCAGCAAATTTCAAAGCATCAAGATTTATATTATTAAGTCCCGGTTTGAAAGAATATTTCAAACCGACCCTTGGGGGCTAGGAGAGTCAGCAAGAATGGAAGCATACAAGCAGGAAGGAGCATATGGAAGTTACCTCATATTTATCTTTCATCATATTAACCAGACCGGCTTCGTAGTCACGGCTGGTATACAGCCGGTTCAGATAGCCGAATGGATATCTTGGGCGTTCAGAGCACGAGTCGTCAGATCAGCGTTCCACTTGCCTTTGCCAAAAGCAGAAAATTCTTCCTTGGCAGAATGTTTGGATAAAGCGACAGGATTGCTTGGCTCAGTATGGCCAGTGCCAGTAATGACAACCTCATCATCCTTGGTACCGCCGGTTTGCACTGGAGCTGTTGGCTTGTCAGTAGGTTTTGCTGGACCGGTGGAGCTTTCAATCCGGATGGAACCTGTGGGCTGATGGATAGGACCTGAGGTATCAGTAGGTCTCTCTTCAGCAATAAGATCATCATCTGGCTGCGGTGGATCGTTGGGAATATCCTCAGGAATAGCTGCTTCAGCATTGGGTGTCTTGTCTGCTTCAAGAGCGACATCTTCATCGGCCACTTTGTCCAGGCGGGCTTTCTTGCTTGTCCTAGGTTTGGCCCTGAGAAGAATAATAAAATCAAATACATCATATGTTCTAAGGCGATGTACTGCAAACATCACAATAAGTATAGCTTACCCAAGCACCGTTTTAAGCGGTGGGAGCTGAGTAGCCGAGGACTCGCCAGAAGATGAGTGGGAAGTAACCTGGTAATCGGAGTCAGACGGATTAAGAGGTTGACGAAAGCAGCCCGCTTTAGGACAAGCACTGACAAGCAAATTAGAGACCTCTGAATGGCGTTTCCGAACCGGACTATTCGGTAAACCGGCGGAGGTAACTACCTGGCCGCTGTGCCGGGTTGTGCGACGAGCTTCATGTTGTTGGGTCTTCATAAGAAATTTAGGATCCAAATAAGCAAGAGGATGAGAAAATTTAACTTTCCGGTTTTCCTGGCGGATTTTTTGTGAAGGCAAAGTTTCTGAATCGGAAGAGAGAATAATTACCTCTGCAACATCCGCGTGGCTGGCTTCGGCATCATCCTGACAAATATCATCATCAATAAGACGTATGAAAAATAAACCAAGTGAGTCAAGCTCTACCTCAAAGTCCGGACTATCTACATCATCATCAGCGGCCGGATTAGAAGATGCAGTGGTTCTTTTCTTGTGGGTAGTCTTCTTCACAGCTTTAGTCTTTTGCCGGGTTGCTCTTTTCGGTTTGTCTGGTTTTTCTGGTTTCTCCTGCGGCAGTTTTTTGCTCCAAAACGGATCATTGCCCTGATTATGCAGATACTGATATTAAAAACAATGACCAAACATATCAATAACAGAATCAGAAAATAGAAAAATCAAAGTCTTACAGCTGGCGGTTTGTTGGTGGCACAGAAGGGAAGCAGGCCGGTTCTAGAGCAGGCGTGTTCCGGTTCATTCAGTATCCTATGCACAGCTTCTGTGATTTCTTCATCGGAGAGCTGGAGTTTTGAATGTCGTAGTGGGTCATCAACACTGTCAGTATACTCGCACATCAAACCGGAGCGCTGACTAAGGGGCAGTATGCTCCATGATATCCAACAGCGAGCGAGATCAACCCCTATTAAACCGTTGGCCATAAAGGCTCTGAGCTTTGACAGCTGGGGAGCATATTTTCTTCTCTCCTGGGCATTCAATCTTTGAGGAAAAGGGTGTGTATTGCTGAGCCGCTCCGGACGAAAGCCAGGCAAGGGATTCTCACCAGCAGGGGAGGTGTCTTTGCAGTAGAACCATGTCTGATTCCACTCCTTGGGGTGACTGTGCAGCTTGGCGTGAGAGTATGTGACCTCTTTCCTTTTCTGAATCGCCATGCCACCCAACTCCGTATTAGAGCCATCAGTAAACTCAGTACGGTGGTTTAGATGGAAAAGGTCTCTGAACAATTCCATTGTGGGCACCTCTTGAAAGAACACCTCACAGAGCAAGTGGCACATATTTGTAACAGAGTTGGGGCCAGTGTCTTGCGGATGGAGTTGGAAATCGGCTAAAACATCCCGGTAAAATTTAGAACCGGGCGGCTTAAAGCCCCGGGCTAAGTGATCTACGAAAACAACAACCTCTCCTTCTCGAGGTGTGGGAGGGCATTCTTTGCCAGGAGCCCTCCAATGGATGGTATCTTTGCTGCCTAAAGCGCCAATCAGGACTAAATCGTCCAGTTGATCCTCTGTGACGCGAGAAGGAACCTAATTGCACTCATATACTTGCTTGGCCATGATGGAATCTACAAGGTAGAAGATCCCGGTTCAAAAATGCATTTGATCAAGGTACGTTGGTATGGGCACTGTTAAACCGGAGACAGAACTATCTGAACCGGAGTTTCATGAAGCAACCAACATCTGGCGGTTCAACAAGGGGACTAATGGCATATACCGGTTTGGAAAATTTTCTATAAGGTTAAACCGCCTGATCTAAGCATTGAAAAGTTGAGATTGCGGATGGACAAATACGCACAAACAGGTTTAACAAGATTTCTTTACAGCATTGGATCTGAAGCAAGTTCAGAGAAGAGATAAAAACTTAGAGGTTCAAAGGAGCAGTACCGAACCAATGAGCAAAACGTTCATATAGACCCATGGTTTGAGATGCATAAGTAAAGGCGAAGATCAAACAACTATCCTTGCACAGAATAAAGATTTGCGGATTCATCTAAAGATCTATTGTATGAGCAAGAGGCAGACGATGAACACTGAAGAATGGCGAAACCCTAGTCCAGATATGCGGGGGAAAAGATAGAAGATTTACCGGAGCTGAGGAAGATGCGGAAGGTTGCCGCTATGTTCTGGTGCGCTCAGGTTGATGCAGCGGCCAAGGATGAGGCAGAGGTCGACGGCGGCGGCGGAGCTCCGAGGCTAGCGACGCGAGGAAGATGACGAAGGCACGGAAGGAGAAAAGAAATGACCCTTCGGTCCTATTTATAAGGCGAAAGAACATGAGTCAGGCGCGGCAATCAAGGGGCCACAAAACGGAGCTGTCGCCTCGATTTCCGTTGATCTATTAAACAAAGAAGCATAATGGATAGCTTCGTTATGACAGGTGACGTCACTCCGGTTTACAGAAATCAGAGAAGATGACATCATGGCGGTTTACCAATTTATAAGACGATGTTGAAGATGAAGCTTTTATTAAAGGATTGACATGAACCCGTTCAAATCAATCTGGGGCCTAATGTTGGGGATATTACTACTGGGCGTAAACCGGCCTATTTGGGCCGGGTTAACTTCGTCAGTAGTTAAGTAAGTTAAATCCCAAGAAGACAGAGGAGGGCTCAAGGCCTGCAGTCGTAAACCGGCGTTAGTAGTTAACCTGTATTGTAAGTTAGGAATAAGAAGAGACCAAACCGGACACATCTATGAGCCGGTATTGGGACTCCGTAAGCCGACGAGAGTCACCCGTGTATATAAGGGGAAGACCCGGCGGCGGTTCAAAGGACAGACAACAACTCAAGACATAGGCGAAGCTTGTTTGCTCCCTAGTCATCAAAACCCCATCAATTCCATCACAACTAGAGGTAGGATTTTACCTTCATCGAAGGGGCCAAACTAGTATAAACTCTCTTGCGTCCTTGTGTCCGCTTTAACCCCTTCAAGCTAACCCGTCGCGATGGCTCCACGACTAAGTCCTTTCTCTAGGACATCTGTCGTGACAAAACCACGATAGAAGCTATGCATTGTTTATGTAAAAAAGCTGCGATCAAAGTAGAACGATACAAATAGTGCAATAAGCAAAAGATGGGACTATTTAACATGTCCTTTCCAGGGGTGAGCTGCGGAATGGTATTTGAAACAGGTATACTGCTCGTTATAGAGACCACCTTAGAGTTCCATAGTGCGGCGTAGCTTTCTGCTTCCCTGGTTGTATCGTTTGTGCGGAAATTGTACTGCCGGACAAGCCTTCCGAAGAATGGAGTCCTGAAAATAAGAGAAAATTAAGAAATCGGCAGCCCCTAGTGCGGTTTAAGCTGCGTTTCGGGCGTGCCGTGATGGTGCCCCTCCCCCTGTGCCCATGGTATTTCCAGAGCGTAGTTATGTACGCGCAACACTGGTTTCGCAAGTTCGCGAGGGCTGGGGTTGGGGCCGCATTGCTACGCTTGCTCGGAACGTGCCAGGCGATCTTGTTGTAGGTTACTCCGGGCACGCTTGACGGTGTCTAGACATTTAATGGCCGGACTGGAGAATTGCCTTGAGAGGCTGCTTTGTACTTCCGCTGCGATAGCCTCCATATGCTCCTCCATTTGGAGAGAGCGCTCGGTGTTTCCATTAACCGTGATGACTCCTCGAGGGCCTGGCATCTTGAGCTTGAGGTATGCGTAGTGCAGCACCGCATTGAACTTAGCAAATGCGGTTCACCCGAGCAGTGCGTGATAGCCACTGCGCAAACGGGACTATGTCGAAGATTAACTCCTCGCTTCGGAAAATATCCAGAGATCCGAAGACCACTTCAAATGTAACTGAGCCTGTACAGTTGGCCTCTACACCTGGTATGACGCCTTTAAAGGTTGTTTTAGTGGGTTTAATCCTCGAGGGATCGATGCCCATTTTCCGCACTGTGTCCTGGTAAAGTAGGTTCAGGCTGCTGCCGCCGTCCATAAGGACTCTAGTCAGGTGAAATCCTTCAATAATTGGGTCTAGAACCAATGTGGCGAATCCGCCATGACGGATGCTAGTGGGGTGGTCCCTTTGATCAAAAGTGATCGGGCAGGAAGACCATGGGTTGAACTTTGGGGCGACTGGCTCCATCGCGTATACGTCCCTTAGCGCACGCTTCCGCTCCCTCTTGGGGACGTGGGTTGCGTATATCATGTTCACCGTCCGCACTTGTGGGGGAAAACCTTTCTGTCCACTGTTGTTCGGCGGCCGGGGCTCCTCCTCGGCATCTCTATGCAGCCCTTGTCTCTGCTTTCGGCATTTAACTTACCTGCCTGCTTGAACACCCAACAATCCATGTTGGTGTGATTGGCTGGTTTTTCGGGGGTGCCATGTATCTGGCATGAGCGGTCGAGTATTCGGTCCAAACTGGACGAGCCCGAAGTATTTCTTTTGAATGGATTTTTCCGCTGACCGGGTTTAGAGCCTCTGAATCCGGCATTAACTGTCGTATCCTCAGCATTGTCGCCGTTAATGCGGCGCTTTTGCTTGTTGCGATGCGACCTGCCACTGCTATCCTTGGTATCCGAATTACCAGGGCTCTTGGTCATGTTATTGCTGCGAGCTAGCCAGCTGTCTTCTCCCGCGCAGAAGCGGGTCATAAGTGTCGTGAGGGCTGCCATAGATTTTGGCTTTTCCTGTCCTAGGTGCCGTGCAAGCCACTCGTCGCGGATGTTATGCTTGAAGGCTGCTAGGGCCTCTGTGTCCGGACAGTCGATGATTTGATTTTTCTTGGTTAGGAACCATGTCCAGAATTGTCTGGTCGATTCCTCTGCCTGCTGAATTATGTGGCTTAGGTCATCGGCGTCTGGTGGTCGCACATAAGTGCCCTGGAAATTGTCGAGGAATGCGGCTTCCAGGTCCTCCCAACAACCAATTGATTCTGCTGGCAAGCTGTTAAGCCAATGCCGAGCTGGTCCATTAAGCTTGAGTGGGAGGTATTTGATGGCGTGTAGGTCATCGCCGCGAGCCATGTGGATATGAAGGAGATAGTCCTCGATCCATACTGCAGGATCTGTTGTGCCATCGTATGATTCGATGTTCATGGGTTTGAAACCCTCGGGGATTTGATGATCCATTACTTCATCTGTGAAGCATAGTGGGTGTGCGGCGCCTCTGTATTGGGCTATATCACGACGCAGCTCAAACGAGCTTTGTCTACTGTGTTTGGCCCGGCCGGATTTACTGTATCCGGAGTGACGATTACCGTCTCGTACCGTGGGGCGCCCACACGATCCGTAGATCGATCTTGTTTGCCTTGCCTTGTCCTCTAATATATCTCGCAGGTCTGGCGTGTTTTCCCGTGCCTTGGTATTTTTTGAGCGGCGCCAGGGTGCGGCTTGAGTGGAGGGCCGAGAGGCCTCTCTGTCGCGGCCACGGGGTGGCCGGTCGGCCGCATCATGCGCTGGTGATGTAGGTTTAGGTGCTTCCTCCTCTAATTGGGGTAGCAACCTGTGCTTTGGGTAGCTCTTGGAGGGGCGTTTGAGTTCATACTCTTCGGCCGCAAGGACTTCAGTCCATCTGTCGGCTAGCAAATCTTGATCAGCTCTAAGATGTTGTTATTTTTTCTTGAGGCTGCTCGCCGTGGCCATAAGCCTGCGTTTGAAATGCTCTTGTTCGACGGGATCCTCCGGCACGACAAATTCGTCGTCGTCGAGGCTTGCCTCGTCTTCGGAGGGAGGCATATAATTATCGTCCTCGACCTCTCTGTCTGCCGCTCTCTCATGAGGGCTGGCTTCTCTATCCTCCTATGTTGAATCTTGCTGGAGGCGGTTGACTTCGGCACTGTCCGGGGTGTTATTATCTCCCGTGCCGGAATCACCGTTTTTGCTTTGGCGGGATTTAGAGCGGCGCCGCTGACGCCGGCGCTTAGGCTGCTTCTTGGAGGGGTCATCCTCCGATGTTACATCGCCATTGCCTTGTTTTGGGGTGTCCACCATGTATATATCATACGACGAGGTGGCTTTCCAGTGCCCTGTGGGCAATGGTTCTTGATCGTCTCCTGCATCAGCGTCCATACCGTCGATGTCTTCGGAGGCGAAGTCGAGCATGTCGGTTAAATCATCGACAGTGGCTACGAAGTGGGTGGTGGGTGGGCTTTGAATTTCTTCATTATCCGCATCCCAACCTTGCTGACCATAGTCCGGCCAGGGCTCTCCTGATAAAGAGAGAGAGACTTTAGTGAATTCAAAATATCGCCGAAGGGCGAGTGCTGAAAGATGTCTGCGGCGGTGAACTCCATGATTGGCGCCCAATCGGGTTCGATCGGTAGGGGTGCGGAGGGCTCGGAGTCAGGAGAGGAGTCCGGCTCCTTGTAGTCGCGGGCATCGCAGAGACTAGGGCTGGTGTTTGGCTCGATCGCCGTAGAGATTGCAGCCCACGAGGCAGTGTCTAACCACCCATCCTTGATTGGTGTGATCGGCTCCGAGCTAGGGGTCGGAGTGGATACAGGTGCGGCCTCCAGGGCACTGTTCAGCGGCAGAGCTAGATCATGCCCATCGTGACAGTGCGGCGCGTTCGGCTGTGGCTCGAATCCGTCGAAGATCAAGTCTCCGTGGATGTCGGCCGTGTAGTTCAAACTTCCAAATCTGACCTGATGGCCAGGGACGTAGCTTTCAATCTGCTCCAGATGACCAAGCGAATTGGCCCGCAGTGCAAAGCCGCCGAATACGAAGATCTGTCCGGGGAGAAAGGTCTCACCCTGGATCGCATCGTTGTTGATGATCGGAGAAGCCATCGGGCCTAAAAGTGACAACATAGAGGAACTCTCAATAAAGCACCAATCTCGGTGTCAAAACTGGAGGATCTCGGGTAGGGGGTCCCGAACTGTGCGTCTAGGCCGGATGGTAATAGGAGGCAGGGGACACGATGTTTTACCCAGGTTCGGGCGCTCTTGATGGAGGTAAAACCCTACGTCCTGCTTGATTAATATTGACGATATGGGTAGTACAAGAGTAGATCTACCACAAGATCAAGGAGGCTAAACCCTAGAAGCTAGCCTATGGTATGATTGTTGTTCGTCCTATGGACTAAAACCCTCCGGTTTATATAGACACCGGAGAGGGATAGGGTTACACAAACTTGGTTACAATGGTAGGAGATCTACATATCCGTATCGCCAAGCTTGCCTTCCACGCCAAGGAAAGTCCCTTCCGGACACGGGACGAAGTCTTCAATCTTGTATCTTCATAGTCCAGGAGTCCGGCCGAAGGTATAGTCCAGCTATCCGGACACCACCTAATCCAGGACTCCCTCAATAACCTTGTAAATTGTGGTGGATTGGTATGACTTGGCGCCACCTCATCAGTTTTGCCTATGTGTCATGTCCATGTGTCAATTTTTGCCCTAGGTTGTGAAGCAACCTATATTTCTGTCATTCCGAAAATTCCCAAAAAAATATCATAAATTCTTTGGGTCATATATTCTTCAAATATGTAAAAATCCTTCCTTGCCTAGTTCAAAAATAATTCAAAAATATTCATTTTCCTATTCTGTTCACAACATCACTTTATGAAGGAAGTGCTATTTATATATTCTTGATTGCCCTCGGAATTCTTGGGCACTCTTTCTTATCCAAATCATTGTTGCATGACAAAATTCAGCTCCATTTGCCTAGCAAATCTTCCTCGGCAAATTTCCAAAGTTTTTGTCCACCTAGAAGCATTGTGAAGGAAGTACCTTTTTTATATATCCAAATGACATGAAATTTATACAGTTCCTTCATATGCCCAAATTATCACCCTCCTCCAAATTGCAGCTCAGTCAAATCATCTATGTGAGCCCAGGTTCAATTTATATTTTATGGCCAGATTGGTACATTGCAAAGCAAGTGTTATCTAGACCCCTCCTATTACCCTCAAACTCTTTGGGCACTCTTCCATACCCAAATCATTGCCACATGACAATATTCAGCTCCATTTTACTAGTAAATATTTCTCAGGAAATTTCCAAAGTTTCTACCTCGAGAGAAGCTTTGTGAAGTAAGTACTAGCTAGGCTTACCCAAATGATCTGAAAATCTACCAAGGCATGACCATCCCTATGTAACTTACCTACCCCAAATTTGAGCTCATTTCATTCATCCAATTTCTCTCACTAGTTTTCTCAAGTTTCTGTCCATAGAGGAGCATTGTGAAGGAAGTACCACTTTGGCATGTCCAAATGGTATCAATTTTCTACGGTGCTTTCCAATGCCCAAATAACCATCCTCCACCAAATTTCAGCTCAATCCATTCATTATTTTGAGCCCAGATTCAACATTTATATTTTTGTCCAGTGTGGTACTTTGCAAAGCAAGTACCACCTAGGATCCTCCTTTTAATCTGAAAATTTGCGAAGACATTCTTCTTAGTAGATGATCATCCTCAGCCAAAACTCACGCCCATTGGCCATGTGCATTTCCCGTACTGCCAATCAAACACCTGGCTGCTAATTCATCTTTGAGCATAGCTCGGTCTCCTCGTGAGATTCTTCTGTTGTAGTTTTCTTCCTAGCACCTACCTGGGGAGTTCCCAACCCACTAGACATGCCTAGGCCTCCCAGAACGCATGTCAATGCCAAGGTCACGCGGTGACCACGCACCAGGCATGCGAGTTCACGCTCTTTGGAGTTGGAGCCCTGGGCCACATCCAAACCTCGACGTATCGCCACCAAACCATGTATTTATGATTAAATAGATACTTATGTAACTATAAATGATTTTTGTAAAAAAATAAAGAGCAAACAATAAGGTAGATGCAGTTCAAAATTGACCCGCTTCTTATTGAATCGGCAGAAATTTGTCTTTTTCACAAGTGGTGGATCAAAACTTTTGACACCAAACCATTTTGTCAATTATGCATTAAATATGGCCTAATATTTTATAAAAATGATTTGGTCCAATTTTGTAACAAATATATGGTAGCTCCTTCACAAAAAAACTCATTTTGGGCATTCAAAAAGTGGAAAATGAATTTTCCATGCAAAGAAAATGAAAACTCCCTTAGGCAACATTATTTGGAATTCCAAGATGCACCCTTGTGCACAATATGAGATCATTTGAACAAACTATGCCATTAATGTGGCCATAAGTTTGATCATTTGGCTTGAAAGCCCTGAATCTTCACGCATGATAGCTCATTTCTGAGAACACTTTTTTTAAAATAATTGATGTATTACAAGTTTGTTATTTTTCCTAGAAAATTGGTCACATATAATGACACAATGCGAAGGTTTTCCAATTTTTGATTTTTTTTGAATTTTTTATGCCCGTTTTGAATTTCGATCAAAACGGCGGGTTTGACCGATCCTAGCTAGTGGTTAAATCTTGGAAAGCTTTTGATGTTTCTCTGATTAAATAGATACTTATGTATCTAGAAATGATTTTTTGAAAAAATAAAGAGCAAACTATGAGGCAGCTATAGTTCAAATTTGACCCGCTTCCTACTGAATCGGCGGGAATTTGTCTTTTTCACCAGAGGTGGATCAAGGCTTTTGACACCCAACCATTTGGTCAAGTGAATCAAATATGACCTAGTATTTTAGAAAAATGATTTGGTCCAATTTTGCAACAAATATATGGTAGGTCCTTCACAAAAAGAACTCAATTCAGGCACTCGGAAAATGGAAAATGAATTTTCCGTGCAAATAAAATAAAAAGTCCCTTAGGCAACATTGTTTGGAATTCCAATATGCACCCTTGTGCACAATATGAGATCATTTGAAAAAACTATGCCATGAATGTGGCCATAAGATTGATCATTTGGCTTGAAAGCCATGAATCTTCATGCATGATAGCTCATTTCTGAGAACACTTTTTTAAAATAATTGCTGTATTACAAGTTTGTTATATTTCCTGGAAACTTGGTCACATATAATGACACAATGCGAAGGTTTTCCAATTTTTTGATTTTTTTGAATTGTTTATGCTCGTTTCGAACTTTGATCAAAACGGCGGGTTTGACCATTCCTAGCTAGTGGTTGAATCTTGGAAAACTTTTGATGTTTCTCTGATTAAATAGATACTTATGTATCTGGAAATGATTTTTTGCAAAAATAAAGAGCAAACTATGAGGCAGCTGCAGTTCAAATTTGACCCGCTTCCTAGTGAATCGGCGGGAATCAACCATTTGGTCAATTGTGAATCAAATATGGCCTAGTATTTTAGAAAAATAATTTGGTCCAATTTTGCAACAAATATATGGTAGGTCCTTCACAAAAAGAACTCAATTCGGGCACTCGGAAAATGGAAAATGAATTTTCCATGCAAAGAAAATGAAAACTTCCTTAGGCAATATTGTTTGCCATTCCAATATGCACCCTTGTGCACAATATGAGATCATTTGAACAAACTATGACATGAATGTGGCCATAAGATTGATCATTTGGCTTGAAAGCCATGAATCTTCACGCATGATAGCTCATTTCCAAGAATACTTTTTTAAAATAATTACCGTATTACAAGTTTGTTATTTTTCCTGGAAACTTGGTCACATATAATGACACAATGCGAAGGTTTTCCAATTTTTTGATTTTTTATGCCCGTTTCGAATTTGGATCAAAACGGCGGGTTTGACCGTTCCTAGCTAGTGGTTGAATCTTGGAAAACTTTTGACGTTTCTCTGATTAAATAGATACTTATGTATCTAGAAATGATTTTTGAAAAAATAAAGAGCAAACTATGAGGCGGCTGCAGTTCAAATTTGACCCGCTTCCTACTAAATCGGCGGGAATTTGTCTTTTTCACCAGAGGTGGATCAAGGCTTTTGACACCCAACCATTTGGTTAATTGTGAATCAAATATGCCCTAGTATTTTAGAAAAATGATTTGGTCCAATTTTGCAACAAATATATGGTAGGCCCTTCACAAAAAGAACTCAAATCGGGCACTCGAAAAATGGAAAATTGATTACGACCATTTTAGATGGTCATAACGTCATCAAAGCCTGCAGTTCGTTTTGATTGGTCTACGGGCATGTCATGCGGATCAAGCATGAGAGACCATCGGATACTGCCAGATCCAACGGCCCACACCCCTCACCCTCTCCCCACCCACACCCAGCCGGAAGCAGCTTCCTTCACCTACACCACATGCCGTTAAGGACACTGACATGTGGGCCTAATTCCTTGCGGGCCCACCTGTCAGTGGACGAATGCCACCACTCACCCACCGCACACCACTCCTCCCCCTCTCCCCCGCACACCACTCCTCCCCCACGACTCGAATCCCAAACCCTAACCCCTCTCCCCTCTCCCCCCATTGGACTGCCGCCGCCACCGCCCCCTACGGCGGCCGATCCTGCCGCGACCTCCCCTCCCCTCCCACCTCAAGCCGCTCCTCCTCGCCTTCATGGACGACCACTTGCTCCCGCCGTTCGAGCCCGCGCGCCTGCTCCTCCTTGCCTTCCCGTTCTGCGACCACCTCATCGCCATCGCTGCCTCCGCGTTCTCAGCGCCGCTCTCCGACCACTGACAAGATGGAGTCGTACCTCTCCATCTCTCCCATGGCGCCAGATCGAGCCAACGAGGTCAGTCCACGGCCAGATCTGCCACGGCCACAGAGGGCCTTCCGGATCCGCGCCGTCGTCGAGCTTGATCCGCGCCCTCCCGGGCACACCATGGCCGACGTCCTCAAGGTAACTATTGGGGATATCACTACTGGGCGTAAACCGGCCTATTGGGCCGGGTTAACTTCGTCAGTAGTTAAGTATGGTAAAGCCCAAGAAGGCAGATGAGGGCTCAAGGCCCATAGTCGGTTCAAGGCCTGTAGCCATAAACCGGCGTTGATATTTAACTTGTATTGTAAGTTAGGAATAAGTAGAGACCAAACCGGACACATCTATGAGCCGGTGTTGAGACTCTGTGAACCGACGGGCGTCACCCATGTATATAAGGGGATGACCTGGCGGCGGTTCAAGGACAACAGACAACAACTCGAGACTTAGGCGAAGCTTGTTTGCTCCCTAGTCATCGAAACCCCATCAATTCCATCACAACTAGATGTAGGCTTTTACCTTCATCGAAGGGGCCGAACTAGTATAAACTCTCTTGCGTCCCTGTGTCCGCTTTAACCCCTTCAAGCTAACCCGGCACGATGGCTCCACGACTAAGTCCTTTCTCTAGGACATCTGTCGTGACAAAACCACGACAGTTGGCGCCCACCGTGGGGCTATCGCACGATGGTTTCAAGTTCTTGGAGGGCCGCTTTGAAGGACTCGAGGGCTACGCTGTGGGCCGGATGACTAAGAGTCGTCGCGGCAAGCTCTACATCGATGATGCAGGCTGGGGCCCCGAGGCCGGCTCAGTTGATTACGGGTACCGGGTCCCCTTTGGTGGCATACACGTTTTCATCGGCAAGATCGGCGAACCGGGCCCTGAGCCGGACATCTGCACCGACCTCGTCGAAACGGCTCAGCGTGCACGGTCCGCCCGGGTTAAACCGGCCGTGAAGCATGCCTTCGTGGGAGTCATCCATGGAGGAAGTTACGAAGATGGATCGGAATCTCGCGGTGAGACCGTCGTTTATTCCGGCGACGAGTCATCAACCGGAGAAACCGAATCTCTATATCAGCTACAAGATGGCCGGATTGGGGGCTGTTCTGATGGCGATAGTATTCTGGACCCCTCTGATCTACGCAACCGAGTTGGAATATTCATGCTGGCACACAAGCAGCGCTTCATTCTTCGACCGCTGCGCCAATAACCTCCGGTTCAGTAGCGGCGACAGCTGCCGGGGCAGGAAGCTCTGCACGCCCGCCGGCTCAAGTTCTATCAGATCTATTTGATGCATTGGTTGTGCTTATGGTAGAAGCTAATCCAGCGGATCAGGAAGTCCACAACGCGGAGATTGCAAAGGTGAAGGAACAGATCACCCAGGCCAAGGCAGACCTGGCAGCTGAGAATGCCAGGATGACCACAGAGCGGGCCGCTTTAGACGCACAAGCCTACAGGCTCATGTTGGACCAGAACGCTTCGCATGAAGTCATGAAGAGGAAGTACCGATCCTATTTGCCTTCGGTTTTCGAGGCCAGAGACCTTTTCAACACCCCAGGTGCAGGAACCAGTAATCTGCTGGAGGGAAACCAGCCGGAAGCTCCGGGGACCGGTGCACCGGTTCAGCCCCGTCTGATGAATCTGCCTCGTCAAAACACTGTTATACCTCAGGCTGTTTCAACACGTCCGGGTCACTACTCCAACCCAATGGACAATCTCGTTGCCTCTGCTGCACGGCTGGAGGCCATTCCAATTGAAGGTGACTCGCCGCAGGCGGTAGAGACACGACGGGTCAAAGAGCTTCTTAGGACAGCTTTGGTCCAACAGGAAGCATACTCGTACAGCCGCGACCGGATCCCCTCGACCCCTCGTCCAAGCCGGAGCTATAGCAGGCGTATGGATGAACCAGCAGTATCAAGTAATGAACGACGTGGAGCACCCCGCGGCAACAACCCGGCGGGTGGTGCTGATAACGCTCAGGAAGTGGTGGACCGGGCCCGAGCACGCAGGGAGGCCGAGTTAGCCGCATAGTATCAGGCTCGGCAGCTTACGCCGGTTCGTCCAACTATTTCGGTCGAACCTGGTGTTACTTCTAGCTCTTTGGGGGTGCCTTGCCTTATCCCCGCTTTACACAATGTGTGCCTGCCCAAGGATTTCAAGGGCCCGCGCAAGGTACCAAATTACACGGCGGATCAACCCCCAGAGACATGGGTGGAGAGCTATGAGATGGCCATGGAGATGCTTGATGTGGATGATGCGGCATGCGCGAAGTACTTCACCATGATGCTTGAAGGAACGGCCCGCACTTGGTTAAAAAGCTTACCGGCCAACTCTATCAGTTCATGGGCCCAATTACGAGCCCGGTTTATCAGTAATTTCAAGGATACATGTAAGCAGCCTATGTCGATAGTGGACTTAGCTGCCTGTGTCCAGGAGGAAGGAGAATCGACGACTCATTGGGTGCGCCGGGTCTCACAAGTGTTGCATTCATCAGACTGCATCAACGCTGACACCGCAATCTTAACCCTAGAAGGCAACTGCCGGTTTGGGCCCCTAAAGCTAAAGTTGGGATGGATGAAGCGCCATTGCACTGACATGGGGACCCTCATGGCTGCTTTGGTAAAGTATGCTGATTCTGATAGTACCAAGGATCCCGAATCTAATGATGACAAGGCAGGGAAGGGAAAGAGGAACAGCAACTCCAAAGGTCAGCAGCATCACTTGGCAGGCAATGGTGGCGGAGGCAAGCGTAAAGTGGATGGTAACATGGACTTTGTGGCTAATACCAGCGCGCAGGACAAGGGCCAGCGACGCAAGGGTAAACCGCCAAATCGCAGTGGGGCACCCAACCCTAACCCGGACCACCTAAATTATCTACTGAGCCAGCCCTGTCCAAGACATGGGACGAAGGAGGTGCCAGCAAACCACCTCTGGAAGGATTGCTTCATTATGCAGGAATTCAAGAATTCTAATTCTTTCCGATATGATCACGGCTCAGGCGGTGGCTCAGGATCCGGGCCGGGTTACGGTGGAGGAAATTCCGGTTCAGGATTTAATGGTAATCCAGGCGGACATAATAATCAAAACAATCAGAACAACCAGGGTGGTTACAACCAGCAGCAGCAACAGTCAGGTTACCAGAGCAACCCAAAGAAGTTGAATAGTGGGCAGTACCATGTCTTCACCACTAGCTTGGACAAGCGAGACCGGAAGGTTCAGAGGCGGGCAGTCAACTCTGTTGAACCGGTCGTGCCCCGTTATCTACGCTGGTCTGAACAGCCAATCATATGGAGCAGAGAGGATCACCCTCCCCAGGTTGATAATCCGGGTTAGTTGGCTCTGGTGGCGGCGCCTCAGGTGGGAGGTTACAAGTTCACCAAAGTGCTCATGGATGGAGGGAGCAGCATTAATATCTTGTACTATGAGACCTTCCGTCGTATGGGACTAACAGATAAAAATCTCAAACTGTCTAATACAGTGTTCCACGGTGTGGTACCTGGCAAGTCAGCATATCTTGTTGGTAAGATAGCTCTGGAAGTGGCCTTTGGAGATGATCATGATTCCAGGTCAGAAACATTGACATTTGAAGTGGTGAAAATCCAAAGTCCATATCACGCCCTGTTTGGGCGACCGGCCTACGCCAAGTTTATGGCACGACCCTGTTATGTGTATTTGCAGCTCAAAATGCCGGCTCACAAGGGGACAATAACGGTTCACGGAAGCCGTAAAATCGCTTTGGAGTGCGAGGAAGCACTAGTAGAAAAAGGGTCAAACGTGAAGCACATTAGTGCCGGTTTGTATTTGAGCCGGCACTAATGTATAGTGCCGGTTCCAATGGCTAGCCGGGCCGCTTTCATTAGTATCGGTTCATGGCGAACCTTTAGCACCGGTTCGTGCCACAAACCGATACTAATGAGAGTGGTCGCAGGATGTTGTCAGACTGGGGCCCCTCCAGCCCCTTTAGTACTGGTTCTTGGCACGAACCGGTACTAAAGGTCGTCCTACATAAACCCTTCATCCACCCGAGCTCGCTCTGTTCTTCCCCTTTCCCCTCTCCTCTCTATGTTCTTCCCCTCTTCCTCTCGAGCTCATCACACATTTTGCCCAAAATTTGTCAAGATTTGAAGGCCCCCATCCATTCAAATGATCACAAAGGTTAGCAACTTTGTCCTTTCATCTCTCATTGCTAGATTAGCTCTTGCAATGCTTTATATAGTGATTAATTTGTGAGTTTAGTAATTTGGGAGGATATATATATGTGCTAGTATTTGATTTATATGCAATTTGAGGTCAAAAATAACACTTAGTTTGCATATGTAGGTGTGGTTTACTTAGTGCCTTCTAAATCTCCGTCGTAACCACCGTCGATCGCCCGCACCGTCCCGTCGCCGGCACCACCTTGTGGTGAGCCTCTTGTTCATGAAATTTTATATAAAAATTGATGTTTGTATGATTTGGATATATAGTTACTCATATAATTATCTTACCCGTACGTTGTTTGTTATACATATAGTGCCATGGTTTTGATATCCGTCCCCGTCGGCCCTCGTCCTTGTTATGATTCAGATGTGGTATATATATATTCTCTTTTAAAACTAGTTGCATTTCGTGTTTATGACAAATTATGCCCATCAAGTTGACATAGAATTTTTTTCTAGGAGGTATGTGAACCGGAAATTCCAACCGACCCTATTGTCGAGAGGTTAAATTTAGTTGAAAGAGAAAACGAGTACTTGAAAGAAAAATTGAAAAGAATTGAGGGGGAGAAGATGGAATTGGAGTTGCATGTCGTCGATGATCACAAGATCAAGATGGAGAAAAATGCGCTTGAAGATTAGAAAGATTAGAAAATATGCCATCGATAGTGAGGCTTGGTATCATTATGCTATTGGATCCATTGTTACATTAGTTGCGATCTTGATCGCATTTGTTGTTGCATTTAAATGCTTTAGCTAGAGAGTTATTTGTTTGTTGCATTTAAGTGTTGTATGAACTTTATGTATGAACTTGTATTAATTTGGTCTATTCGGTGTTGTGTAATGAAGATGAGCCGGCAATGGATGTACGATGACCGATGCTCTCCCCAGTTCGTTGAGGGCGTGCATACTTTTCTGCTTGCGGCTGAGGCAAACAAGCGGGCAGATGGTTTTATGCCTTGTCCATGTGCTCACTTTAAGAATGGTCACAATTACTCTACGTCAAGAACCATTCACGTCCACCTGTTTAAGTCCGGTTTCATGCCCCATTATAATGTTTGGACCAAGCACGGAGAAAGAGGGGTTATGATGGAAGACAATGAAGAAGAAGAGGACGACGACAGCTATCCTGGCCATGGGTTCCCTGAATACGATGATACAACAATGGGGGAAGAAGCTGAGCCGGTAATGCGGGAAGAAGCTGAGCCGGCAATGCGGGAAGAAGCTGAAGAAGAGGCATCAGATGAGCCCGTTGATGATCTAGGTCGGGCCATTGCCGATGCAAAGAGAAACTGCGCAAGTGATTTGGAGAAGAAGAAGTTGCAGCGCATGTTAGAGGATCACAAAAAATTGTTGTACCCGAATTGCGTAGGTGACAAGAAAAAGCTGGGCACCACACTGGAATTGCTGTTATGGAAGACAGAGAATGGTGTATCTGACAAGGGATTTGGAAAGTTGCTGGTAATGATAAAGGATATGCTTCCAAAGGACAACGAATTTCCCGAGAGTACGTACGAAGCAAAGAAGGCTGTCTGCCCTCTAGGGTTAGAGGTGCAGAAGATACATGCATGCCCTAATGATTGCATCCTCTACCGCGGTGAGTACGAGGATTTGAACGCTTGCCCGGTATGTGGTGCATTGCGCTATAAGATCAGCCGTGATGACCCTAGTGATGTCGAGGGCGAGCGCCCCAGGAAGAAGATTCCTGCCAAGGTGATGTGGTATGCTCCTATAATACCACGGTTGAAACGTTTGTTCCAAAACAAAGAGCATGCCAAGGCGTTGCGATGGCACAAAGAAGACCGTAAGAAAGATGGAAAGTTGAGAGTACCCGCTGACGGGTCGCAGTGGAGAAAAATTGAAAGAAAGTACAGGAAGGAGTTTGCAGATGACGCAAGGAGCATATGGTTTGTTCTAAGCGCAGATGGCATTAATCCTTTTAGGGAGCAGAGCAGCAACCATAGCACCTGGCCTGTGACTCTATGTTTGTATAACCTTCCTCCTTGGTTGTGCATGAAGCGGAAGTTCATTATGATGCCAATGCTCGTCCAAGGCCATAAGCAACCCGGCAACGACATTGATGTGTACCTAAGGCCATTAGTTGAAGAACTCTTACGACTGTGGAATGGAACAGGTGTACGTGCGTGGGATGAGCACATGGGGGAAGAATTTGACCTAAAGGCGTTGCTGTTCGTGACCATCAATGATTGGCCTGCTCTCAGTAACCTTTCAGGACAGACAAACAAGGGATACTGCGCATGCACGCACTGTTTGGACGATACCGACAGTATATATTTGGCTAATTGTAAGAAGAATGTGTACCTGGGACATCGTCGATTTCTTCCGAGCAAGCATCCTGTAAGAAAGAAAGGCAAGCATTTCAAAGGTGAGGCAGATCACCGGATGAAGCCTCGCCACCGTACTGGTGCTGATGTACATGATATGGTCAAGGATTTGAAGGTGGTCTTTGGAAAGGGTCCTGGTGGACAACCTGTTCCGAATGACGCTGACGGACGCGCACCCATGTGGAAGAAGAGATCTATATTTTGGGACCTGCCCTATTGGAAAGACCTAGAGGTCCGCTCCGCAATCGACGTGATGCACGTGACGAAGAATCTTTGTGTGACCCTGCTTGGCTTCTTGGGCGTGTATGGGAAGACAAAAGATACACCTGAGGCACGAGAGGACCAGCAACGTATGCACGGAAAAGACGGCATACATCAGGGTCATGCAAGCTACGCTCTTACCAAAGAAGAGAAGGAAATCTTCTTTGAATGCCTGCTCAGTATTAAGGTACCGTCTGGCTTCTCGTCGAATATAAAGGGAATAATAAACATGGCAGAGAAAAAGTTCAAGAACCTAAAGTCTCATGACTACCATGTGATTATGACGCAACTGCTTCCGGTTGCATTGAGGGGACTTCTACCGGAAAACGTTCGATTAGCCATTGTGAAGCTATGTGCATTTCTCAATGCAATCTCTTAGAAGGTAATCGATCCAGAAATCATACCAAGGTTAGAGAATGATTTGGTGCAATGTCTTGTTAGTTTCGAGTTGGTGTTCCCACCATCCTTCTTCAACATCATGACGCACGTCCTAGTTCACCTATGCGAAGAGATTAACGTTTTGGGTCCTGTATTTCTACACAATATGTTCCCCTTTGATAGGTTCATGGGAGTCTTAAAGAAATATGTTCATAAACGTGCTAGGCCAGAAGGAAGCATCTCCAAGGGCCGTCAAAATGAGGAGGTCATTGAGTTTTGTATTGACTTTATTCCTGACCTTAAGCCGATTGGTGTTCCTGAATCGCGGCATAAGGGCAGACTGGATGGAAAAGGCACGCTAGGAGGGGAACAAATAATATGTATGGACGGACATTCTCTCACTGAAGCACACTACACAGTTCTACAGAATTCCGCCTTGGTGGCTCCGTATATGGATGAACACAAGAATTTGCTACGCTCCAAACACCCGAAGCGGTCTGATGACTAGATTACACGTGAACAAACCAGGAGTTTCGCCAGCTGGTTGCAGACACGTACCATGCATGACACCTCTATTGAAGATGACCTGTACTTGCTGTCCCAGTTACCATCTTCGAATATAATGACTTTCAAAGGGTACGAGATAAATGGTAATACATTTTACACGATCGCCCAAGATAAGAAGAGCACCAACCAAAACAGTGGTGTCCGCTTTGATGCAGAAACCAAGAGGGGAAAGGAAACATATTATGGTTATATACAGGACATATGGGAACTTGACTATCGACGTGGTTTGAAGGTCCCTTTGTTTCAGTGCAAATGGGTCAATATGACACGAGGCGGGGTAACGGAAGACCCACAGTACGGAATGACAACAGTGGATATCAACAATCTTGCGTATGCAGACGAACCATTCGTCCTAGCCAATGATGTGGCACAGGTTTTCTATGTGAAGGACATGTCTACCAAGCCAAGAAAAAGAAAAGATAAGGAAGCGAATGCATCGTACAATGAGCCAAAGCGGCACATAGTTCTTTCTGGGAAGAGAAACATCGTGGGAGTGGATGACAAGACAGACAAGTCAGAAGATTATGAAAAGTTTGATGAAATTGCTCCATTCACAGTGAATATTGACCCGAGCATCCCGTTAAATGATGAAGATTTTCCATGGTTACGGCGCAAAGGGACACACGCGAAGAAAAAGTTTCACACCCAAAGATCTGGGATGTGATCGTCTTCACTATCATCACTTTCTTCTATGTTTCACACCCAGAAGGGAATCTCTGTAATAGTTAGGGTAGTTAATTATGTGTTTTGGCATTTGAAACGCGAAGAAATTTTATGTGCAAACAAATTCTTTCATGCCTTTACTGATTTTTAAAGTTAAGTTATTCACAAACTAGAGATTCACACTAATTTCAAATAATTCAAAATTTAAACTATTCAAATTTGAAAACTACGGGCAGTAACAGAAAGTTTGTAATTTTTTGTACCTAAAGCAAAAATATTCACAAAGAAACTCTAAATACACAAAAAAACAACTCAAAAATAAATAAAGCAAAAAAAACCCGCCTACTAGGCCAGAGCGGCCTGCATACGACTAGAAACCCAACCTGTTGTTGGGCCAGGATGCAGGCCCGCAAAGGCCCAGTAGGCCAATAGGGCAGCACAGAACATGTAGGCCTAGTAGGCCTGCTTTGGAGAGGAGCTCGAGAGAGCTACCGCACGGGGGTTTATAAACCAGTGCGGTCGCCCCTCGGCTAGCGAGGTGGGACTAAACTTGCGCACCGCACCTGCGCCAGTGCACCCCCTTTAGTACCGGTTCGTGGCACCAACCGGTACTAAAGGGGGCCTTTAGTACCGGTTGGACCCACCAACCGGTACTAAAGGGGGTGCGGTTCCCGCCGCTTGGCCTGGCCAAAATAGGCCTTTAGTACCGGTTGGTGGCTCCAACCGGTACTAAAGGTGCCTTCTATATATACAACACTTACGAAAATTTCATTCTCCCTCTGTTTCTTCCTCTGTTTCCCCATTGAAGCACCGCCCGCGCGCCCCGATCGATCGACGCCGTCGCCGCCCCTGTCCCCGTCGCCGCCCCCGTCCCCGCCCCGGGCCCGTCCCCGTCACGCCGTCCCCGCGTCGCCGCCCCCGCGTCACGCCCCGGCCCGTCGCCGCCCCCGGCCGTCGCCTCGCCGTCGCCGTCGCCCCGCTGTGAGCTCTCCCCCTCTAACCCCTCTCCCTCGCCCCTGGCGGCCACCATGGGTGCCGCCCCTCCCCGAGCCGATACACACACACACAAACAAGCATGATGAACACACACACACGTACATATGTATGAATTAATGCATGTATATATTAGTATATACGTATTTTGTATGTTTAATTAGTTTAGATTTTTTTTAGATTATTATTTTTTCACTAGTATATATGTATGAATGCATGTTAGATGGATATAATTAGTGTTTAATTAGTATGGAAATTTTTTATATAATGTTGTTTTTCAGTTTTTTAATGGATGTATAAAAGTTGTGTTTTCTGTTTTTAGTGTTAGATGCTTAATTAGTATGAAATAGCATATAGAATTTTGACATATGCAATTTAGACGATGTATTCGAGATTATATCTATTATTCGAGACGATGTATTCCAGATTATATCTATTATTCGAGAAGATGTATTCGAGATTATATCTATTATTCGAGACGATGTAATTTGAATACTAAATTGTTTTATATTTCTTTTGGCATAGTTAAATAAAAGCTATGGCGGACAATACCAACAGAGAGGGAGAACAGACCATGTTCGATATAATACGCGGGCCAGATGATGATCAGAATGAAGAAGATTATGACGGCTCCGAATTTCTAAACAACACCGGGGAGGGTGATATGATATTCGATCGCGACGACCGAATTGATGAAGTCATGACCGGCGAGGTATATATATTTATATAAGCAGGCATCTGGTGATCATCACATGTTTTAAATGAGTTGAAGATATATTAACGAATCGATCTTTCTTCTTTCAGCCATCCAGATCGAGCAAATCTTCAGGCAACAGGACGAAACGAGGCTCGAACAAAAAGTTGAAGGAGGGTGTATAGTATAATATCGAGGCAATCAAACCTAATGGCGAACCATTAGCGCCTAAGAAGATTGCGGACAAGTTCGTTCGTCAGTGCGGAGTTCTTGTGAAGGACCAACTCCTGATCTCCCTTCAAGAATGGAGAGAGCCAGCAAAGCCACGTCCAGATCTTACTTTTGTCGACGACAGACAAAAAAGTCTGCTTTGGGATACTCTCATGGAACATTTCACCCTACCAGATCATTTCACAGAAGCAGATGTGCAGAAAGTCAAGGACGCTGCTCTTAGGAAGATGGCGGTTGCATTCAAGAACCACAAGAATCGTGAATGGGACAAGTACGTCAAGGGAGGAAGGAAGACTCCAGTATTCGAGGGAACACTAGAGAATCAAAGTGCTCATTGGGACGATTTCGTGAAATTCAAGGATTCAGAATTAGCTAAGGAACGGTCGAGAATAAACAAGAAGAATGCCGAAAAAAAGGATAAGTTACATAAGCTGGGGCCAGGTGGCTACGCGGTGGCAATGCCTAAGTGGGATAAGTCTGAGAAAGAGATGGAGGATGCAGGTGTCACTCCGGTTACTAAGAGCTGACCCCCCCCCCAGGTGCAGGACTTGGTTCTATGTGCATGGGGGGGGAGTTGGACCCGAAGACAGGCAAAGTTTCAACGAAGGCATGTCTGAATGGAGCCGACGATAATATACTTGTTGCAATAGAAGAGGCTCGAACGGGGGTGTTCCAGCCCAACAGAGAGAACGACGAGCTTACGCGTGCCCTGGGAAATCCTGAACACCCGGGAAGAACACGAGGCAAGGGTGCTATTCCGTGGTAAGAGGGGTTTTCGGACTGGAACGCCGACTACAGAACCCGTGCGAGAAGGAAGATTGCGGAGGAGAAGCAGAGGAAGATGGAGGAGGAGAAGAGGAAGCTGGACTATGAACGCCTTCAAGGCCTAGAATCAGTGCACACGGGCTTGGTAGTCAAATTCCAGCGACAGCAGGAGCAGATCGACTCACTTAGCCAGCAAAGGGGGTCTTAGCAGCTGCAGCAGCTAGCGGATGATCCAGCATTGGATACCACCGCCCCATCCATGTCAAGAAGCAGCGTGGGTTCCGCCCCGTTTGACGCAATGCTTGATAGATACCCCGTGGATGACATCGCGGAGAACACTAACTGCGAGCTACACTTAAGAATTAAGAACATATCCTTGAAGGTGGCGGACGGTGTTGCTTATACAAATTCCCCTGATGCAACCTTCCATTGCAACCCGATTCCAGCAGGCTATGCTCGTGTCGTGGTTGATGAGGTGGTGGACCAATATTCGGGGCTAGAGCTTGACATTCCTAGAGGTGACGAGGAGCACACACTCGGAGATGCCAAACTTCGTATCATCCTATGGAGAAAGGATTGCATCATCTTTCGAAGGCCACCGACACCGCGTGACCCGACTCCTCGTCGAAGGCCACCACCGAGTCAGCAGACTGCCGCTCCTCCAAGTCCACCAACGTGTGAGGCCACTCCTCCTCCTCCAAGTCCAGCAAAGTGTCAGGCCACTCCTCCTCCAAGTCCGACACAGCGTCAGACGTCCACTCCTCCTCCAAGTCCGGCACAACCTCAGGCCACTCCTCCTCCAAGTCCGGCACAGCTTCAGGCCACTCCTCCTCGTCCAACTCAGCCCCGTCAGCCGTCTCCGCCGCCTCAGCAATCGCAGAAGAGACACCCCGCAGCTATGGTGCGTAGCAGTACGAGTCGAGCTCATAGTACAGGAAGTACAGGCGGAGGCAAGCGATATAAATATGGTCCAAACCTCACTACTCCTCTTCCTGAGAGGGCTTACGACAGTACCGAGGAGCAAACCAATGCCATAGTGCAGGCAGAAGTCGACGCCCATTTTGGACCGAAACCGCCACCGCCGCCAAGGGAGAAAGTGCCTGTGGAAGTAGTTGACCACTTCATTCATATGGCTCAACCACCAGCTCCTAAGCCTGTTGACACAGACTATGAGTGCCACATCAGGAAGTTACATCGACAACGTCTATAGAAGGAGGCGAGCTCGAGCTCGAGCAAACAACAAGTAGCTGTCAAAAAATGCAGGAAAACCGTTGCCCAGCTGGGAGAACAGGCGGCGCAATCGATCCCCCCGTTTGTTGTGCCGCCAACAACATGTGATAGTACGCGCGCCCAATATTATTGTGGGCAAACAGTTTACGTTCCCGAGGTGGGCGATGTGGTAATAACCCAAGAGCATATAATGCAGGCTGAAACTCTCAACATCACTGTTGGACAACTCCTCGAGATCGAGGACATGCCTATGCTTACAGAGGAGGAAATAAAACGGAAATATGCCCGGGGCCAACCTTTGGTCAAGCTAGAAGAGGTCAAGAAGCTCCCAACGAGAATGTATGAATTGCATCAATGGTACATGGACATTACCAAGAGATCCGATCGAGAGTCCCTCATGGTGCAAGTCAAGAAGGATCATTACTACCATGAGAAACCTGTGACCGTTGAGTATTCTGAACTGTTTCAGTTATACAATCAAGACGCACTCGACAAATCTATCGTCAGTTGCTATTGTCTGTAAGTGATTTTTTTCTGTAATTTAAGTCTCAAGGTAGCTGTAGTGATCCCTTTGATCAATCATTACCTGTAATTATCCTCACTATATTCTTTTCTGTGGTATTATGCAGGATGAAGATGTATGAAATGAGAAAAGGTGGACGCTATGGCATTGGGTTCATTGACCCAAACACCGTTAATGAATACACATGGGAAATAAACAAGCATCATGAAAAGCAGGTAGAGGACAGCATGCTAGAGTTCTTGAAGCGCCTCAAATACAATGAAGATATACTACTTCCTTACAACTTCCAGTGAGTCACACTTTCTTGTACTACAAATTCTCTGTTTTTGCCTACTAGCTAGCTACATGTTTTTGCTTACATATGCCCGCTTAATTAAGACATGCAAACGTGTGTGCATGCAGATTTCACTGGATCTTGTGTACCATTAAAGTTGACGCCGGAACAGTTGAAATACTGGACTCACTACTCAAAGCAAATAGTGACTATAACATCTTGTTTGGGATAGTCAACAGGTAATTTCAATCATTATTAACTATATATCTTGGCCTATTTAGTTCGTCATTTCATGATATGAACTATTTAATAACCCCTTTATTCATTTTCTTTGTCGGTGGGCAGGGCTTGGGCAAGGTTCATCAGCGTCATGGAAGGCGAATGGAAACGACAGCTGAAATGGTTTCGACCCAAGGTAAGTAATTAAGTAGTACTAGCTAGCTAGCTGCCATCTCTTTAATTATCATGCTTGATTAATTATTATCTGATCAAATTAAATTCCATTCTCATAATAAAGGCCCTGAAGCAGGCGCAGGGGACTAATCTGTGTGCATTCTGCGTTTGCGAGAACATTCGCATGATGGCGTCCGAAAGGAGCAGATCTCAAAGACAGGAATGGGTACGCTTGTCAGAACACTATTCACAATTTTTACACCATTATCGATATCTAGTCACACAACTAATACACATGCATATTGATCTCCTTCTAAACAGTTCACAGAGGTGCGGGACAAGCTCCTAGAAACAGAGCGCGTAGAAGCACTTCAAGAGGAAATAGCGGGATTTTTGCTCGACCAGGTCATAAATCCGAAGGGAGAATACTATTACCCACTACCGCCCCCATCGACCAGGTCATGAACCACTTCCAATTGTCATCGTGCTCCGAAGGCACCAATTAGGCTAATGCCACTGGCTCCGAAGGCAACATGCATATGTAGGAGAAATTGTATATAGCTTTATATACATGTGTGTATGTGTGAATTAATATGGTGGTTTGTGAGACATTGATGATATATATATGATTGGTTCTACTAGAAATTCTATTTATATATATATATGCATAACGTGTACAATGTGTAGTATCGTAAAATACCAGCAAACGAAAAAGAATTAAAATGGAAAACACAAAATTAAATGAAAAAGAAATCATAAAACCAAAAAAACCCAAAAATTTTAGTACCGGTTGGTGTTACCAACCGGTACTAAAGGGCTCCCGGCCCCCGGAGATGGCTCGTGCCACGTGGTTGCCCTTTAGCACCGGTTCGTGCTGAACCGGTACTAAAGGGGGGGGCCTTTAGTGACCACACTTTAGTGCCGGTTATGGAACCGGCACTAAAGGGCCTTACGAACCGGTGCTATTGCCCGGTTCTGCACTAGTGAAGGAGATGCGGCCTACGCAGAGTCAGTTTGTGCCACCGAGGAGCTGAAGTATTATAAGGACAATGTTGATCCGACGGACATGACTCCATTAAAGAAGCCAACTACGGAGCATGATCCGGCCCTGAAGTTCAAATCAGCAGCAGAAACTAAGCTTGTTCACTTTGTACCTAGCGATTCATCCAAGCAGTTCAGCATCAGTGCCAACTTGGATCCGAAATAGGAAAGCGCGCTCATCGAGTTCATCCATGAGAATCGGGACATTTTTGCATGGAAGCCCTCTGACATGCCAGGTGTACCGAGGCAACTCGCTGAGCACACCCTTAATGTGGATCCTAAATACAAACCGGTGAAATAGTTCCTCCACCAGTTTAACGAAGAAAGACGCAAGGCGATTGGAGAAGAGGTAGCCAGGCTCTTAGCAGCTGGCTTTATTGTTGAAGTTTCTCACCCTGAGTGGCTTGCCAATCCGGTGCTGGTCCTTAAGAAAAACGGCACATGGCGCATGTGTGTGGATTACACAGACCTTAATAAGGCTTGTCCAGCAGATCCTTTTGCCCTCCCCCGTATTGATCAAATTATTGATGCTACGGCGGGTTGTGAGTGTTTAAGTTTTTTGGATGCATATTCTGGCTATCATCAGATCAAAATGGCAGTTAAGGACCAGGAGAAGACGGCATTCATAACTCCCTTTGGAGCCTTATACTATGTGTCTATGCCCTTTGGGCTCAAGAGTGCCCAGGAAACTTATCAACGGTGTGTACAAAATTGTCTGCACAAGCAGATTGGCCGTAATGTACATGCTTACGTGGATGATATCGTGGTTAAGTCCAGGGAGAAGGAGACTCTGGTTGACGATTTGAAGGAAACCTTTCATAACCTGAGGACATACAAGATGATGCTTAATCCGGCCAAGTGTGTCTTTGGTGTACCGGCAGGCAAGTTATTGGGTTTTCTGGTGTCCAACAGGGGAATTGAGGCTAATCCGGAGAAGATCACAGCCATCACCTCCCTGGCTAAACCGAAGTGTATCAATGATGTTCAACGCCTGGCAGGCCGGATTGCCGCGTTGAGCCGGTTTATCAGCCGCCTTGGTGAGAAGGCAATCCCTTTGTATCAGATGTTGAAGAAGACGGATCAGTTCGTCTGGAGTTCCGCTGCTGATGAAGCATTTGAGGACTTAAAGCGGCAATTGGCCAATCCGCCTGTGCTCGCTGCTCCCATTGACAAGGAGCCGTTACTGCTATATGTTGCTGCTAATGCTCGGGCGGTCAGCGTGGCTATTGTGGTGGAGCGAAAGGAGGCAGGTAAGGAGCATCCGGTTCAACGTCCGGTCTATTATATCAGCGAGGTACTCATTGAGTCCAAGCAAAGGTATCCGCATTGGCAGAAGCTGGTGTACGGAGTTTTTTTGGCAAGCCGGAAGCTTAAGCAATACTTCCAAGGGCACCCAATTACGATGGTCAGTTCTGCTCCTTTGGGGGATATCATCCAGAACCGGGAAGCGACTGGCCGGATTGCCAAGTGGGCTATAGAGCTTGGGCCGCACGGATTGAAGTATGTGCCTCGGATGGCGGTTAAGTCTCAAGCACTTGTTGATTTCATTAATGATTGGACGGAACTGCAAGCGCCTGAAGAAAAGCCGGATCACACATATTGGACCATCCATTTTGACGGATCCAGGCAATTGGAAGGCTCGGGGGCTGGAGTCATATTAACTTCCCCACGAGGTGATAAGTTTTGTTACGTTCTCCGCTTAATGTTCCCTTGTACTAACAATGCAGCTGAGTATGAAGCCTTGCTCCATGGTCTCCGAATGGCTAAGGAGATGAATCTAAGTGGAGTTAAGTGCTTCGGTGACTTGGACCTCATGGCTCAACAACTATCTGGCACATGGGACTCCAAGGACCCACTCATGGCGGCATATCGTCATGAGGTGGATATTGTTGCAGGTCACTTTAAAGGCTATCAGGTGGACCACGTGGACCGACGGAAGAATGAAGCGGTGGACGCTTTAAGCCGGCTGGGCTCTCAGCGCAAACCGGTCCCGCCCAATGTTTTTCTGGATGTGCTGCACAACCCATTGGTCAAGCTCCCTGGTGAAGCGGATTTGGCTATTCCTGATCCGGAGGCTCAATTGGTGGCAGCTCTTCATGTCATTCCGGATTGGACGCTTCCTTACCTGGCGTACATGAACCGGGGCGAGTTACCAGAGGATGAGACTCTGGCCCGACAGATAATCCAGCGGTCCAGGTCCATGACTATTGTCAATGGCGAGTTGCATCATTGTAGTGTGTCAGGGGCGTTTCAACGCTGTGTGTCTCCTGAAGAAGGCTGTGAAATTTTGCGTGAGATCCACGAAGGAGATTGTGGTCACCACGCCGGTTCAAAATCTTTGGTAGCTAAAGCGTTTCGCCATGGCTTCTATTAGTTAACTTCTCATGCTGATGCGGAGGATCTGGTCAGACGATGTGACGGTTGCCAAAAGTTTTCAAGACGTGCTCATGTGCAGGCTCAAGAATTGAGAATCATTCCAATTACTTGGTCGTTTGCGACTTGGGGGTCGGATATGGTTGGGCCTTTCAAAAGGTCCAAAGATAAGAAGACCCACCTCTTGGTGGCGGTTGACAAGTTTACAAAGTGGGTGGAAGCAGAACCTGTTAGCAAGTGTGATGCGGCCACGGCGGTTCAGTTCATCAAAAAAGTAATTTTCCGATTTGGCTTTCCACACAGTATCATCACAGATAATGGTACCAATTTGTCCAAGGGTGCCATGATGGAGTTCTGCGAACGGGAGCACATCCGGCTTGACGTTTCATCAGTGGCACACCCACAGTCCAATGGTCAAGAAGAAAGGGCTAATCAAGAGATCTTGAGAGGCATCAAGCCACGGCTTATGGTTCCTTTGCAGAGAACGCCGGGTTGTTGGGTAGAAGAGTTACCATCTGTGTTATGGAGCATCAATACTACACCCAACAGATCAACAGGATACACGCCGTTCTTCATGGTCTACAGAGCGGAGGCGGTTCTTCCAAGTGATATCCGTCATGACTCACCTCGTGTGGCGGCTTATGTTGAAGCGGACAACGAGACAGCACGGCAAGACGCTTTGGACCTGTTGGATGAAGAACGTGACATAGTAGCCGCCCGCTCGGTGATTTACCAACAGGATCTTCGTCGTTATCACAGTCGCCGAGTCAGAACCAGAGCCTTTCAGGAAGGAGATTTGGTGCTTCCGCTCATCCAGGACTAGACTGATATGCATAAGCTATCCCCACCTTGGGAGGGACCTTTCGTGGTCAGCAAGAATCTGCACAACGGGTCATACTATCTGATCGATATTTGAGAGCATAAAGACTCACGTACATCAGAGGAAGAGACCAACAGGCCATGGAACATAGCTCATCTTCGGCCTTACTATACCTGAGCCATTGGCTATACTTATGTACACATTACGACGATGTATATATTCTGATTAAATATAATAAACCGGAACCTCAGCTAAAGCGGGGTATCTGTTCTTTTACATCATGTGTGGTCACACGGAGTTGTTCTAAAGCGGCCTCCGGTTTACCCCTTGAGTTAGCTTTTCAAAAGCATCATGTTATATCACTTGGGGGCTTGGTCGTGTCCGAACCAATGCAACACCTCTTGATAGGCGAGAGCCACCAGATCACTTGGGGACTTGGTCACGTCTGAACCAGTCACGCCTCTTGATCGGCCTAAGGCCACAGAATCACTTGGGGGCTTGGTCAAACCCGAACCATTGCCACGCCTCTTGATCAGCATAAAATGCCACGGTTTCATTTGGGGACCTGGCTGACTTGAACCGTAGCTACACCTATCGGGAGCTTGGTCGTGTCCGACCATGGTAACACCATCTGATCGGCTCAAATAAGCCTCTATTTGCAAAAGGTTTTATCATTGCCTTTGCTTCACAATTTTCTTTGATAGATATTTTCTTTATTTTGTTGCGTTTTTTAAACCGACAAAATTTTAAACCGGTTCACACTGTCAATTGACGGAACACGGTCCATTTTTAATTCGGAGACTATTTGCTCGGTTTGATTTTTTGTTAACATCCTATTATGGAGTAACACGGTGTTTTCTTATAACCCGGCACGGTTTACATGGTAAACCGGCATTATATATATACAGGAGCTGCTATCTCCTCTAACAGTGTGGGTTTATAAACCTCTGCTTCAAGATTGGCTAAGCCAACTTCATGCCCAACGATGGCAGGTATTATGTATCTCAAAGATTTGATCATATGCTTAAATTTCAGATATTTTGATTTTATATATGCAGACATCATACTCCGCCTGACGGTACAACCGCGGTGGCACTTTAAGATTTTTTATGTTGCGGAAAATACTTTGGAAAGTTCATCACCCAAAGGAAGCACAAGTTGAAGTGGTTATGCACGAAGGCATATAAAGATCAAGAGTGTCAGCTAGACTATTACAAGGCAACACGGTGCCCAAAATAAGATCATTGTTTTTTCAAAGGAGAAGCAGTTTAAACCGGCTTCCGGTTCAAGCTTGGTCACCAGCCTGGCCTGATGGTTGTGGGTCATCCCGCGCCGCTTCAACTTCAGTTTCTCTACCCAACGGCTGGAAATCAACAGTTGTCCAGTCGATTCCCATTAATGCTCGAAAGACAGCTTCATCATGGATCAGCAACGACGGTTCAATATCGGGAGCGTAAGTATGCTTACGGATTGGAGGGATAAGATTTTCCGCTTCATGAATTGGTGCAGCTACTCGCTTGTTTTGCTTGTCATATTGGGCTTGATAATGAGACAAGTCTGCTTCTTCAACCAATTGACAAGCTAGCGGACGCACCTCCCGGTTTATTGCTCGCAGATCCGCTTCACTAAACTCTGACCCGTCTTCCTTCAAGCTAGGATAGCCCTGAGCCGCTTCAATAGGATCAAAATCCGGCACCCAAGCTTTTGCCCGAATTAAGGCATTGATCGCACCGGTTCGAGTAGCAGATTTCTTCAGCTCTTCAACCCGGGCAGGAAGCACCGACAGTTTCTTCAGAGTGTCCTGAATCAAAGTGGGCGCCGGATTGTTGTGGGATGCAGTATAGATGATCCGCTGAGCACCAATGTACAGCTGTTCGATCAACGTGTAGGCGGCTTTCAATTTCTTCCGCACATCTGACCCCAAGTGACCAATGCGTGTCCCTGAAATATCACAAAGGGTTAACAAACCGGCAGCTCTGTAAGATGGCCGAATCAATTCAGAAATCAAACCGGCTTACCAAAGATAGCAGCGGTCATGGCATGCACGTGCCGCTTTATGCTGGTCAGTTCGTCCACCACCGGTTTTAATGCAGCCTCGGCGTCTTCTGCTCGTTTGGTTAAAGCGGATTTTTCAGTAGCCCAATCCGCCCGCTCCTTCTTGAAATCCTTATTAAGCTGTTCCATGACGCTTAAGGCGCTGGTCAGCTCCTCTTTTTCTTTTGAGGTTTCAGTCTATTGGGACTTCAGATTTTCTTGGAGATCGGTGATTTGGGTCTCTTTTGTCTTCAGCTCAGCCTGCATACAGACAGTTATATGATTCAGCAAGCAGTGCAAGAATTGAAGCACCAACCACATAACAAGTTATGCACTTGGCGCTTGGGGGCTGTTGCCTATTTGATCTTCATATTTCACTTGATTATAAAATCCCAAGATCAATACAAGTATTCAACTTGGCACTTGGGGGCTAATGGCTATTTGCTCGAATATATTCTGATGCGGCGATCTCAATTACTTAAAGTCTCGGTTTAACTACACTAAGTTGAACCGGCCCTTGGGGGCTACATCAGCAAGTTCCGAAGCATTGGGATTTATATTAGCAAGTCCCGGTTTGGATGCAGATTCTAAACCGACCCTTGGGGGCTAGGAGAGTTAACAAGATTGAAATATCCAAACAGGAAAAAGTACATGGAAGTTACCTCAAATTTCTCTTTCATCATATTAACCAGACCAGCTTCATAGTCACGGCTGGTGTATAGCCGGTTCAGATAGCCGGAATGGAGATCTTGGGCATTCAAAGCGGCATAAGTTGTCAGATCAGCATTCCATTTTCCCTTGCTAATGGCAGCAAATTATTCCTTGCCAGTGTGTCTGGATAAAGCAACGGGATTGCCTGGCTCTGTGTGACCAATGCCAGTAATGACAACCTCATCATCCTTGGCTTCGCCGGTTTGCACTGGGGTCGTTGGCTTATCAGTAGGCTTTGTTGGATTGGTGGATTTCTCAATCCGGATGGGGCTTGTGGGCTGGTTGATAGGACTTGAGGTTTCAATAGGCCTCTCTTCAGCAATAAGATCGTCATCTCGCTGCGGTGGATCATTGGGTATATCTTCAGGAATAGCCGCTTCAAGATCTGGTGTTTTTCCCGGTTCAGGGACGACGTCCTCCTCGGCCGCTTTATCCAGGCGAGCCTTCTTGCTCGGCCTAGGCTTGGCCCTGAAAGGAATAACAAAGTCAAATACAGCATATGTTCCAATGTGATGTACCGGAAATATTATGATGTGTATAGCTTACCCAAGCACCGTTTTGAGCGGTGGCAGCTGAGTAGCCGATGACTCGCCAGAGGATGAGTGGGAAGTAACCTGATAATCGGAGTCGGATGGATTTAAGAGGTTGATGAAAACAGCCCGCTTTAGGACAAGCACTGACAAGCAAATTAGAGACCTCTGAACGGCGTTTCTGAACCGGACTGTTCGGTAAACCGGCGGAGGTAACTACCTGGCCGCTGTGCCGGGTTGTGCGGCGAGCTTCGTGCTGTTGGGTCTTGATAAGAAATTTGGGATCCAAGTAAGCAAGAGGATGAGAAAATTTAACCTTCCGGTTTGCCCGACGGATTTTTAGTGAAGGCAAAGGGTCTGAATCGGAAGAGAGAATAATTACCTCTGTAGCATCAGCATGGCTGGCTTCAGCATCATCCTGACAAATATCATCATCAATAAGACGCATGAAAAATAAGCCAAGTGAGTCAAGCTCCACCTCAAGGTCCGGATTATCCACATCATCATCAGGGGCCGGATCAGAAGAAGCAGTGGTTCTCTTCTTGTGAGCAGGCCGTTTCACGACTTTAGTCTTTGGCCGGGTTGGTCGTTCCGGTTTGTCTGGCTTTTCTGGCTTCTCCTGTGGAAGTTTCTTGCTCCAAAATGGATCATTACCCTGTTTAAACAGACATTGATATTAAACAATGACCAGATATATCAATAAAAGGTTCAGTAAAAAGAAAAAATCAAATTCTTACAGCTGGCGGTTTGTTGGTGGCACAGAAGGGAAGCGGGCCGGTTCGAGCACAGACGTATTCCGGTTCATTCAGCATTTTATTCACAGCCTCTGTGATTTCTTCGTCGGTGGGCTGGATGTTAGCATGTCGCAGTGGGTCGTCAACACTGCCAGTATACTCGCACATTAAACCGGAGCGCTGACTAAGGGGCAGTATGCTCCATGATATCCAACAGCGAGCAAGATCAACTCCTGTTAAACCATTGGCCATGAAGGCTCTGAGCTTGGACAGTTGAGGAGCGTATTTGCTTCTCTCCTCGGCAGTCAACCTTTGCGGAAAGGGGTGTGTATTGCTAAGCCGCTCCGGACGAAAGCCAGGCAAAGGATTTTCACCAGCAGGGGAGGTGTCTTTGCAATAGAACCATGTTTGATTCCACTCTTTGGGGTGGCTGTGCAATTTGGCGTGAGGGTATGTGACCTCTTTCCTTTTCTGAATCGCCACACCGCCCAATTCCGTATTGGAACCGTCAGAAAATTCAGTACGGCGATTTAGATGGAAACAGTCTCTGAACAATTCCACTGTGGGCTCCTCTTGAAAGAACACCTCACAGATCACTTGGAAGTGACACATGTTTGTAACAGAGTTGGGGCCAGTGTCTTGTGGATGGAGTTGAAAATCGGCTAAAACGTCCCGATAAAATTTAGAACCGGGCGGCTTAAAGCCCCGGGCTAAGTGATCTACGAAAACGACGACCTCTCCTTCTTGAGGTGTGGGAGGACATTCTTTGCCAGGGGCTCTCCAATGGATGGTGTTTTTGCTGCCTAAAGCGCCGATCAGGACTAAATTGTTCAGTTGAGTCTCTGTGACGCGAGAAGGAACCCAGTTGCACTCATATACTTGCTTGGCCATGATGAAATCTACAAGATAGGTGATTCCGGTTCAAGAATAAATTGATTAAAGTGCACTGGTATGTACAATGTTAAACCGGAGACAGTTCTATCTAAACCGGAGTTTTATGAAGCAACAGCATCTGGCGGTTCAACAAGGGGACTAATGGTATATACCGGTTTGGCAATTTTTCTACAAAGTTAAACCGCCAGATCTAAGCATTGAAACAGTTGAGATTGCGGATGGATAAGTGTACAGAAACAGATTTCACAAGATTTCTCTACAGCGACGGATCTGAAGCAAGTTCAGAAAACAAGGGACATATTCAAGGTTCAAAAAAGAACAGTGGTCTTGAAGCATATAAGTAAAGGCGGATGCTAAGAACTACCGCTACACAGAGCAAAGGTTCACAGGTTCATCTAGGATCTATCATATGAGTACGAAGCAGACGATGAACACTGAAGAACTTGGAAACCCTAGAACGGATCTACGGAGGAAAAGGTGAAGAACTCACCGGAGCCGAGGAAGAAACAGAAGGTCGCCGCGATGCTCTGGTACAATCAGGGTGATGCAGCGGCCAAGGTTGGAGTAGAGGTCGTCGACGGCGGCGGAGCTCCGAAGCTGGACGACGCGGGGAAGACGAAGCAGAAGGGCACGAAGGGGAAAAAGAAATGACCCTTCGGTCCTATTTATAAGGCAAGGGACAGGTGTCAGGCGCGAAAATCAAGGGACCGTGGGTTTGGAAACGAAGTTGTCGCCTTAATTGTCACAGATCTATTAAGGTTCTTTATAACAAGTGATGTCATGCCGGTTTACAACAACCAAAGAAGATGGCATCACGGCGGTCCAACAAACTACAAGAAGATATTGAAGATGAGGATTTTTGCTAAGGATTGACATGAACCTGTTCAAATCAATCTGGGGCCTAATGTTGGGGATATCACTACTGGGCGTAAACCGGCCTATCTGGGCCGGGTTAACTTCGTCAGTAGTTAAGTATGTTAAAGCCCAAGAAGGCAGATGAGGGCTCAAGGCCCATAGTCGGTTCAAGGCCTGTAGCCATAAACCGGCGTTGATATTTAACTTGTATTGTAAGTTAGGAATAAGTAGAGACCAAACCAGACACATCTATGAGCCGGTGTTGGGACTCTGTGAACCGACAGGCGTCACCCGTGTATATAAGGGGACGACCCGGCCGCGGTTCAAGGACAACAGACAACAACTCGAGACTTAGGCGAAGCTTGTTTGCTCACTAGTCATCGAAACCCCATCAATTCCATCACAACTAGACGTAGGATTTTACCTTCATCAAAGGGGCCGAACTAGTATAAACTCTCTTGCGTCCCTGTGTCCACTTTAACCCCTTCAAGCTAACCCGTCGCGATGGCTCCACGACTAAGTCCTTTCTCTAGGACATCTGCCGTGATAAAACCACGACAGTAACCCCTTCTCCCACTCGACTTCCCCTTCCCCTTCCCCGGCCCCGATCCTCTCTCTACTTCCTTGTCTGATCCCCTTTTTTGGGTTGGATTTGAACTGGCAGGCGACATCGATGACGATGACAAGGATGAGGAGGAGGATGACCAGGACATCCGCGACCCCACCCCCGAGCCTGACAAGCTTGAAGAGGAGATCGCCAAGTCCGACCTCAAGCTCGACCATGACGGCGTCGTCCATCCCGACCACGACGACGCGCCACAGAAGGTCGTTCCCCTGCTCCCTCCTCTGGCTTCCCCACCTTGTTGACTGCCTTACCACCGAACAAGATGTTATATTTTCCTTTGTAATTTATATCATCAGCGCCCTCCCCAGCAGCACACGATGAGCGGCGTGAGGTGGGCGGCGAGGCTGGCGACCTTCACGGCGGCACAGTACGAGGAGCTGGAGCAGCATGCGCTCATCTACAAGTACCTCGTCGCCGGCGTCCCCGTCCCGCCGGATATCCGCCTCCCCATCCGCCGCGGCTTTGACTTCCTCGCCTCGTGCTTCTACCACCACCACGCCCATACATTCTCCTACCTCGGGAGAGTATTTCTTCTATAATCCACACGCATGCTTCTTGAGCAATTCGCCCGTGCGATTTGCTCAACTTGATTACTGGGGTCGAGAGATTCAGGTGTAGTCGACCCCCCTAGGTCATCTCTTTGTTAATTGCTCCCAGTCATTTGTTAATGCTCCCCCAGATTTGGTCGCGCAAATTCTCATTATTCTAATTCAAGAAGCCCGTGCTCTGTTCCAGATTTTCTCCTACCACCTACTAATACCATCTAGCATCTCCTGTCTTGGTGGGTCTTTTCATTTATTTGTTTCGATTCAAGAAGCCTCATGTGGTTCGATTTGATTAGATGGCATGCGTTAGTTGAGTTTGAGTCTTTGCTTGGCCCAGGCTAAAAAAGTAGAGGGGGTGGGTTGGGTTAGTTTATTTATCCTTCCTTGTCATGGGGGTTATTCCTGTGCTAGTTGATGTGATGATATTATAATGTGCATCTCATTCAGATTAGATTGTTTTTCCTTTATTAAATGTTCTGTGCAAAACTTGCTGTCAACAACGCTGTACATACATCTATCGCAACTGACGATTACATTACACAGAGCACAAGTAGAGGCCAGTTGTGGTGGTCCGAAGGCCTCCGGGCGCCGCAGCACCACGTCGTCCCGACACCGACCCAGTCGCAAACGACGGCCATCTCTGGTATGTAATATATACCTTCAACCTATAACAAAATTGGATCTTGTTATCAGTATGTGCGGAATGCTGTGGGTCAAGTCAATACTTAGCATTGGTTGAATGTGAGCAACTCAGATGTTTGGTGTTATGCCTATGTGGCTATGCAGGGCTTAGGTAGGAACTTCCATACAATAATCACTAATCAATGGACCCTATTTCAGTTTAGGGAGATAATGTGTGTCATGCGCTATTGATATTTGGCCACAAGGTGCAAAGATTGAACCTCTCAATGTGATATTTGGCCATGAGGTGCAAAGATAATGTGAACTGCTCAACATAGTGGATGTTGACGCGTAGTGTGAATGCTGTAGGATTTCATAGATCGACTGACATGAGTATCAATGACTCGGCCACAATTACTGACTGGCTCACCTAGCAGCCACTTGTTGGCCACTTGATTCAGAGTTTCAAACCATATAACCTCAAGTCTACTTTCATCATAGAAATGAAAGATAAACGGATGAGGTTGATGGAGTGAGCAAGTAACCATGTGGTATCTCTTCTATTCTGTTTTGTTTCTTCTTCCTTAAGACATCCTTCCTCTTGCTTAAGACATACTGGATCTTCGCTTATACTTCAAAAAAATTGAATGAATCATGCATGCATTTAAACAGAAATCATGATGTAAATTTTCTAATCTGAATTCTTAATTTGAATCAGAGTTGATTGTTAACTCTGAATCTTTCAGACCTCATGGGTTACTCCCAAGTTAGTGTGAAGCCACGGTACGTGTTTAAAAATCTTACAGGTGCCAAGTTAACTTGAATCAGAGCAGAAAGCTAACAGCAACCTTACAACAAAGTTTTTAAAATGATACTGCCGATCTGTTGTCTTTCTACTGGTACTGGACTACTGGTAGAGAAAAATGTGCATAAAGGCCCTGTTCATGTGATTGACCAAATTTCCCACAAGTTTTAATGCTCATAGATTTTAGTTGGCTCTGTTCATTCTTTTCAAAATGTGCATACATGCCCTGCTCACATGTCCTTTTCCCTGCTGCCTCGATTAGGATGATTACCTTAGTTTTTTACGCTATTTTATATAGCATCAGAACAACCTAGTATTCTAAGGATGCCTCACTTTGAAAGGTATTCCATCATCTGGAGGACTCTGCATCATATATGATATTGATTAGTTAGATGGACTATGCATCATCCTAGAACACCACGGTCTCTGTTAGTGGTATGTATGCATTAGAAACACAATCTGTTTGTATGTAATCTAACTTGCAGTGTGTGTGTGGCATGCAGGGAGGTGGTGATCAGGTGAACAACATATGCCTGGAAGACCTCTGGCCCAGCTCAACTCCATCTCCATGCACCTCGTATCATTCTTTCTGGATAACATTCTAGTGTGGCAACATTTAGTAATTTACAACTGCCTGTTCATGGTGCTATGCAAACTCTGAAAATTGGTACTTCAGTCAAATGTGCTTTCCTTTCTAAACAACTGTGCACCTCGCTGAGATCGTCTTACCTGGCATCATTCCATACTAGTATAGATAGCATCCAAATACGGTGTGTTGTCACTGGTTTTATTTTCATACGATGACAAGAGTTGATGAATATTCAGGCATACTAGAACATATTTTGTGGCAATTCTAGAACTGCAGAAGTTGACCTGTTTGTTGTAGAATTCAATAGGCAGTATGCTTTATTTAGGCTCAAAAAAAGCCTTGCCAGTGGTTTTATTGTAACGTCAAGTTTTCATCACAAACACTAGTTGTTTATTATGAAACATTCATTCTACTGCACACTATTCAATTATTATCTAAAAAACACAATTCAGTTAACTTATACTTTATCTTTTAGATTTGTAGCTTCAAACCTGGAAAAATGGACATGTAGCTTCTACTTTTGAACAAAGTAAAATGCAATGCACATAGATAGACATGCATCATAGGCAATACTTGTTTCTAAGTTAGCTAAGCATAATCTGTTGTTTAATCCAAATTGTGTTATCAAAAGTTGCGCAGAATGTGTTCTGGTCTGGCTTCATGGATCAGTTTTCTCATAAAACTAATGTGCCTGGACAACAGTTCGCTCCACTAATGTTATATCTCTCTCATTGTAGGATGGCAAGTTGTGGAAGCTGGAGCATGTCGCATAAGAGAGAGAGCAATGAAATCCATTGTACTGTTCCGTTAAAAAAAGTTCATTGTGCTGTTATGATAGTAGCAGATGTGCCATCATTTTCTTATTGTATATTCCTGTGTAAGGAAATGTATTCCTGAGATGATTTTTTGTGTTATGTAAACCTGGGAGATATTTTCTTTTTGTGTTATGTAAACCTGGGAGTTCTCCTAATTTGAATGAAATAATGTTGGATGTATGTGTGTGATTGGGCTAAAGTCTGCTTGGGCCAAACTGGAGAAATAATTGGGCTGAAACAGGCCACATACCAACAAGCATCAAACAATTTCAAAAATGAAATGAAAAGTCTTACAAAAAAAAGAAATGGACTGCAAAAAGCTCGAGGGCCAAAAAAATTTGCCTGAATCTCAAAAACTAACAAGGCTGAATTGTTGGGCCTGGCCCATGAAGCCGATAAAAAATTGATAGAAAAAAAATATATATAAGCCGAATTGTTGGGCTCGGCCCATGTAAAACACCGAATCGGACCGGGCTGATTCTTGTGCCACATCAGCTTGCCACGCTGGATGCCTACATGGTCTAGGGAGGCTGCTAGTGACCAAAACAAAACAATAGGCATATTTTGGTCGTAAACGTCTACGACCTTCTCACAGAGACGGTCGTTAATTTTAGTTTACGACCGCTAGCTTTTGACCTTCTGTTTTTGGTCACAAAAAGGTCGCAAATGAAAAACAATGACCTTTCAGTGACCAATAGTCAAGGTCAAAAGTTGACATATTTCTTGTAGTGACCATACTTTCACTTTCCATGGCTAATCGTATCCACGGGTGCCTTCCATAACACTTTCCAAGGAATTTATTATTTGACAACATAAAGTAAATTCATTTTTCATTTCAAGACTAGGCATCCCTAATACCTTTGCCTTACTCTCGTGCAATGACAAGTTAATAAACACTCATCGTGAGAATAACACATCTAGCATGGAAAATATTAGCCACCTCTCACCGCTCTGCGAGCGAAACGAACACACAAAAGAGAAGTTTATGTTGAAAATTAGAGATGACAGATACAGATTTTCTTAGAAGGGCAAAAGAATACCGCATATAGGTATATACTAGCACAAATGCCCATGTGTTGCAACGGGAAAAAATAGGACATGACGGGCTTATGTTGCGATGGGCATAGACATTGGTTTCTGATTCAGAATGTCATCATGACATAAGCAGTAAGATCAGACAACACTGGTGCAGTTGCGCACCGTGGCGATATGGTTGCACCATCTTTTGTAAATAAAAATATTGCACACCCTTACATAAGCATGGCTCAACGACCCTGGCCTCCTGTCCACGATCCTCAATTTCAAAACGGAGTGGTGACACCGCTTATCCTCCGTCCCACCCTCGCTAATGATAGCCGGTGTTCATTCTACGCGTGTTCAATCCAAGCCGATGAGCTTAGCCACCTCATGGAACACTTGTTATTGAATTGTGTCAGCACAAGAGAATGTTTAACTAACCTCTCGAGCTGGATGTGAGGACTGCCCTCCTTGAGTCCTTATCCATATACGTCCCTGGTCCATACACCATCCCTCATACTGCCGATTGCTTTTGACTGTGGACTTATTTTATGGAGGGAGGGTGGGCTCCTACGTGTTCCTGGCATGTCTCCTTCACACCATGCTGTGACGTAGAAAAATATGTATGCATATGGATTACTTATTTTGTCTCTGAAATGCACACTACATGCGCTATATGTTGTCTATCTATCTTATGGAAGTTAAATAACAACTATATAAAAATTATTTAGAGACATGTATTTACAACACGTCTCACATCAAAAGTGATATAAGATGATGTAAAGAAACATCCATTGGAAAACATTGTATAGAGTATTATACTGTTTAGAATTATTATAGAGTTTAAAATAAGTAAATTTGAATTAGCAATTTGAAAGGAAAATTTACACTGTAATTTCAAGTCCAACAGTCCAGCTTAAATGGCTCCATCAAATATATATAATGTCCAGACAAATTATACACTGTAATTTCAAGTATAAATTAGATGGATCCATCAAATATACTTGTACATCTAAGGTCTGAATTGTTCTCTTTTGAAGACAATCCCTGAACATTCAATTACAGAGTAGACATTTTAGTTCCATAGACATAGATTAGTTGCCAATCATGAACCCTAAGAAACGGGATCAAGGAGTCAATATTAAGCCACAAAATTGAATAGATGAAACATTATGGTACACCCATGTAACTGTGGGTACCCTCTATACCTCTCCGTAGCACACTATAGCATCACATGAAGCCACCCGGTAGCCAACAAACTAGATTGGCTGTCAAAAGTAGATCCCAAACGAATCCCTGGCTGGCATTACCTGTAAATTAAACCGGCAGCCTCTTCCACATAGTGTATATGTCACAACACCAAATGCTCCGCAAGGTTAGTAGCAGAAGCCCATACATCCATATTTTCTGGAGGTAGCGAGGCACTCGTCCATGGCTAACCGTCGATGGCATCCACTGTGTCTATGGCAAGTCATCCCGATGACCACAACAATAGCATCCTTTTCTCCTTCCCTGAGTTCACTTGGGCGTCATCATCCGCGGATGGCCAGCATGACTAACACATTCATGGCCAAGCTACAGAACTTGATGTCATGGCCGAAGGCGTTTGAAGGGAAACGACATAGCACGCATATAATAGAGCACGCCAAAGAGGAAGTTGTACGATAGCAAAAGTTGAAGACTGTCGGTGTCAAAACCGGCGGATCTCGGGTAGGGGGTCCCGAACTGTGCGTCTAGGCCGGATGGTAACAAGAGGCAAGGTACACGAAGTTTTACCCAGGTTCGGGCCCACTTGATGGAGGTAAAGCCCTACGTCTTGCTTGATTAATATTGATGATATGGGTAGTACAAGAGTAGATCTACCACGAGATCAAGGAGGCTAAACCCTAGAAGCTAGCCTATGGTATGATTGTTGTTCTGTATGTTGTCCTATGGACTAAAACCCTCCGGTTTATATAGACACCGGAGAGGGTTAGGGTTACACAAAGTCGGTTACAATGGTAGGATATCTAAATATCCGTATCGCCAAGCTTGCCTTCCATGCCAAGGAAAGTCCCTTCCGGACACGGGACGAAGTCTTCAATCTTGTATCCTCATAGTCCAGGAGTCCGGCTGAAGGTATAATCCGGCCATCCGGACACCCCCTAATCCAGGACTCCCTCAGTAGCCCCTGAACCAGGCTTCAATGACGACGAGTCCGGCGTGCAGTTTGTCTTCGGCATTGCAAGGCGGGTTCCTCCCCCAAGTACTTCATAGAAGATTTTGAACACAAAGAATAGTGTCCGGCTCTGCAAAATAAATTTCCACATATTTCCATAGAGAGAATAATGTTCACACCAATCTAATCTGTTGACGTATTCCGTAGCATGACAACACCACGGCCAAGCCTTTATTCGAATCGTTTTATTATCCCACCTCAGCGTGTCATGCGAGGCGGTTTCCTTGGCACGTCTTGTAAAAGCAGAGATCGTGTCCCCTTATTTCGAGATTCTCATCGATACGAGCGTGGGTAACCCAACTGCTTCTAGGACTCCTAGACTATAGGCAAGTCCAAACGGCCACGGAGAGGACGCTTGATATTCGCCCTCTTTATAAAGGGACAAGGCTTTTATTTTTTCCCTCCCGTGCTCAATCGAATCCTTCCCCCACCTCAAGCGCAAACACCCAAAGTTTAGGTCAGGTGCTCCGAACCTTCAATCATGTCCGGATCTAGCCTGCAAGGCCGATGGATGCCTTCCTCCGTCACGGAAGAAGACATCAAAAAGTTGAGGGAGGCCAGATATCTGACCGCCGAGGTTTCGCATCGGCTGCCTGCCCGAGGGCAGGCCGTCCCCTCCCCCGAACCCAACGAGAACGTCGTGTTCGTCCCCCACTTCCTCCGAGGTCTAGGCCTTGCTCTGGATCCTTTCGTCAGGGGTTTGATGTTTTATTACGGGCTAGATTTCCATGATCTTGCTCCGGACTCCTTTCTTCATATCACGGCATTTATTGTCGTGTGTGAGGCCTTCCTCCGGGTTACCCCTCACTTTGGCCTGTGGCTCAAGACCTTTGAAGTAAAGCCGAAGATGATCGAGGGGCAACATGCAGCGTGCGGAGGTGCCTCAATATGCAAGATGACGGGAGCTCCATGGCCCAAAGGTTCCATTCCAGAGGTGTCTAAATTGTGGCAACAGGAGTGGTTCTACATCAGGGCTCCTAGAAGTGCCAAGTGGGCGGCCACCCCTGTTTTCCGCTCGGGCCCTCCACCACAACTGATGTCATGGATCAGCAGAGGTCTGAGCTGGGGTCCAGCCAAGGACGTGCCTATACTGCAAAGCCGCATTCGAGATCTCTTCAATGGAGATTTTAGTTTGGTTGCGGTAATACAAGTTATGCTGGTTCGTCAAGTCCAGCCTTGCAAATGCTGGCTCCTTCGCTTGTGGGAGTTCAATCCCGAGGGACCGCGTGTCATTCAAAATTTCCTCGGCCTGACGCACGAGGAGATGTACAAGTAATTCTTCGGACCTTAGGTAGAGTGTCCAGAAATCACCGAGGATGTGGGCCTGAGCAGTAACCGCGTCGCCGAACAGGTAAGGAATCTTCCGGCTGAACATACTATCTCTCATTTGTTACGAAGTTATTTCTGAGAGTTTTCTTTTTGACCAGGACTGGCTAACAAAGGCGAAGTTGATTCGGTGTTCGGCCCCCCACCCTGAGGGTTTGGACAATCCGGTATTGGAAAAGATGCTCCAGGTCGCACCTTGCCTGGAGCCCTTGAAGGAAGATACTGGGGAGGATAATACGGGCAGACGTGGGCCCCCAACGCTGCCCATTCTAACCGAGGGAGCGAACGTCTCCATGAAGGAAGACGACCGGAGGAGGAAAAGGACTGCGCCCGGGGATTCGGAAGTCGAAGCTTCCAAACGGGAGAAGAAGTCTCCCACAGAGGGTCCTACCTTGGGGGGTGCTTTTGCCGCACAAAGTCCGTGGGGGGATCAATTCTCCAACGAGTCGTAAGTGACCCGAAATACTTTAATAGTACAGGTATGCCATCTTTTTCTTCCGAGAAAATAACCATCGCATATATCTTTGCAGTTCGGGCCTTAGCCCCTCTCAAATGAGCTCGTCTTCGGGGGATCTTCTTCCAGAGATGATGGAGAGCGAAACGCCTCCTCCGGTGTCGCGACCTGACCCGAATGGATCAAGTGCTCTGTGCTCAGGTGTCATCCCTGGATCAGTAATGCTGACACCACACAGTACATCGAAGGATTTATAGCAGAGTGGCAATCACACACTTATTACATCGTTGTCTCAAAAGAGAACTTATTACAATAAATATGGCCTAAGGCCATCTAATAACGATAACAGCGGAAGACTCGGAAGATAAATGGGTCCATCAACTCCAACAGCATCACTGAGTATAGAACCACGACCTAAAAGCACCTTACTCGTCGTCTGAAAAGTCTGCAACATGAAGGTTGCAGCCCGAAAACGGGTCAGCACATGGAATATGCTGGCAATGTAACACATAGAGAGTAATGGAATGAAACAGCTATACTATATGCATATATGGCTGGTGGAAAGCTCTATGGTTACAGTTTTGCGTAAAGCCAGTTTTTCCCTACTGCAAAGGAATAAATTTATTTAACTATCATGGTAGTTGTTAAACATCGAGAATGGTTGACAGCATTCCGATCCCAATTAAGTAATTAAAAACCCAACAACATTAATTAGAAGTAACATGATGAGATTCACATGATATTCAAGTACTAGATACTCAAGTTGTCCATAACCGGGGACACGGCTAATCATGATTAGTTTGTACACTCTGCAGAGGTTTGCGCACTTTTCCCCACATGACTCGATCGCCTCCGTTTGTTTTCTCGCACTACATGGTGTTTGAGAAACGGATGACCGAGACATAGTATTTCAGAGGCGCTAGCACCTTACATGTGGGGTAGACCGTACCACCTACAACGCCTACATCTGCTAGTCCACCCCGTAAGAGTTCGCACAACTTAGTCAACTATGCCAGAGCCCATAGTAGCATGTGGCTGCACACGGAAGTTTCTAGCATGAATTATCTTATGATCCCTTTGAGCCTGGGTGGCGGTCCAAAATAAAACAGGCAAGTCCTGATAGACATCAGGTGCCTCAATCCACCCAGATGTGTGTTTAAGTGGCCACCTTAGATAAACCATTAAAATTATCAACTCACATCTGTCATGGATGTCACTCACCCAATCCACGTCTACTAGCATAGCATGGCATAATAAGAAAACGTAGAAGTAACTCCCAAAGGTTTGATAATAAACAGGAAATAGGCACTACCTCATCTACTTCCCATCCCACAATTTAATTAGATCCTAATCATGCAATGTGTGAGGATGGATCTAATGCAATAAAACATGGGTTGTAGAAAAATTATGATCAAAGTGTTACTTTCCTTGCTGATGATCCGCGAGACCTAGGGTTTCGAAGTAACAAGCGGCGCAATCCGGGTGATCTATCGCAGACAAACCACAAGCACACAATAAGTACTCATCTAATGCACAGGTAAAACTCGAACAAGAGAACGAACTAGAGGGTTCAACTTAAGAACTCCGGTTGCAAAGAAAGAACGAACCGAACAAGAAACGGAAAACAATGGCGGAAGAAAACAACTCGGTTCTAGCAAGTTAAATCTAGGTCAAATTTTACCGTAGCAAAAACTTGTTTAAGTTGATTAGACGGAACGGCGGTTTCGAAACGAAACTCTAGGCGCTTGAATCACCTGATTCCGATAAACGAGCGAGAAGAAAGACTAGAACGAAGATCGGATCTAAGATCACGATCGCGGAATAAATCCGACGAGAAAGAAAACGAAGAACGGTTAAACGAACGGGCGTCGTTAACCGGGGAAAATCGGTGATCACGTTCGTTGAGACGAATGGTCCGAAAGAAGAACGAAAACCGATCTAGGGTTTTCGGAAAAGAAACCGAAACAAAACCGGAAAAAAAAGAAAAGAAACAGAGAGAAAACGGAACGGTTCTTTTAGGAAAAACCGGACCAGGGAAGAAAAAGAGAGGAGCGGCTACCTCGGGAGGCGGGGCTCCGGGCGGCGGTGGCTAAGGGCGGCGGCGGCGGCTTAGGCGCGGGGCGGCGCGGCTAAGGCGGCGGCTTGGGGCTGCGCGCTGCTGCTTGCTGCGGCTTAGGAGGAGAGGGGCTTGGGGTTTTGATGTGAGGAGAGGGGGGGGGTGTTGGGGTATTTACATAGGTGAGGGGGGGATTTACTTGGGGTAGGGGGCAAGCAAAAGAAAAAGAAACAAGGAAAGAGGGGGGGCTACCGGCCTAGAGTCCCGCTGGGACTCGGCCTGGGGCGGCGGCGCTGGCTGCCTCGCCTGGCGCCTGGCGCGCGCGCGGCTTGGGCTGGGGCCTGGCCGGCCGGCCTGCTGGCTGGGCCTTGGCCCAAGGCGCTGCGAAGACTTCTTTTTTTTAAATAGATGCGCGCGCAGAAAAACAAAAGAAAAGAAAACTAAACGAACTCCGAAAAATCTAAAGTAAATTTTCCCCGACTCCTAAAAATGAGCCGAACAAAATGAACTTTAATCGGGACCTAAAATGCAATTTTCGAAAACACGCATTTTTCCCTATCCAAATAAAATGCAAATAAAACTCCGGCAAACAAAAATTTGATCTATTTATTAAATCTTCATTTTTCCTCAATTTTGGGAAAGTCATATTATTCCCTCTCTTATACTTTTGATATCGGAAAAATTATTTAAGATGAAATAAATAAATCAAATGATCCTCTTTTTCAAATTCGAGAAAACTCTCAAATATGAAAATAATGAAATCTCCAACTCTCTCCGTAGGTCCTTGAGTTGCGTGAAATTTCTAGGATCGACCAAAATGCAAGAAAATATGATATGCATGATGATCTAGTGTATAGCATTCCAAATTGCAAATTTGGGATGTTACAAACCTACCCCCCTTAAGATGAATCTCGCCCTCGAGATTCGGGTTGGCTAGAAAACAGGTGAGGGTGGTCCTTGAGCAAATCTTCTTCTCTTTCCCAGGTGGCTTCATCCTCTGAGTGGTGGTTCCACTGAACTTTACAAAACATGATAACCTTGCTGCGAGTAACTCTACTAGCATAATCGAGAATCTTGACTGGCTTCTCCTCATATGTTAAGTCATCATTCAACTGAATCGCTTCGAGTGGCGCTGTATCTCTTAGCGGTACTTCCGCCATCTCGGCGTGACATTTCTTCAGCTGGGAAACATGGAATACATCATGAACTCCTGACAGTCCCTTTGGTAATTCCAACCTATAAGCGACTTCTCCCATACATTGCAAGATCTTATATGGTCCAACGAAACGCGGTGCTAACTTTCCCTTAACTCCAAAGCGCTTAACTCCTCGAAGTGGGGATACTCAAAGATAAACCCTGTCTCCGTTTTCATAAACTGTCTCCTTGCGTTTAGAATCTGCGTAGCTCTTCTGCCTGGACTGGGCTACCTTGAGCCTATCGCGAATCAACTTAACCTTCTGTTCAGACTCCTTAATCAAATCTGGTCCAAAGAACTGACGGTCTCCAACTTCGTCCCATGACAACGGTGTCCTGCACCTCCTTCCATATAAAGCTTTGAAAGGTGCCATCTTCAAACTGGTTTGGTAACTGTTGTTATAAGAAAACTCCGCATACGGCAAGTTATCGTCCCAACTAGATCCATAATCTAGTGCACAAGCTCTCAGCATATCTTCCAAAATCTGATTGACTCTCTCGGTCTGTCCATCTGTCTGTGGATGAAAAGCTGTGCTGAACTCTAGTCTGGTTCCTAAAGTTTCATGTAACTGATTCCAAAATTTTGAGGTAAATTGGGTTCCTCTATCTGATACGATACTCCTCGGAACTCCATGCAAACAAATGATCCTAGTCATGTATATCTTTGCCAACTTAGCACTGGTGTAAGTGGTCTTAACTGGAATGAAATGTGCTACCTTTGTCAAACGATCAACTACTACCCATATCGAGTCATAGCCTGCTTTCGTCCTGGGTAGTCCTGTGATAAAATCCATGCCTATCTTATCCCACTTCCATTCGGGTATCGGCAATGGTTGTAACAATCCTGCTGGCTTCTGATGCTCTGCCTTTACTCTCTGACATACGTCTAAAACTGCTACATCTGCTGTGATATCCTTCTTCATTCCGGTCCACCAGAATGTTTCCTTCAAATCTAAATACATCTTGGTATTCCCTGGGTGAATCGAATACGGTGAATCGTGTGCCTCGTGCAAAATAAACTTCCTGATCTCCGGGTCATTGGGCACATAAACACGGTCCTCAAACCATAGGGTATCGTGCTCATCCTCCCGAAATCCCTTTGCTTTTCCTTTGCTCATTCTCTCTTTTATTGAAGCAATCTCCTTGTCAGATTTTTGAGCTTCTCTGATTTTATCCATCAATGTTGACTGAATCTCCAATGTTGCTACATAGCCTCTCGGAACTATTTCCAAACATAGCTCTCAAAGGTTTTCTGCTAACTCCTTTGGTACTTCTCTCGTCATTAGAGTGTTGACATGGCTCTTACGGCTCAATGCGTCAGCTACTACATTATCTTTTCCAGGATGGTAATGCAATCTCAGGTCAAAATCCTTGATGACTTCCAACCATCTCCTTTGTCTGAGGTTGAACTCCTTCTGAGTGAAAATGTACTTCAAACTCTTGTGATCCGTGTACACCTCACAATGATTTCCAATGAGGAAATGTCTCCACGTTTTCAATGCATGCACTACGGCTGCTAACTCCAAATCATGCGTGGCATAATTCAACTCATGAGGCTTCAGTTGCCGTGAAGCATACGAAACAACTCTCCCTTCCTGCATAAGCACTGCTCCAAGTCCTCGACGTGAAGCGTCGCAATACACCTCATAATCCTTGGTCTGATCTGGCAAAATCAATACTGGTGAGGTAACCAAGCATTTCTTCAACTCCTGGAAACTAGCCTCACACTCCTCAGTCCATTTGAACTTAGTGTCCTTCTTCAACAATTCAGTCATAGGCTTTGCAATCTTTGAAAAGTTCTCAATGAATCTCCGGTAGTATCCTGCAAGTCCAAGAAAACTCCGGATCTCTCCAACTGTCGTTGGTGATTCCCATTCGGTTACGGTCTCAACCTTAGTGGGGTCAACTGTTATACCTTCTCCGGATATAACATGTCCAAGAAATCCAACTTCCTTCAACCAAAACTCACATTTGCTGAATTTGGCGTATAACTGATGTTCCCTTAGCTTCTCCAAAACCAAACGCAAATGTTCCTTATGCTCCTCTTCATTCTTTGAATAAACCAGGATGTCATCAATGAACACTACGACGAACTTATCCAAAAACTCCATAAACACTTTGTTCATCGGGTTCATAAAATAGGTAGGTGCGTTAGTCAATCCAAATGACATAACGGTATACTCATACAGTCCATATCTTGTGGTGAATGTTGTCTTAGGTATATCCCGCTCTCGAATCTTCAACTGATGGTACCCTGATCGCAAATCGATCTTGGAAAACACTTTAGCTCCTTGCAACCGATCAAACAGATCGTTGATCATTGGCAGTGGGTACTTATTCTTGATGGTTACTTCATTCAATCCCCGATAATCTACAACCATCCTTAATGATCCATCCTTCTTTTCCACTAGAAGTACGGGTGATCCCCAAGGCGAAGAACTTGGGCGAATGTAACCTTTATCCAATAACTCCTTAATCTGATTCTTAATTTCTACCAAATCCTTTGCTGGCATCCGGTATGGTCGCTTCGATATTGGGCCGGTACCTGGAAAAAGCTCTATTAAGAACTCTATGTCCCTATCCGGTGGCATGCCTGGTAATTCCTCAGGAAATACATCAGGAAAATCCTTTACCACTGGTACTTCTTCTTGCACAACTCCTGTTAAAGAATTTACTTGTGTCCTGTTTGGCACATGACGGGATACATACTTGATCCTTCTTCCTTCTGGTGTGGTAAGCAAAATTGTCTTATTGGCGCAATCGATGTTCCCTTCATACTTCGATAACCAATCCATGCCTAATATCACATCCAATCCTTGAGATTCCAATACTATTAGGTCTGAGGGAAACACATAGTTACCAATCCTTAATGGTAACCGATCACACCATCGTCTAGCCATATACTCCGCTCCTGGTGAGCTTACTAACATGGGTGACCTAAGGGCTTGGGTTGGCAGGTTATATTTATCCACAAATCCCCTTGATATGTATGAATGCGATGCACCAGTATCAAAAAGAACGAGTGCAGTAAATGACTTAACCAAAAACTTACCGATTACTGCATCGGGCTGATCTTCAACCTCCTCCACATTAATGTGGTTCACTTGTCCTCTATTGAAAGGGTTCGGCTTCTTCCCAGAGCTTCCATTGCCATTTCCATTCTGGCCTTCGGGACATTCATTCGCATAATGTCCGGTCTTGGAACACTTGAAACAGGTGACTTGACTCAGATCTCTCTTGGTTGGGGTCAATGGGGTGGTACGGTTCTGGCCGTTGCTTCCTCCATTCCCATTACCATTCTTGTGGCCGTTATGGTTGTGCGAACTACCTCCTACATGGGTGTGCTGAAACTGAAATCCCGATTTAGGGGTAAAACGGGGCTTCTGCTGGGCTCCAGAGTTATACTTCCCCTGTCCATACTTCCTCTTACGGTTCTCAATCTGCTGTTTCTTTCCTTCAATCATGATGGCACGATCTACCAACTCCTGGTAGTTGTTGAAACTCGCTACCATCAACTGCATGCTTAGTTCATCATTCAGTCCTTCCAGAAACTTCTCCTGCTTAGCTACATCCGTAGCAACGTCATCTGGGGCATAACGTGCTAACTTGCTGAAATCGTCAACGTACTGGCCAACTGTCCTTCCTCCTTGGCGTAAGTTGCGAAACTCACGCTTCTTCAGGGCCATAGCTCCTGCTGAAACATGGGCAGTGCGGAAAGCTTGCTGAAACTGATCCCATGTGACAGTGTCAACTGGGTAAGTGGCTGTGAAATTCTCCCACCATGCTGTCGCGGGTCCGTCAAGCTGGTGTGCGGCAAACTTCACTTTCTCACCATCCGTGCATCCTGCAGTGGTCAACTCCCTTCCTATCTTACAGAGCCAATCGTCTGCTACTATTGGCTCGGTGCTACTGGAAAACACCGGCAGATTCAGCCTAAGGAAACGGGCTAAGTGGTCAACAGGTGGTGGTGGTGGGTTGTTGTTGTTGTTGTTGTTCTGTTGGTTCTGGACTAACATCTGCATCAATTGATTCTGCTGCTGGATCAACTGAGTGAGCTCCGGTGGGAATCCATTGTCACGTCTCGGAGGCATCTGAGGGTTTAGAAAAGACGAGAATTAAGAATAGAGTGAGGTCTAAAGGGAAAACAGTACCCCAATGCACATGAGCAAATGCACACAAAATCACTTCATTCAATCAAACAAGGGCTTACAATCGGTCTAAAACTATCGCAAAAGTGCTCGACTATTGTGTTTACATGGGGGAATACTACTACTATCTGGTGGTCATCTAGAAATTTGAACCGGTGGAAGACTCCATGATATCTGCTCCAGCTTCGTCTTCAAAGTCGGGTTCACTTGGATCCGAATTGGTGTCGTCGATGATGATGTAGTTGTCCGGACATGCGACGTACTCGTCCTCCTCCTTGGATGCTAAATTCCTCTTGAGTTCTTCAATCTCCTGCTTAAGATCGCCATTGTGTCTAGCTAGAGCTACGATCTCGTCCATGTAGTCTTTGCGTGTAGACTTCAGTTCTCCTTCTAGCTCAATGATCCTTGCCTTCGCATTCTTCAACTCTATCATATCATTGCACATCTGGTTCTCGTGGCGTCGAATGTGCTAGTTTAACTCCTGGATGAAAGATGCAATGGATCTATCCTTCTTGGTGCTGACTAACTCCCATAGTTCGTCTCGGCGTCCGCAAATCTGGTAGATAGTGTCCTTAAGGTCTTCTTGATAAACTTCTCCAATGCGTCCTATGGTGATATGAGCTGCCATGCTCCTTCCCAGACTCCAGGTTGGTGCATTGAAAACACTATCTATAGGCTTCGTGATTGGCGCGGATGTCCTTCCCGGAACGTGAGCTTGAATCTTCCAGCACTCCTCTTCAGGCAGAGTGGCGTTGAAAGTTCCCGTGAAGCTTGGTAATCCAATGTTCAGGTACTTGGTGACTTCCTTCAGGTGAAATCCAAAAGGTGTGCCTTCATCCGGTTGAGCATACTTAATCTTCGCGTTCGTCATCCTAAAAGAGTAGAAAGGATGAGGAGTTAGAAAATGAGAAGAGAATGGTGTTCTATGCCTTTAACTTAGTGGTCGTGTCCTACAGTCAGTGTGTGCTCTAATACCATCTTTGTCGCGACCCAACCCGAATGGATCAAGTGCTCTGTGCTCAGGTGTCATCCCTGGATCAGTAATGCTGACACCACACAGTACATCGAAGGATTTATAGCAGAGTGGCAATCACACACTTATTACATCGTTGTCTCAAAAGAGAACTTATTACAATAAATATGGCCTAAGGCCATCTAATAACGATAACAGCAGAAGACTCGGAAGATAAATGGGTCCATCAACTCCAACGGCATCACTGAGTATAGAACCACGACCTAAAAGCACCTTACTCGTTGTCTGAAAAGTCTGCAACATGAAGGTTGCATCCCGAAAATGGGTCAGCACATGGAATATGCTGGCAATGTAACACATAGAGAGTAATGGAATGAAACAGCTATACTATATGCATATATGGCTGGTGGAAAGCTCTATGGTTACAGTTTTGCGTAAAGCCAGTTTTTCCCTACTGCAAAGGAATAAATTTATTTAACTATCATGGTAGTTGTTAAACATCGAGAATGGTTGATAGCATTCCGATCCCAATTAAGTAATTAAAAACCCAACAACATTAATTAGAAGTAACATGATGAGATTCACATGATATTCAAGTACTAGATACTCAAGTTGTCCATAACTGGGGACATGGCTAATAATGATTAGTTTGTACACTCTGCAGAGGTTTGCGCACTTTTCCCCACATGACTCGATCGCCTCCGTTTGTTTTCTCGCACTACATGGTGTTTGAGAAACGGATGACCGAGACATAGTCTTTCAGAGGCGCTAGCACCTTACATGTGGGGTAGACCGTACCACCTACAACCCCTACATCTGCTAGTCCACCCCATAAGAGTTCGCACAACTTAGTCAACCATGCCAGAGCCCATAGTAGCATGTGGCTGCACACGGAAGTTTCTAGCATGAATTATCTTATGATCCCTTTGAGCCTGGGTGGCGGTCCAAAATAAAACAGGCAAGTCCTGATAGACATCAGGTGCCTCAATCCACCCAGATGTGTGTTTAAGTGGCCACCTTAGATAAACCATTAAAATTATCAACTCACATCTGTCATGGATGTCACTCACCCAATCCACGTCTACTAGCATAGCATGGCATAATAAGCAAACGTAGAAGTAACTCCCAAAGGTTTGATCATAAACAGGAAATAGGCACTACCTCATCTACTTCCCAGCACACAATTTAATTAGATCCTAATCATGCAATGTGTGAGGATGGATCTAATGCAATAACACATGGGTTGTAGAAAAGGTATGATCAAAGTGTTGCTTTCCTTGCTGATGATCCGCGAGACCTAGGGTTTCGAAGTAACAAGCGGCGCAATCCGGGTGATCTATCGCAGACAAACCACAAGCACACAATAAGTACTCATCTAATGCACAGGTAAAACTCGAACAAGAGAACGAACCAGAGGGTTCAACTTAAGAACTCCGGTTGCAAAGGAAGAACGAACCGAACAAGAAACGGAAAACAACGGCGGAAGAAAACAACTCGGTTCTAGCAAGTTAAATCTAGGTCAAATTTTACCATAGCAAAAACTTGTTTAAGTTGATTAGACGGAACGGCGGTTTCGAAACGAAACTCCAGGCGCTTGAATCAACTGATTCCGATAAACGAGCGAGAAGAAAGACTAGAACGAAGATCGGATCTGAGATCACGATCGCGGAATAAATCCGACGAGAAAGAAAACGAAGAACGATTAAACGAACGGGCGTCGTTAACCGGGGAAAATCGGTGATCACGTTCTTTGAGACGAACAGTCCGAAAGAAGAACGAAAACCGATCTAGGGTTTTCGGAAAAGAAACCGAAACAAAACCGGAAAAAAAAGAAACGGAGAGAAAACGGAACGGTTCTTTTAGGAAAAACCGGACCGGGGAAGAAAAAGAGATGCGCGGCTACCTCGGGAGGCGGGGCTCCGGGCAGCGGCTAAGGGCGGCGGCGGCGGCTTAGGCGCGGGGCGGCGCGACTAAGGTGGCGGCTTGGGGCTGCGCGCTGCTGCTTGCTGCGGCTTAGGAGGAGAGGGGCTTGGGGTTTTGATGTGAGGAGAGGGGGGTGTTGGGGTATTTATATAGGTGAGGGGGGGATTTACTTGGGGTAGGGGGCAAGCAAAAGAAAAAGAAACAAGGAAAGAGGGGGGGGCTACCGGCCTAGACTCCCGCTGGGACTCGGCCTGGGGCGGCGGCGCTGGCTGCCTCGCCTGGCGCCTGCCGCGCGCGCGGCTGTGGCTGGGGCCTGGCCGGCCGGCCTGCTGGCTGGGCCTTGGCCCAAGGCGCTGCGAAGACTTCTTTTTTTTTAAATAGATGCGCGCGCAGAAAAACAAAAGAAAAGAAAACTAAACGAACTCCGAAAAATCTAAAGTAAATTTTCCCCGACTCCTAAAAATGAGCCGAACAAAATGAACTTTACTCGGGACCTAAAATGCAATTTTCGAAAACTCGCATTTTCCCTATCCAAATAAAATGCAAATAAAACTCCGGCAAACAAAAATTTGATCTATTTATTAAATCTTCATTTTTCCTCAATTTTGGGAAAGTCATATTATTCCCTCTCTTATACTTTTGATATCGGAAAAATTATTGAAGATGAAATAAATAAATCAAATGATCCTCTTTTTCAAATTCGAGAAAACTCTCAAATATGAAACTAACGAAATCTCCAACTCTCTCCGTAGGTCCTTGAGTTGCGTGAAATTTCTAGGATCGACCAAAATGCAAGAAAATATGATATGCATGATGATCTAGTGTATAGCATTCCAAATTGCAAATTTGGGATGTTACATCCGGACTCCTCCGCTCCGGAAGCGGGCGACACCGAAGTGTCGTCGCGGAGGGCCTCTCCGAGTCCGGTGAGGCCAGAAGATAATCCCATTGACCCCCGAAGCTCCCAGTGTCCGGCTCCCGAAGAGAGCAGACAAAAGAGTCCGGCACCGTCTGGTGTGTGATCGGATGTTCTGAGGGAGTTGGTGGGGCGAGCGGCCATCTCAGATGAACATCGTATGCTGATAAATACGGTGATGGAGAGAATCTCGTCCGCCGAAAGCGGATTGCATAAAGCTTTTATGAGTCTACTGACAGGCTTTGAGGTACGTAAAATAATGTATGATAGTCCTACACATGCTAGGTGTGCCCTGTGTAGATAGTAGCCCCTGAGACTCTGGTTGTCGTCGGAAACGACGATGAACAGAGCATCATATTCCCAGGTAATAACCATACTGCCTCTATGTGCAGGTGATGGAAGCTCCAGTGGCTAGCCAGACTAGCGAGTTTGCCCATTTAAAACGGTAGTTGGATGCGGCAGACGCCGACATCGAGCTTGTTAACAAAAGGCTTGACGAGGCACAGGGTAAGTGTCATTATCTGGTAAACGCCACATAGTAAGAGCAGCATGATGCCAGTATCTTTAATATGTTGTGACTGCAGATGGAGCTGCCACTGTTGAAGCCTTGCGGGCAGAACTTGCCCGAGCCAAGGAACCAGCGAGGTTTGGTAATGCAGCTGCTTTGAAGGCGGCCGAAGAGTTGAAAGCCGAGAAGGCCGCGCATGGCAAGAGCCGAGATAAGATGGCCAAGATGGCCATAGAATTAAAAGCCGCCGCCGACCGTTGCCGGGTTCTTGAAAAGGAAAACCTAGCGAAGGCATCGGACCTTGAGAAGGCTGCTGCGACGAGAAAAGACATCCGCTCTGCTATGAGGGCGAAGAAGGAGGAGCTACGGGAAGCCGGGGATATTGTAGCTGGGAAATCCTTTATGCTGCGGAGGAAGTTCGGAGATCCACGGTATGCCCCTCTGGATCGGCTGTGGAGTTCAGAGGATGTGTATATGGATTTGGCGGCGAACGCTGCCGATGCGGCCAAGTACTTCCAGGGTCAGACGGACCGTGAAGTGGACCAGCTGTTTTGGACACAATTCCATTCTCCCGAGCGTCCGCTTTCATTGACTGACCAATTAGCCGAATGGGCTGAACTGAATAGGTTGTCCGAACTCGCCATGAGGTCTGTTGTGGATCAGCTATGGCCGGAAAGGCCAAAACCGAATAGCTATTTCAGCTTGGTGCAGCAGTTCCTTGACGTGGTGTCGCGCATTAATGTGATGAAGAGGTCGGCGTGCATAGAGGGCTCACAGATGGCCTTTGCCCGTGGTAAAGCATACTGGGCGGAGATGGATGCTACCACTGTTGCAACGTGGGATTCGGCCATAGGCCGAATGGCTGCTGAGCACTACTTTGAAGAAGTTCTTGAGGGTGCTCGTTTGATAGAGACCCAGTGCTCAAAAAATATTGTGTTTGATTGATATGTAATCTCATTGTAAGCGAAATGCTTTTATAAATTTTTATAAGGCTATTTTTATACTTTTGCCTGAAAGTAATATGATGCCTCCTGGGCGGCCGTTTACGTATACATGTGTATAACCTGAAAGATTGCAGCTGTCGGCTTCAACCCCCACGCATATAATGCGGAGGTGCTCGCAAAAAACACACGTTCACACTTAACCCAATGTCTTGGTCCTATTAAGGAGGTGATAGCGGAGTGAGCGGGGCAACCGGACTATAATGCTTTAGCACTTTCACTTAGCCATAGGAGTTTCACAGTGGGGCTACTAGATAGCCTCTAGTGGCTCCGCACTCTCCCGATCTCGGGGTGCCTACATGCCTGGCTGGAAAACGGCCCTTTGTTAAGGCAGAGGAATTCTAACATTCCAACAGGTCATCGAGTGGTTGACCAGTCTCACGCTATATCATGACAGTCAGTTTTCGGCTTTCTCTACTGAGGTGCTCGTCCAGATGAACCAGGGCACAATCGCAGTAGTTCTCCTGGTGCTACCTTAGCTGGTAAAGCGGAACGTAAGGCACCAAAACACAGGAGCCGGGCAAACCCAACATTTGACCAAAGACAATGATTCGGAGCTGATGCATATAGGGCCAAACTCGCGACGCCGAACACTCCCTAAGGTATTCGGTCTTTGTGGTATAAATCGGGCCTAAATAATGGCCTTTGTAAGAAGCCCCTTGTGTCCAGGTATGTGCATTGTTCTGGCGTGGCCACATGCCAAGACGTCAGAATCCTTCTCAACGGTGGATATGTATCAACAAGAGACAGTAAAAAAGGTTTACGCAGGGTCTTAATCTAAAAAGAATCCTTGGAGCGGGTCTGAGGGAGTCCTGGATTAGGGGGTGTCCAGATGGCCGGACTATACCTTCAGCCGGACTCCTAGACTATGAAGATACAAGATTGAAGACTTCGTCCCGTGTCCGGAAGGGACTTTCCTTGGCGTGGAAGGCAAGCTTGGCGATACGGATATGTAGATATCCTACCATTGTAATCGACTTTGTGTAACCCTAACCCTCTCCGGTGTCTATAAACCGGAGGGTTTTAGTCCGTAGGACAACATACACAACAACAATCATACCATAGGCTAGCATCTAGGGTTTAGCCTCTCTGATCTCGTGGTAGATCTACTCTTGTACTACCCATATCATCAATATTAATCAAGCAGGACGTAGGGTTTTACCTCCATCTAGAGGGCCCAAACCTGGGTAAAACTTCGTGTCCCTTGCCTCCTGTTACCATCTGGCCTAGACGCACAGTTCGGGACCCCCTACCCGAGATCCGCCAGTTTTGACACCGACATTGGTGCTTTCATTGAGAGTTCCTCTGTGTCATCGCCGTCAGGCTCGATGGCTCCAACGATCATCAATAGCGATGCAGTCCAGGGTGAGACCTTCCTCCCCGGACAGATCTTCGCCTTCGGCGGCTTCGCACTGCGGGCCAATTCACTTGGCCATCTAGAGCAGATCGAAAGCTATGCCCCTGGCCGCCAGGTCAGATTTGGAAACTTAAACTACACGGCTGACATCCGCGGGGACTTGATCTTCGACGGATTCGAGCCACTGCCGAGCGCGCCGCACTGTCACGACGAGCATGATCTAGCTCTGCCGCCGAACAGTGAACTGGAGGCCGCACCCACATCGGCTTTGACCCTTAATTCGGAGCCAACTGCGCCGTTCGAGGATGGGTGGTTGGACGTCGCCTCGGGGTCTGCGATCCCAACAGCGATCGAGCCAAACACCAGCCCGCACTCTGCGAGACTCGTGACTCCAAGGAGCCGGACTCCTCTCCGGACTCCGAACCCTCCGTGCCCCTGCCCATCGAATCCGATTGGGCGCCGATCATGGAGTTTACTGCCGCGGACATCTTTCAGCACTTGCCTTTCGGCAATATTCTGAAGACACTAAAGTCTCTCTCTTTATCAGGAGAGCCCTGGCCGGACTACGGTCAGCAAGGTTGGGATACGGACGATGAACAAATTCAAAGCCCACCCACCACCCACTTTGTAGCCACTGTCGACGATTTAACTGACATGCTCGACTTCGACTCTGAAGACATCGATGGTATGGACGCCGATGAAGGAGACAATGAAGAACCAGCGCCTATCAGACCCCAAAAGAAGGAGATGGCGATGGAACAGCGGAGGATGACCCCTCCAAGGAACAGCCTAAGCGCCGGTGTCAGCGGCGCCGCTCAAAATCCCGCCAAAACAAATACGGTGATTCCAGCACGGGAGATAATAATACTCCGGAAAGTGCCGAAGAAAACCCCCTCTAGCAAGATTTAGCACACGAGGATGGAGAAACCAGCCCTCATGAGAGAGCGGCAGACAGAGAGGTCGAGGACGATAATTATATGCCTCCCTCCAAAGACGAGGCAAGCCTCGACGACGACGAATTCGTCGTGCCAGAGGATCCCGTCGAGCAAGAGCGTTTTCAACGCAGGCTTATGGCCACGGCAAGAAGCCTCAAGAAAAAATAGCAACAGCTTAGAGCTGATAGGATTTGCTAGTCGACAGATGGACTGAAGTCCTTGCGGCCGAAGAACATAAACTCGAACGCCCCTCCAAGAGTTACCCAAAGCGCAGGTTGCTACCCCAATTAGAGGAGGAAGCACTTAAACCTACATCACCTGCACTCGACACGGCCGATCGGCCACCTCGTGGCCGCGACAAAGAGGCCTCTCGGCCCTCCACTCAAGCCGCACCCCATACCAAGGCACGGGAAAATGCGTCGGACCTGCGAGATATGTTGGAGGACAAGGCAAGGCAAACAAGATCGATCTACGGATCGCGTGGGCGCCCCACGACTCGAGACGGTAACCGTCACGCTGGCCACAAATTCGGCAGGGCCGAACACAGTAGACAAAGCTCATTGGAGCTACATCGTCATATAGCCCAGTACAGAGGCGCCGCACACCCACTATGCTTCACAGACGAAATAATGGATCATCAAATCCCCGAGGGTTTCAAACCCGTAAACATCGAATCATATGATGGCACAACAGATCCTGTGGTATGGATCGAGGATTATCTCCTTCATATCCACATGGCCCGCGGCGATGATTTCCACGCCATCAAATACCTCCCACTCAAGCTTAAAGGACTAGCTCGGCATTGGCTTAACAGCTTGCCAACAGGATCAATCAGTTGTTGGGAGGACCTGGAAGCCGCAATCCTCGACAATTTCCAGGGCGCTTATGTGCGACCCCCAGACGCCGATGACCTAAGTCACGTAATTCAGCAGCCAGAGGAATCGGCCAGGCAATTCTGGACACGGTTCCTAATAAAGAAAAATCAGATAGTCGACTGTCCGGACGCTGAGGCCCTAGCAGCCTTCAAGCACAATATCCGTGACGAGTGGCTTGCCCGGCACCTTGGACAGGAAAAGCCGAAGTCTATGGCAGCACTCACGACACTCATGACCCGCTTTTGCGCGGGAGAAGACAGCTGACTTGCTCGTAGCAACAATATGACCAAGAACCCTGGTAATTCAGATACCAGGGACAGTAGTGGCAGGTCGCGTCACAACAAGCAGAAGCGCCGCATTAACAGCGACAATGCTAAGGATACGGCAGTTAATGCCGGATTCAGAGGCTCTAAATCCGGTCAGCGAAAAAAGCCATTCAAAAGGAATCCTAGGGGCCCGTCCAGTTTGGAACGAATACTCGACCGCTTGTGCCAGATACATGGCACCCCCGAAAATCCGGCCAATCACACCAACAGGGATTGTTGGGTGGTCAAGTAGGCAGGCAAGTTAAATGCCGAAAACAAAGACAAGGGGCTGCATAGCGATGACGACGAAGAGCCCCGGCCGCCGAACAACAGTGGACAGAAGGGTTTTCCCCCACAAGTGCGGACGGTGAACATGATATACGCAACCCATGTCCCTAAGAGGGAGCGGAAGCGCGCGTTAAGGGACGTATACGCGGTAGAGCCAGTCGCCCCAAAGTTCAACCCATGGTCCTCCTACCCGATCACCTTTGATCGAAGGGACCACCCCACTAGCATCCGTCATGGCGGATTCGCCGCATTGGTTCTAGACCAAATTATTGACGGATTTCATCTCACTAGAGTCCTTATGGACGGCGGCAGCAGCCTGAACCTGCTTTACCAGGATATAGTGCGGAAAATGGGCATAGATCCCTCGAGGATTAAGCCCACCAAAACGACCTTTAAAGGCGTGATACCAGGTGTAGAGGCCAACTGTATAGGCTCAGTCACACTTGAAGTGGTCTTCGGATCTCCGGATAATTTCCGAAGCAAGGAGTTAATCTTCGACATAGTCCCATTCCGCAGTGGCTATCACGCACTGCTCGGGCGAACCGCATTCGCCAAGTTCAATGCGGTACCGCACTACGCATACCTTAAGCTCAAGATGCCAGGCCCTTGAGGAGTAATTACGGTCAATGGAAACACCGAACGCTCCCTCCGAACGGAGGAGCACACGGCGGCCCTTGCAGCGGAATTACAAAGCAGCCTCTCCAGGCAGTTCTCCAGTCCGGCCACTAAATGACCGGACACCGTCAAGCGCGCCCGGAGTAACCTACAACAAGACCACCTGGCACGATCCGAGCAGGCGTAGCAATGCGGCCCCAACCCCAGCCCTAGCAAAAAGGCGATGCTAGTGCTTCGCATACATAACTACGCTCTAGAAATACCATGGGTACAGGGGGAGGGGCACCATCACGGCACGCCCGAAGCACGGCTTAAACCGCACCAGGGGCTGCTGATTTTTTAATTTTCTCTTACTTTCAGGACTCCATTCTTCGGAACGCCTGTTCAGCAGTTCAATTGCCGCACAAACGATGCAAGAACCAGGGAAGCAGAAAAGCCACGCCGCATTACGGAACTCCCAGGTGGTCTCTATCACGAGCAGTATACCTGTTTCGCATACTATTCCGCAGCTTGCCCCTGGAACAGACATGTTAAATAGTACAACCTTTTGCTTATCGCATTATTTGTATCGTTCTGCTTTGATCGCAGCCCTCTTTAATAAACAATGCATAGCTTTTGTCTATTTTTGCATTACTTTTTTTATATATGTTCCTTAACGACATGTTGCACCCATACACTTTGGTACGGCCGAAATACGCCAGGGGCTTCAGTACCCCTCAACATGGTGTGAGAAGTCCGAACACTTTAACAAGTGTGGCACCCCGAACTTATAGCATTATATGCATCAGCTCCGAATCATGTCTTGGGTCAATAGTTGGGTTTGCCCGGCTCCTATGTTTTGGTGCCTTACGTTCCGCTATATCGGCTAAGGTAGCACTAGGAGAACCACTGCGATTGTGCCCCAGTTGAGCTAGGTCGAGCACCTCAGTGGAGAAAGCTAAAACTGACTGTCATGATGAAGCGAGAGTTGGTCGCTGTTCGAGAGGTTTTTCGAGTCCCTAAAGACTTATGCCGCTTAGAGCGAGGAGTCGGCTCTGTCCGGCCAAGGCGTGGATAGCGCCCCGAACTCGGTCTTCCGAATACCAGGGGCTTCACCAAAATTTAAAATTATAGAATTCTATGGCTAAGTGAGAGTGTTCACGCATTATAGTCCGATTGCCTTGTTCGTTGGGCTGAGCGCCTCCCTCGAAGGACCCAAACATTGGAAAAAGAGCGCTCAGGTTTATCCCCGAACACCCCAGCACTAGCGGCACGGGGACAGAAGCCGACGACTCGCCATCTCTCAGAATTGATAAACTGCCGCACAGAAGGGAATATTTTAAATTCCAACAGCATTGCTTAGCACATATGAACAAAGTTTTCAGCGCACAGGACAAAACGAGAAAGTTTCACTCAAAAATTACATCCCTAGAACATTCATCCGCCACAAGGCAGGCACCCTTCAGAACATCCTTATAATAATTCTCGGGCTTGCGATGCTCTTTCCCCGGCGGTGGCCCGTCCTTCACAAGCTTCTCAGCATCCAGCTTGCCCCAGTGCACCTTAGCATAGGCAAGGGCCCTACGGGCACCTTCAATGCAGACGGAGTGCTTGATGACTTCGAGCCTTGGACAGGCCTCCACCAGCCGCCGCACCAGCCCGAAATAGCTCCCAAGCAGAGCCTCTCCAGGCCACAGCCGAACTATGAGGCCCTTCATGGCCTGTTCGACCGCCTTGTGGAGCTCGACCAGCTGCTTCAGTTGGTCGCTCAGGGGCACGGAGACCAGTACACCTTCTCTGTCGAGCTGCCCTCCTCGGCTCGATAGAATGCGGCGGCATCGGACACACTCCGGGGAAGATCTGTGAACGCTCCTGGAGAGCTCCGGATTCAGGTAAGTAACAAGTAACTCACGTTTATATGTTTGCTTTGCATAAAGAATGCCTTACCCGCCGCTATCCTCTTCACCTCATCCAACTCCTGGAGGGTCTTCTGGGATTCGGCCTTGGCAGACTTGGCATTTTCAATAGCCGCCGCGAGCTCAGACGCTCGCGTCTTTGAGTCAAGCTCCAAACTCTCATGTTTTTTCATGAGAACCTGGGGCTCTTGCTGCACCTTGCCAACCTGGGCCTTGTACTTCTCCCGCTCGGTGCGCTCCGTGGCCGCCCTCTTCTCGGCCTCGACCAGCGCTTGCTTAAGGGTCGCCACCTCAGACGTGGCCCCTACAATAGCCATGATAATCCTGTCATTTTTTGCAATTGCACCTTTCTATATATATTTAAACAAGGCATTTCTTACCTTCATTGTCCTCGAGCTGCTTCTTGGCACGCCCGAGCTCTTGCTCGAACCGCTCGAGGTTCTGCTTTAGCGTGTCCACTTCCGCAGTCAGTGCGGCGGACGCAAGCAGAGAAGCCTACATACGCATATTGACTCTTTTTTGTTAGACTCCTGTGAATTTTATTTGATCCACTATTCGGCTTTTCTTCCCGAACGCCAAACAGAGCATCAGGGGCTACTGTCTATGCGGTAATATTATTTACACATTCTTTACTTACCTCAAAGCCTGTTAAAAGGCTAGTACAAGATTCAGTCAGTCCGCTCTTGGCGGACTGAAGCTTTTGGACCACCGCACTCATAATTGTGCGGTGCTCCTCATTCATGGAGGCACCTTGGAGCGCCTCCAACAGATTGTCTGGCGCCTCCGGTTGGACGGGGGTCACCGGCACGGTGAGCTTGCTCCTCTTGGAAGGAGGTCCCCCGCCGGACTCTGGAACCTTTGAAGGTTCCGGAGCGGTGTCCATCCTAGAGCCGGACTTGGAACCCTGGGGGGTTTCATCCCCTTTACTCCTGGAGTCCGGGAGGTCGCCTTGCGGTGCCTCCAGGACCACCTCCTCCCGGCTTGGAACCTGTCGGGACAACACTTCGGTGTCGTCCGTAGGGCGGGGGGAGGAAGCCGTCGGAAGCGAGTTCACATCCGACGAGTCCAGTGAGCCGCTCGACGACGCGTCGAGCCGGTCTTTGGGTGGGCTGCATAAACATATTCGACATAAGGGAAAGCTGTGCAATAAACGAATACTATGAAATACTATGGCATCTGGATACTTACGATTTAGCCAGGGGCTTGGCCCTAGGCGGCCACTCCTCTCCACCGTCGTCGGCATCGGTGGAGTAGTCCGGAGGAAGGGTTTTCCCCTTCTGGACCCTTCGGCCTCCCCAGCTGGGGCGGCCTTCCTCTTCTTCTCTCCTACCGCTGGGGGGAGAGGTCTCTTCTTCTTCCTCCTCGTCTTCATGGGAGGAATGCGCCTCGGAACCGTCAGATGATGGATCTGACACCTCCTGGCGTCGGGCACTCTTTCGAGTCCTCGTGGCCTTTTTCGCGGCCTTCTTCTCCGGTACCACATAGGGTGCCGGAACCAGCAGCTTCGCCAAGCGAGCGTCCGCTGGGCCTTCGGGCAAAGGAGCCGGACAGTTGATCTGTCCGGACATTTTTTGCCAGTCCTGTCAAAGGTAAGGGAGCTTAGATCCCGCATGGAGTCAAACTATGAAAAACGGATACCCTGTAAAAGGAAAAAACAGCTTACCGCATGAGCGTGACGCTGCGTACTGAATCCACGATCCTCGGTAGCGGATGCGGGGGCCTCGGCGCCCTTGAAAAGCACCTTCCAAGCATCTTCGTACGTCGTGTCGAAGAGCCTGCTCAGAGTTCGGTGCTGCATCGGGTCGAACTCCCACAGGTTGAAAGCCCGTTGTTGACACGGGAGGATCAGGCGGATGAGCATAACCTGGACTACGTTGACAAGTTTGAGCTTCTTGTCCACTAGGGTTTGGACGCATGTTTGGAGTCCGGTCATCTCTCCTTTTTTACCCCACGACAGGCCCGTATCCTTCAGGAGGAGAGCCACGTAGGGGGTCCGGATCGGAACTCGGGGGCTGCGACCCATTCGGGGTCGCGCGGCTTGGTGATGTAAAACCACCCCGATTGCCACCCCTTCAGGGTCTCCACAAAGGAGCCCTCGAGCCATAAGACGTTGGGCATCTTGCCCACCATGGCGCCTCCGCACTCCGCCTGGTTGCCGCGCACCACCTTTGGCTTGACATTGTAAGTCTTGAGCCATAGGCCGAAATGGGGGCGGATGCGGAGGAAAGCCTCACACACGACGATAAACGCCGAGATGTTGAGGACAAAGTTCGGGGCCAGATCGTGGAAATCCAGGCCATAGTAGAACATGAGCCCCCGGACAAATGGGTGAAGAGGGAAGCCCAGTCCGTGAAGGAAATGGGGGAGGAACACCACCCTCTCATGGGGCCTAGGGGTGGGGATGAGCTGCCCCTTTTCGGTAAGCCGGTACGCGATGTCGTTAGACAAGTATCTGGCCTTCCTTAGTTTTTTTATGTGTCCCTCCGTGACGGAGGAGACCATCCACTTGCCTCCCGCTCCGGACATGGCTGGAGAAGGTTGAGGTGGGGAGTGCGGACTTGGGCGCTGGAGCTCGAGTGCGCGAGAATGGATAAGCAAGGGAGGAAGAAGGCGTAGGTGAAAAGGTGGGTCCTTATCCCCTTATTGTTGGGGAACGTAGCAGAAATTCAAAATTTTCCTACGTGTCACCAAGATCTATCTATGGAGAGACTAGCAACGAGGGGAAGGAGAGTGCATCTACATACCCTTGTAGATCGCTAAGCGGAAGCGTTCAAGTGAACGGGGTTGATGGAGTCGTACTCGTCGTGATTCAAATCACCGATGATCCTAGTGCCGAACGGACGGCACCTCCGCGTTCAACACACGTACAGCCCGGTGACGTCTCCCATGCCTTGATCCAGCAAGGAGAGAGGGAGAGGTTGAGGAAGACTCCATCCAACAGCAGCACAACGGCATGGTGGTGGTGGAGGAGCGTGGCAATCCTGCAGGGCTTCGCCAAGCACCACAGAAGAGGAGGGAGAGAGAGATGCAGGGCTGCACCAACGAGAGATCGAATCGCGTGTTGTGGGCAGCCCAAAGACACAATATATATAGGGAAGGGGAGGGGCTGCGCCCCCTCTAGGGTTCCCACCCCTAGGGGGCGGCAGCCCTAGATGGGGATCAAGGGTGGCGGCCAAGAGGGGGAGAGGAGAGGGAGGCGCACCAATATGGGCCCTAAGGCCCATATCCCCTAGGGTTTGCCCCCTTTCCACCTCTTAGGCGCATGGGCCTTAGTGGGGCTGGTGCCCTTGGCCCATGTAGGCCAAGGAACACTCCCTACAGCCCATGTGCCCCCCCGGGGCAGGTGGCCCCACTTGGTGGACCCCCGGGACCCTCCCGGTGGTCCCGGTACATTACCGATAAACCCCGAAACTCTTCCGGTGACCAAAACAGGACTTCCCATATATAAATCTTTACCTCCGGACCATTCTGGAACTCCTTGTGACGTCCGGGATCTCATCCGGGACTACGAACAACATTCGGTAACCACATACAAACTTCCTTTATAACCCTAGCGTCATCGAACCTTAAGTGTGTAGACCCTACGGGTTCGGGAGACATGCAGACATGACCGAGACGTTCTCCGGTCAATAACCAACAGCGGGATCTGGATACCCATGTTGGCTCCCACATGTTCCACGATGATCTCATCGGATGAACCACGATGTCAAGGACTTAATCAATCCCATATTCAATTCCCTTTGTCTAGCGGTACGATACTTGCCCGAGATTCGATCGTCGGTATCCTGATACCTTGTTCAATCTCGTTACCGGCAAGTCTCTTTACTCGTTCCGTAACACATCATCCCGTGATCAACTCCTTGATCACATTGTGCACATTATGATGATGTCCTACCGAGTGGGCCCAGAGATACCTCTCCGTCACACGGAGTGACAAATCCCAGTCTCGATTTGTGCCAACCCAACAGACACTTTCGGAGATACCCGTAGTGTACCTTTATAGTCACCCAGTTACGTTGTGACGTTTGGCACACCCAAAGCACTCCTACGGTATCCGGGAGTTGCACAATCTCATGGTCTAAGGAAATGATACTTGACATTAGAAAAGCTTTAGCATACGAACTACACGATCTAGTGCTATGCTTAGGATTGGGTCTTGTCCATCACATCATTCTCCTAATGATGTGATCCCGTTATCAACGACTTCCAATGTCCATGGTTAGGAAACCGTAACCATCTATTGATCAACGAGCTAGTCAACTAGAGGCTTACTAGGGACATGGTGTTGTCTATGTATCCACACATGTATCTGAGTTTCCTATCAATACAATTCTAGCATGGATAATAAACGATTATCATGAACAAGGAAATATAATAATAACTAATTTATTATTGCCTCTAGGGCATATTTACAACAGTCTCCCACTTGCACTAGAGTCAATAATCTAGTTCACATTGCCATGTGATTAACACTCACAGGTCACATCGCCATGTGACTAACACCCAAGAGTCTACTAGAGTCAGTAGTCTAGTTCACATCACTATGTGATTAACACTCAATGAGTTCTAGGTTTGATCATGTTGCTTGTGAGAGAGGTTTTAGTCAACGGGTCTGAACCTTTCAGATCCGTGTGTGCTTCACAAATCTCTATGTCATCTCCTAGATGCAGCTACCATGTTTTATTTGGAGCTATTCCAAATAACTGTTCTACTATACGAATCCAGTTTACTACTCAGAATAATCTGGATTAGTGTCAAAGTTTGCATCGGCGTAACCCTTTACGACGAACTCTTTTACCACCTCCATAATCGAGAAAATTCCTTAGTCCACTAGTTACTAAGGATAACTTTGACCGCTGTCCTGTGATTCATTCTTGGATCACTCTTGTACCCCTTGACTGACTCATGGCAAGGCACACTTCAGGTGCGGTACACATCATAGCATACTGTAGAGCCTACGTCTTACGCATAGGGGACAACCTTCGTCCTTTCTCTCTATTCTGCCATGGTCGAGCTTTAAGTCTTAACTTCATACCTTAGAACTCAGGCAAGAACTCCTTCTTTGACTGATCCATCTTGAACACCTTCAAGATCATGTCAAGGTATGTGCTCATTTGAAAGTACCATTAAGCGTTTTGATCCATCCTTATAGATCTTGATGCTCAATGTTCAAGTAGCTTAATCCAGGCTTTCCATTGAAAAACACTTTCCAAATAACCCTATATGCTTTCTAGAAATTCTACATCATTTCTGATCAACAATATGTCAACATATATTTATCAGAAATTCTATCGTGCTCCCACTCACTTCTTTGGAAATACAAGTTTCTCATAAACTTTGTATACACCCAAAATCTTTGATCATCATCAAAGCATACATTCCAACTCCGAGATGCTTACTCCAGTCCCTAGAAGGATTGCTGGAGCTTTGCATACTTATTAGCATCTTTCAGGATTGACAAAACCTTCTGGTTGTATCACATACAACCTTTCCTCAAGAAAATCGTCGAGGAAACAATGTTTTGACATCCTATCTGCAAGATTTCATAAATAATGCAGTAATCACTAATATAATTCCAACAGACTCTTAGCATCGCTACGAGTGAGAAAGTCTCATCGTAGTCAACTCCTTGAACTTGTCGGGAAACACCTTAACGACAAGTCGAGCTTTCTCAATGGTGACACTTACCATCATTGTCTGTCTTCCTTTTAAAATCCATCTGTACTCAACAGCCTTACGACCATCAAGTCATTCTGCCAAAGTCTACACTTTGTTTTCATACATGGATCATCTCTCGGATTTTATGGCCTCAAGCCATTTATCAGAATCCGGGCCCACCATCGCTTCTCCATAGCTCGTAGGTTCATTGTTGTCTAGCAACATGACTTCCAAGACAGGATTACATACCACTCTGAAGTAGTACGCATCCTTGTCATCCCACGAGGTTTGGTAGTGACTTGATCTGAAGTTTCATGATCACTATCATAAGCTTCCACTTCAATTGGTGTAGGTGCCACAGGAACAACTCTTTGTGCCCTGCTATACACTAGTTGAAGAGATGGTTCAATAACCTCATCAAGTCTCCACCATCCTCCCACTCAATTCTTTCGAGAGAAACTTTTCCTCGAGAAAGGACCCGATTCTAGAAACAATCCCTTATTGCTTTCGAATCTGAGACAGGAGATATACCCAACTGCTTTGGGTGTCCTATGAAGATGCATTTATCCGCTTTGGGTTCGAGCTTATCAGCCTGAAACTTTTTCACATAAGCATCGCAGCCCCAAACTTTTAAGAAATGACAGCTTAGGTTTCCCTAAACCATAGTTCATACGGTGTCATCTCATCGGAATTACGTGGTGCCCTATTTAAAGTGAATGTGGTTGTCTCTAATGCCTAACCCATAAACTATCGTGGTAATTCGATAAGAGACATCATGGTATGCATCATATCCAATAGGGTGCAGTTATGATGTTCGGGCACACCATCACACTATGGTGTTCCAGGCTGTATTAGTTGTGAAACAATTTCCACAATGTCTTAATTCTATGCCAAACTCGTAATTCAGATATTCATCTCTATGATCATATCATAGATATGTTATCCTCTTGTCACGACGATCTTTCAACTTCACCCTGAAATTACTTGAACCTTTCAATAATTCGGACTCGTGATTTATCAAGTAAATGTACTCAACATCTACTCAAATCATCTGTGAAGTAAGAACATAACGATATCCACTACATGCCTCAGCACTCATTGGATTGCACACATCAAAATGTATTACTTCCAACAAGTTGCTTTCTAGTTCCATTTTACTGAAAACGAGCCTTTCAGTCATCTTGCCCATGTGGTATGATTTGCATGTCTCAAGTGATTCAAAATCAAGTGAGTCCGAACGGTCCATTTGCATGGAGTTTCTTCATGCATATACACCAACAGACATGGTTCGCATGTCTCAAACTTTTTCAAAAATGAGTGAGTCCAAAGATCCATCTACATGGAGCTTCTTCATGCGTTTTATACCGATATGACTTAAGTGGCAGTGCCACAAGTAGGTGGTACTATCATTACTATCTTTTGGCATGAACATGTGTATCACTACGATCGAGATTCAATAAACCATTCATTTTAGGTGCAAGACCATTGAAGGTATTATTCAAATAAACAGAGTAACCATTATTCTCCTTAAATGAATAACCGTATTGCGATAGACATAATCCAATCATGTCTATGCTCAACGCAAACACCAATCTCGATGGTAGAGGGAGCGTACGATATTTGATCATATCAACATTGGAAACACTTCCAACACATATCGTTAGCTCACCTTTAGCTAGTCTCCGTTTATTCCGTAGCTTTTATTTCGAGTTACTAACACTTAGCAACCGAACCGGTATCTAATACCATGGTGCTACTAGGAGTACTAGTAAAGTACACATTAACACAATGTATATCCAATATACTTCTATCGACCTTGCCAGCCTTCTCATCTACCAAGTATCTAGGGTAATTCTGCTCCAGTGGATGTTCCTCTTTATTACAGAAGCACTTAGTCTCGGGTTTGGGTTCAACCTTGGGTTTCTTCACTAGAGCAGCAGCTGAATTGCCGTTTCATGAAGTATCCCTTCTTGCCCTTGCCCTTCTTGAAACTAGTGGTTTCAACAACCATCAACAATTGATGCTCCTTCTTGATTTCTACTTTTGTGGTGTCAAACATCGCGAGTATCTCAAGGATCATCATATATGTCCTCGATATATTATAGTTCATCACGAAGCTCTAGCAGCTTGGTGGTAATGACTTTGGAGAAACATCACTATCTTATCTGGAAGATCAACTCCCACTTGATTCAAATGATTGTTGTACTCAGACAATCTGAGCACAAGCTCAACAATTGAGTTTTTCTCCCTTAGTTTGCAGGCTAAGAAAATCGTCGGAGGTCTTATACCTCTTGACGTGGGCACGAGCCTGAAATTCCAATTTCAGCCCTCAAAACATCTCATATGTTTCGCGACGTTTCAAAAACGTCTTCGGTGCCTCAATTCTAAACCGTTTAACTGAACTATCATGTAGTTATCAAAACGTGTATGTCAGATGTTCACAACATCCACAGACAACGTTCGAGGTTCAGCACACTGAGCGGTGCATTAAGGACATAAGCCTTCTAAGAAGCAATGAGGACAATCCTCAGTTTACGGACCTAGTCCGCATAATTGCTACTTTCAACTTTCAACTAATTTTTCTCTAGGAACATATCTAAACAGTAGAACTATAGCGTGAGCTACGACATAATTTGCAAAGATCTTTTGACTATGTTCAGGATAATTAAGTTCATCTTATGAACTCCCACTTAGATAGACATCCCTCTAGTCATCTAAGTTATTACACGATCCGAGTCAACTAGGCCGTGTCCGATCATCACGTGAGATGGACTAGCCAACGTCGGTGAACATCTTCATGTTGATCGTATCTTCTATACGACTCATGCTCGACCTTTCGGTCTTCTATGTTCCGAGGCCATGTCTATACACATGCTAGGCTTGTCAAGTTAACCCTAAGTGTTTTGCATGTGTAAAACTGTCTTACACCCGTTGTATGTGAACATAAGGATCCATCACACCCGATCATCACGGTGTGCTTAGAAACGACGAACTGTAGCAACGGTGCACAGTTAGGGGAGAACACTTCTTGAAATTTTAATGAGGGATCATCTTATTTACTACCGTTGTTCTAAGAAAATAAGATGCATAAACATGATAAACATCACATGCAATCAAATAATAGTGACATGATATGGCCAATATCATATAGCTCCTTTGATCTCCATCTTGGGGCTCCATGATCATCATCGTCACCGGCATGACACCATGATCTCCATCATCATGATCTCCATCATCGTGTCTCCATGAAGTTGTCACGTCATCCATTACTTCTACTACTACAGCTAACGGTTAGCAATAAAGTAAAGTAATTACATGACGTTTATGTTGACACGCAGGTCATAAACAAATTAAGACAACTCCTATGGCTCCTGTCGGTTGTCATACTCATCGACATGCAAGTCGTGATTCCTATTACAAGAACATGATCAATCTCATACATCACATATATCATTCATCACATCCTTTTGGACATATCACATCACATAGCATACCCTGCAAAAACAAGTTAGACGTCCTCTAATTGTTGTTTGCATGTTTTACGTGGCTGCTATGGGTTTCTAGCAAGAACGTTTCTTACCTACGCAAAGACCACAACGTGATATGCCAATTGCTATTTACCCTTCATAAGGACCCTGTTCATCGAATCCGATCCGACTAAAGTGGGAGAGACAGACACCCGCTAGCCACCTTATGCAACTAGTGCATGTCAGTCGGTGGAACCTGTCTCACGTAAGAGTACGTGTAAGGTCGGTCCGGGCCGCTTCATCCCACGATGCCGCCGAATCAAGATAAGACTAGTAACGGCAAGCATATTGAACAAAATCAACGCCCACAACTACTTTGTGTTCTACTCATGCATAGAATCTACGCAATAGACCTAGCTCTGATACCACTGTTGGGGAACGTAGCAGAAATTCAAAATTTTCCTACGTGTCACCAAAATCTATCTATGGAGAGACTAGCAATGAGGGGAAGGAGAGTGCATCTACATACCCTTGTAGATCGCTAAGCGGAAGCGTTCAAGTGAACGGGGTTGATGGAGTCGTACTCGTCGTGATTCAAATCACCGATGATCCTAGTGCCGAACGGACGGCACCTCCGCGTTCAACACACGTACAGCCCGGTGACGTCTCCCATGCCTTGATCCAGCAAGGAGAGAGGGAGAGGTTGAGGAAGACTCCATCCAACAGCAGAACAACGGCATGGTGGTGGTGGAGGAGCGTGGCAATCCTGCAGGGCTTCGCCAAGCACCACAGAAGAGGAGGGAGAGAGAGATGCAGGGCTGCACCAACGAGAGATCGAATCGCGTGTTGTGGGCAGCCCAAAGCCACAATATATATATAGGGAAGGGGAGGGACTGCGCCCCCTCTAGGGTTCCCACCCCTAGGGGGGCGGCAGCCCTAGATGGGGATCAAGGGTGGCGGCCAAGAGGGGGAGAGGAGAGGGAGGCGCACCAATATGGGCCCTAAGGCCCATATCCCCTAGGGTTTGCCCCCTTTCCACCTCTTAGGCACATGGGCCTTAGTGGGGCTGGTGCCCTTGGCCCATGTAGGCCAAGGAACACTCCCTACAGCCCATGTGGCCCCCCCGGGGCAGGTGGCCCCACTTGGTGGACCCCCGGGACCCTCCCGGTGGTCCCGGTACATTACCGATAAACCCCGAAACTCTTCCGGTGACCAAAACAGGACTTCCCATATATAAATCTTTACCTCCGGACCATTCCGGAACTCCTTGTGACGTCCGGGATCTCATCCGGGACTCCGAACAACATTCGGTAACCACATACAAACTTCCTTTATAACCCTAGCGTCATCGAACCTTAAGTGTGTAGACCCTACGGGTTCGGGAGACATGCAGACATGACCGAGACGTTCTCCGGTCAATAACCAACAGCGGGATCTGGATACCCATGTTGGCTCCCACATGTTCCACGATGATCTCATCGGATGAACCACGATGTCAAGGACTTAATCAATCCCGTATTCAATTCCCTTTGTCTAGCGGTACGATACTTGCCCGAGATTCGATCGTCGGTATCCTGATACCTTGTTCAATCTCGTTACCGGCAAGTCTCTTTACTCATTCCGTAACACATCATCCCGTGATCAACTCCTTGGTCACATTGTGCACATTATGATGATGTCCTACCGAGTGGGCCCAGAGATACCTCTCCGTCACACGGAGTGACAAATCCCAGTCTCGATTTGTGCCAACCCAACAGACACTTTCGGAGATACCCGTAGTGTACCTTTATAGTCACCCAGTTACGTTGTGACGTTTGGCACACCCAGAGCACTCCTACGGTATCCGGGAGTTGCACAATCTCATGGTCTAAGGAAATGATACTTGACATTAGAAAAGCTTTAGCATACGAACTACACGATCTAGTGCTATGCTTAGGATTGGGTCTTGTCCATCACATCATTCTCCTAATGATGTGATCCCGTTATCAACGACATCCAATGTCCATGGTTAGGAAACCGTAACCATCTATTGATCAACGAGCTAGTCAACTAGAGGCTTACTAGGGACATGGTGTTGTCTATGTATCCACACATGTATCTGAGTTTCCTATCAATACAATTCTAGAATGGATAATAAACGATTATCATGAACAAGGAAATATAATAATAACTAATTTATTATTGCCTCTAGGGCATATTTGCAACACTTATATGGGTGGACGCAACTACGTGTCTCCACCATCCTGGTAAAACTCGCTTATCTCCAAGCGTCGTAATCAATGGCGCGGTTGGGTTACCCATGCCCGTATTGATGAGAATCCCGGAATAAGGGGACACGATCTCTGCTTTAACAAGACGTGCCAAGGAAACCTCCTCGCATGACGCGCTGAGGTGGGATAATGAAACGACTCGGATAAAGGCTTGACTGTGGTGTGTCACACTATGGAATACGTCAGCAGATTTGATTTGTGTAAATGTTATTCTCTCTATGGCAATATGTGCAAACTTATTTTGCAGAGCCGGACACTATCTTTGTGTTCAAAATCTTCTATGAAGTACTTGGAGGAGGAACCCGCCTTGCAATGTCGAAGACAATCTGCGCGCCGTACTCGTCGTCATTGAAGCCTGGTTCAGGGGCTACTAAGGGAGTCCTGGATTAGGGGGTGTCCGGATGGCCGGACTCCTGGACTATGAAGATACAAGATTGAAGACTTCGTCCCGTGTCCGGAAGGGACTTTCCTTGGCGTGGAAGGCAAGCTTGGCGATACGGATATGTAGATCTCCTACCATTGTAACCGACTTTGTGTAACCCTAACCCTCTCCGGTGTCTATATAAACCGGAGGGCTTTAGTCCGTAGGACAACATACAGAACAACAATCATACCATAGGCTAGCTTCTAGGGTTTAGCCTCTCTGATCTCGTGGTAGATCTACTCTTGTACTACCCATATCATTAATATTAATCAAGCAGGACGTAGGGTTTTACCTCCATCGAGAGGGCCCGAACCTGGGTAAAACTTCGTGTCCCTTGCCTCCTGTTACCATCCGGCCTAGACGCATAGTTCGGGACCCCCTACCCGAGATCCACCGGTTTTGACACCGACAGGGTCCCTGCTGCATGTCTGCGCCTGTGTCTCCATTGTGCCGTATCCTGGACGGGTGTAGCACGATGATTGTCTGTAAAAGAGAGGAATTTAGGTGAGAAAGTTGTCATGCAAAAAGATAGTTTTTAAAGAAACCATGTATAATTCAAGATGAGAAAAAATTGCCACTTGTCTGCGCGCGTTGAGCCCCTTGTATTGAAAAATAGGGGTGTGACCATTTATTCAGTATAAATAGCGGCGCCGGACTTGATTAGTTGTGTCTGAGGTCTTGATGACCTATTGGATGCTTTCGCTGGTCCGGGCGCCTTTAGTGTGTGGCTGCCAAGGCAGCCGCACTCTCTTCGGCGCGCAGAGATCGCTTGATATTTCCGTTCACTGAAATGATGCCACGTGGACCGGGCATCTTGAGTGTGAGGGAGGCGTAGTGTGGTATTGCATTAAAGCGAGCGAAAGCTTCGCGTCCGAGCAGTGCTTGATAGCCACTTTGGAACGGAGCGATGTGGAAGGTTAAATGCTCGCGACAGAAGTTATCGGGGGAGCCGAATATAACTTGTAGTAGGAGGGAGCCCATACAACGAGCCCCTGGGCCTGGCATTACTCCTTTAAAGGTAGTATTGCTATGGAGAATTTTTTTGGGTCTAACCCCATCCCGCGGATTGTATCCTAATATATTAGGTTTAGATTGCTGCCACCGTCCATCAAGACTTGTGTGAAGTGATATCCTCCAATTACTGGGTCTAATACTAGGGCAGCCCATCCTGCGCGTCAGATACTTGCTGAGTAATCGCGATGGTCGAAAGTGATCGGTTGAGACGACCAGTGGCAGGACTTCGCGGTGACAGGCACTTGGGTATATTTTCCTGGGAGTGCCGCGTTGTTTTTTCCCTTGATCACGTGTAACACATTTACTGTTTTGACTTCTGGTTTGACTTCTGATGGAAATTTCTTTTGTTCCCCAGTGTCTTGCTTGGGAGGCTCGTCCTCGTCTTCACTTGGTGTATCCTCCCCCTTGTGTACGGCGTTGAGCTTGTGGACTGCTTGAAGACCCAACATTCTCTGTGGGTATGATTAGCAGGTTTACCAGGGGTACTATGGATCTGACATACTTGGTCCAGAATTTTGTTGAGGCTGGACAGTTCATCCCTGGTGCCTTTAGAGGGCGGCTTTTGCTGACCTGGCCGAGAGCTTTTGAATCCGGCGTTTACTGTCGTGCCCTTCGTGTTGTCTTCTTTATTCCGGCGTTTGTTATTGCTGTTGCGTCGTGATTTCCCATTTCCATCTCTAACTTCAGATGTACTGGGGTCGCTGGTGCTGCATCTAGCTAGCCAGCTGTCCTCACCCACGCAAAAGCGGGTCATGACGCTTGTTAATGCGGCCATCGTTCTCGGCTTATTTTGGCCGAGGTGTCTGGCGAGCCATTCGTCACGGACGCTATGCTTAAAAGCTGCCAAGGCTTCGGCGTCCGGACAGTCGACAATCTGGTTCTTTTTAGTAAGAAACCTGTTCCAAAGCTTTCGGGCTGACTCTCCGGGCTGTTGAGTTATATGACTCAAATCGTCCGCATCCGGAGGTCGGACATAAGTCCCTTGAAAATTTGCCCGAAAGGCGTCTTCGAGCTCTTCCCAACTTCCAATGGAGCTTTCGAGGAGGCCTTTAAGCCAGTGACGAGCTGGCCCTTTGAGCTTGAGGGGTAAGTACTTGATGGCGTGGAGATCATCTCCTCGAGCCATATGGATATGAAGGATGTAGTCCTCAATCCAGACCCCAGGGTCTGTTGTTCCGTTGTATGTCTCTATGTTTACGGGTTTGAATCCCTCTGGAAATTCATGGTCCAGCACCTCATCGGTGAAACATAGGGGGTGTGCGGCACCCCTGTAGCTGGGTGTACCGTGTTGTTCGGATGTTTGTTGTGTTGCATTGTATGCTGGGGCGCGCTTGCGTGGTCCATAGATGGATCTTGTTGCGCCGTCCTTTGGGTGCGAGCCCTCGCATGGGTCGCGTGTTGTATTGTGAGTGGAGTTGTGTGCCGCTCTGTGTTGGTAGAGGGGTCGTCTATCCGGCCAGGTGGCTGCTTTGATATTTGGTGGTGGGGGGTCTGAGGCCTCCTCATTGAATTCAGGTAGCAGCTTCCGCTTTGGGTAGCTCTTGGAGGGGTGATTGTTGCCGTACCTCGCTGCTGTGTTGAGTATTTTGCTCCATCTGATTTGGAGTGTGTCTTGCGCAGACTTGAGCCTTTGCTTCTGCTTTTTAAGACTCCTCGCGGTGGCAACAAGCCTTTTACGGGCATTCTGCTGCTCCGGGTGCCTGTCCGGCGTTATGTCGTCCGGACTATTATCCTTGATAGAATTTGTTTGTTCGGTTTGATTATCCGGATTGCTGTTGTCCGGTAGCGGTTCGCCCTACTCCAGCGCTGGGTGTGTGTGATCGTTATTTCTGTCGAGGCGGGATTTGGGGCGGCGCTTGCGTCGCCGCTTTGACTGCTTCTCGAGGGAACAAGCCTTCGGTGCGTCCTTCCGCTCCTCGTCGTCATCTTTTGGTGCGTCCACCATGTATACGTCATATGATGAGGTGGGCGTCCAGCGCCCTGTGGGCGGTGGTTCTTCTTCGCCTCCCGCATCGTCGTCCATACCGTCGATGTTTTCAGATTCGAAGTCAAGCATGTCGGTTAAATCGTCGACAGTGGCTACAAAGTGGGTGGTCGGTGGGCGTCGAATTTCTTCATCTTCCGCATCCCAATCCTGCTGGCCATGATCTGGGCAGGGCTCCCTTGACAAAGAGAGAGACTTTAGTGATTTCATAATATCGCCAAAGGGCGAGTGCTGAAAGATGTCCGTGGCGGTAAACTCCATGATCGGCGCCCAATCGGATTCGATCGGCAGGGGCACGGAAGGTTCGGAGTTCGGGGAGGAGTCCAGCTCCTTGGAGTCACGAGTCTCGCGGAGTGCGGGGCTGGTGTTCGGCTCGATCGTCGTTGGGATCGCAGCCCCCGAGGCGGCGTCCAACCACCCATCCTCGATCGGCGCAGTTGGCTCCGAATTAAGGGTCAAAGCCGATGCGAGTGCGGCCTCCAGGGCACTGTTCGGCGGCAGAGCCAGATCATGCCCGTCGTGACAGTGCGGCGCGCTCGGCAATGGCTCGGCTCCGTCGAAGATCAAGTCCCTGTGGATGTCAGCCGTGTAGTTTAAACTTCCAAACCTGACCTGACGGCCAGGGGCGTAGCTTTCGATCTGCTCCAGATGCCCAAGCAAATTAGCCCGCAGTGCAAAGCCGCCGAAGACAGAGATTTGTCCGGGGAGACAAGTTTCACCCTGGACCGCATCACTATCGATGATAGTAGGAGCCATCAGGCCTGATGGCGACGACACAGAGGAACTCTCAATGAAAGCACCGATGTGGGTGTCAAACCCGGCGGATCTCGGGTAGGGGGTCCCGAACTGTGCGTCTAGGACGGATGGTAACAGGAGGCAAGGGACACGAAGTTTTACCCAGGTTCGGGCCCTCTTGATGGAGGTAAAAGCCTACGTCCTGCTTGATTAATATTGATGATATGGGTAGTACAAGAGTAGATCTACCACGAGATCGGAGAGGCTAAACCCTAGAAGCTAGCCTATGGTATGATTGTTGTTTTGTATGTTGTCCTACGGACTAAAACCCTCTGGTTTATATAGACACCGAAGAGGGTTAGGGTTACACAAAGTCGGTTACAATGGTAGGATATCTACATATCCGTATCGCCAAGCTTGCCTTCCACGCCAAGGAAAGTCCCTTCCGGACACGGGACGAAGTCTTCAATCTTGTATCTTCATAGTCCAGGATTCCGGCTGAAGGTATAGTCCGACCATCCGGACAGCCCCTAATCCAGGACTCCCTCAAAGACCATCAGCTCGCCCTACATGAACACCCCGGTGTCGTCCAACAGCTCCCTATGACCATCAAAATATCTTGGAACTTAAGCAGCCTGAGTGCAGGGAGCAGCGCTGTGCACCGGAGCAGGATTAGGCTCAAAATCATGTTGCTCGATAAGACACGCGAAGCCATTCCAGCCAAGCAAGCCCCGGAAGCATGCGTTGGATGGTGTAATCAGGTAGGAGAATGCTCATGATCTGAACCTAGCTGAGTGTGATGATCACCATGATGGGCACGTCCAGTTCGAGACTTTGAAAACATGACTTTGTCCACAGCCGCCACCGCTAGTCGTAGAAGGCCTCTACGGGTAGTCGGAGAGGATGAGCGACTTGGCTTAGGAGATGATGATGAATCCATGATCCGCTCGTAAGCAGTGTCAATTATGCACATTCGATGTTGATGACCTTCTGCTCTTCCACACTCACGCCCATCGGCATGTCATCATCATGCTAGATGTGAATCCTGGCATGGAACTCTTTCTCCACTTCCAGTCCGAGTTGTATCTGCGTCCTTGCCATTATCATCGTCGACATCAAGGGCGGCGACAAGTTCCACCTTTCTCGCCGATGTCTTGGTCTCGATGGCCCTCATCCGCTCCATCTCCATCTCCACGGCCGTCGGTCTCGCCGACGATTGCAGGCGTGCTGGCCTCGGTTGCAGCCGACCTAGCACGCGAGATCGCAATCGAGCCGATGTTACATGAATCAAGCCCATAAAAAAGCCAGGATCAGATCGGTTTCTGCGTTGTTTGTTTGTTTTTCTGTTTCTATAAATAAGGTTTTACCTAGGAGTTTGTCTTTAATATGGGTCATGTTTGCCTGCATGAATATCGTATAGTAAATGGGAGCCACAAGAAAAAACTAGTGACATATTGAGCTCTCCCTCTGGCTTTGTAATGGGCCAGAATAATTAATTCCAGCCTTATCTGACTTTATTGGGCTGAGATGGACAGAATACTGGGCCAGAGTACGAACGATCAATGAAGCAATTTTACATCTGATGACGACCGAAAAACTTACCGACGGACGAACCAAATTACGGACGAAGGTTCGGAAGTAAGAAACGTTTACCCCTTTAATAGTAGGTATAGATAGTGGATTCATGTGGCAAAACTGGTTTGAAGGTTTTTGGATGCACAAGTAGTGATCATACTTAGTGCAAAATGAAGGCTAGCAAAAGATTGAGAAGCGGCCAACTAAGAAACGAATAATCTCATAAGCGAGCATTAATCATAATTAACACCGAATAATGCACCACAAGTAGGATATAATTTCATTGCATAATTATTGACTTTCATGCTTGCATAGGGAATCACAAACCTTAACACCAATATTCTTACTAAACCATAATTACTCATCAACATAACTCACATATCACATCATCATATCTCAAACTATTATTAAGAATCAAGTTTATTTTGTCCAATGATCTTCATGAAAGTTTTTATTATATCCTTCTTGGATATCTATCACTTCGTGACTAATTCTCATAAGTTGCTTTTGACAAGCTCAAACAAGTATAAGTGAAGATCATGAGCATAATTTTTTCTTTCTCTCAAATTAATTTAAGTGAAGCAAGAGAGACTTTCTTGAAAATTTGACTAACTCTCAAATAAATCTAAGTGAAGCAAGAGCGCATTTCTTCAAAAAATACTAAAGCATACCGTGCTCAAAAAGAGATAAGTGAAGCACTAGAGCAAGTCCATAGCTCATAAAAATTTAAGTGAAGCATAGAGAGCAATTCTAACAAGTCATGACATAATTTTGACTCTCTAAAATAGGTGTGTCCAGCAAGGAATCAAGACTTAAAACACAAAATAAAACAAGCAAAGACTCATATCATACAAGATGCTCCAAGCAAAACACATAGTATGTGACGAATAAAAATATAGCTTTGAGTAAAATACTGATGGTCGCTAGAAGAAAGAGGGGATGCCACTGGGGGCACCCCCAAGCGTAGTTGCTTGCTCTCTTTTGGATAATAGCAGGGGATGTTGGGGCATCCCCAAGCTTAGGTTGTTCTTACTCTTTATTCCTTCATCCATCGTAAGATAACCCAAAACTTGAAAACTTCAGTCACACAAAACTCAACAAAACCTTCAGGAGATCCGTTAGTATAAGAAAATAAATCACTACCATAAGTGTTGTATAATACCAATTCATATTTTGTTCTTGAATTATATCTATTATATTCCAACTCATCAAAGAAAACCATAGAGCCATCAAAATAAGCACACAACGCAAAGAAAACAGAATCTGCCAAAAACAAAAAGTCTGTAGTAATCTGGGTGTTTCGAATACTTCTGTAACTCCAAAAAGTCTAAAAAATTAGGAAGACCTGAGAAATTTTTATATTGAACTACTGCAAAATGAATGGGTATTTTATCACTCTCTGGTAAAAAATGATAATTATTTTCACGAGTGCAAAAGTTTCTATTTTTTCAGCAAGATCAAACAACTATCACCCAAGAAGATCCTAAAGGCTTTACTTGGCACAAACACTAATTAAAACATAAAAAACACAATCATAACAGTAGCATAATTGTGCAAAAACTCAAAAATAGGAAGCAAAAAGCAAAAATAAATTGTATTCATTGGGTTGCCTCCCAACAAGCGTTATAGTTTTACGCCCTTAGGTAGGCATAAGGCCAGGATCTAAGTTTTGTCATCCTTGTTCAACTCTTCAATCAAACATTTAGAATTCTTCAAAGATTTAGCATAAATATTTTCAATGAAAATACTCCTAGGAACAATTTTAAAGAATTCATTCTTGCCAAAGGGATCTCTTATAACTTCAACAAAATCCGGATGAATGCTAATCATCTTAAGATCCTCTTTACTATTACTAGAAGTTGCACCCTCGTTCTTAGTAACTTGAGTAGTCTTGCCAATCTTTACGGGAGTTTTTTCAATAGTTTTTGCGGAAGCAAAAGTCGTGCTCAAATTACTAAAGATTTCTTCTAGCTTATCATTCCGAGACGGACTTTCTTCAATTCTTTCATGAATTACGGTTCCCTTATTTTTTAACAACTTCAAAACTTCTCTCACTTTTGACCCAATTTTATTATGCATCTTTTTATCTAAGTTTTCAATATATTCTTCAGTAAGCATTTTCTTTTCTATAGCATCTAATCTTTCCATGACATGCTCAAGAGTCAAAGTTGTTTCATTAATCATAAGAGGTGGTGATCCCACTAAATTTCCCATAGCATTGAAAGCATCAAGAGAGGGACACATCAAGAAATTTCCATCGGTAATCATATCAAGGACGAATCTATACCAAGTGGTGATGCCCACATAAAAGCAATGAAGAAGAACAATAGTAGATTGCTTACGGATAGATCTATTATGTGGATTGCAAATTCTATACCAAGCATCTTTTAAGTATTCTCCTCCCCTTTGTTTAAAGTTGAGAACCTCGTTCTCAGGAGTGCACGCAATAGAGGAAGAACTATCCATGACGATGATAACAGCAAACAAGATTGCACAAAAAAACAGATCCGACAAGAAAATGGCGGACGGAAAAAGAGGGGCGAATAAAACGGCAAATTTTTATGAAGTGGGGGAGAGGAAAACGAGAGGCAAATGATAAATAATGTAAATTGCGAGGAGATGAGATTTTTGATTAGGAACCTGGTATATGTTGAAGATCCTCCCCAGCAACGGCGCCGGAAATTCTTTTTGATGTTGCTTGAAGCTACATCGGTATTTCCCCAAAGAGGAAGGGATGATGCAGCACAGCAGCGGTAGGTATTTCCCTCAGATATGAAACCAAGGTTATCGAACCAGTAGGAGAACCAAGCAACACAACGTAAACAACACCTGCACACAAATAACAAATACTCGCAACCCAACGTGTAAAAGGGGTTGTCAATCCCTTTCGGGTAGCGGCGCCAGAAATTGGCAAACAGATGTGAGATAAATTATTGAGATTGATGGATTGAACGCCAAATAAAATAAATAAGAATAAATTGCAGCAAGGTATTTTTGTATTTTTGGATTAATAGATCTGAAAATAAAAGGCAAATAAAAGTAGATCACAAATGCAAATATATGAGAAAGAGACCCGGGGGCCGTAGGTTTCACTAGTGGCTTCTCTCGAGAAAAATAGCAAACGGTGGGTGAACGAATTACTGTTGGGCAATTGATAGAACTTCAAATAATCATCACGATATCCAGGCAATGATCATTATATAGGCATCACGTCCAAGATTAATAGACCTACTCCTGCCTGCATCTACTATTATTACTCCACACATCGACTACTATCCAGCATGCATCTAGTGTATTAAGTTCATGGAGAAATGGAGTAATGCAATAAGAATGATGACATGATGTAGACAAGATCTATCTATGTGGAGATAGACCCCATCGTTTTATCCTTAGTAGCAATGATACATACGTGTCGGTTCCCCTTCTGTCACTGGGATCAAGCACCGTAAGATCGAACCCACTACAAAGCACCTCTTCCCATTGCAAGACAAATAGATCAAGATGGCCAAACAAAACCCAAATATCGAAGAAGAAATACGAGGCTATAAGAGATCATGCATAAAAGAGATCAAAGAAACTGGAATACTTTCATGGATATAAAAAAGATATAACTGATCATAAACTCAAAGTTCATCAGATCCCAACAAACACAAGCAAAAAGAGTTACATCATATGGATCTCCAAGAGACCATTGTATTGAGAATTCAGCGAGAGAGAGAGAGAGGAAGTCATCTAGATACTAACTACGGACCCGAAGGTCTACAAAGAACCGCTCACGCATCATAGGAGAGGCACCAATGGAGCTGGTGAACCCCATCCGAGATGGTGTCTAGATTGGATCTGGTGGTTCTGGACTCTGCGGTGCCTGGATCAATATTTCATCGACTCCCCCAGGGTTAGGGGAATATTGGGGTATTTATAGAGCAAAGAGGCGGTCCGGGAGGCACCAGAGGTGGGCACAACCCACCAGGGCGCGCCTGGGCCTCCTAGCGCACCCTGGCGGGTTGTGCTCTCCCCGGAGCACCCCCCCCCCCCCAGGCATAGCCAGGGCCTATTAGGTGTCTTCTGGTCCATAAAAAATCTCCGTAAAGTTTCGTGGCATTTGGACTCCGTTTGGTATTGATTTTCTGCGATGTAAAAAACATGCAAAAAGATAGGAACTGGCACTTGGCACTATGTCAATAGGTTAGTGCCAAGAAATGATATAAAATGACTATAAAATGATTATAAAACATCTAAGATTGATAATATAACAACACGGAATAATCAAAAATTATAGATAAGTTAGAGATATATCAGTCGGCGCTTCAGCATTAAGCTCAAGTAGACCTTCGATGTTGAAAGCGTACGCAACGACGATAAGTGTTTTTTGTAATTAAGCACGACTTCTACTACTTCAACATGTAATTTTCGTCTTTTATAATTCGACTAGCTTATCCCATTCCATGCAAGACGCTATGTCTTGGATACGATGGATTTTGAAATGAAAGTATGGAAACAAAGAAAATTCACCTAAGGACCCATCATGGTATGGATTTTGATGTAAATCTATACAATTCTAAGAGCGTAACCCTTTTTGGTTGCCCGAGTTGGGAAGCACTTTGCAAGATGTATGATTTTCATGAGGATATGCTTGTCACCATGGATCTTGGTGATCCTGACATCACCCAAGACAATATGGACATTTGGGTCCTTGTTGATACGCTTCCAATTCTACCGTATGTGAGTTTCTCAAACATAGTTATTAAGTAATTTATATTGTTTATTTCAAATAGTTGATAGCTTATTTCCATTGGTAGCTTATATTCATTCTTCAAAGAATGTGCGGAAGATGGTAGACAGAACCTACTACACCGATGGCTCAGAATTAACTTATCACGAGAAAAATCATCTGATCTCATTTATTACTGATCTTGAGAATTACAATATATATTATCAAACTCCTCCACATTATGGTCAATACGTGCCACTAGTGCACGTGTTGAACTATGGTAACATCCATGGAGATGCCATGATCAGATTTTTTACTATTACGACATCTGTGCATCTTTTGCATAAATTCTTCTAAAACTGAAATACATTGCTAACTACGAAGCTATTACTATGTTTTTCAACAGAAAATCCTGAAGGATTGTGTGCCTCATCTCATGTTTCAGAAAGGTTGCCTTGATCTTTTGAACATACAACCAGGTCATCCTACGAATCACTCCTGTTCATATCGGATTTCTAAAACTGATGAAGACATGACAATCGAAGGTTGGAAAAAAATGTATGGTCGATCGTATGGAGCTAATTGGAAGCAACATTGTGTGAAGGGCAAGAATTGGAGATAGGATAATCTCCATTCTCCATAATGGAGAGTCAGGGCCTATCTTGTTTTATGCTATTTTACCTAAGAGAAGGTAGTAGGTCCTATGAGAGAGAAGTAGGTCCTAGGTACAATGTGTTAGAGTTGATGATGAGGAGGAGGAGTTGTGATTATGACTAGTGACGAACTTGTTATATGATGTCCCATTGATGAAAATGATGATCATGAGGAGGTGTTATATGACAATGATGTATTATGATGATAAGTTGTTAATGATATGATGATGATGATGATGATGATATTTATTATATCATTGGGTGAAAGAACCGCCGATTAGTTTCAAGTGGATGTCCATCACATCCACTTGAAACTAATCCATGGTTATTTCATCCAGTGATGTAATAACTCATTATGATGGAAAAACAATCTCTAAATTGCTACCGTATGAAAACTTGTATAAAGGTGTATGAATACAACATGAAATTAAAAAGAAATAGAATACGGAATAACAGTAGTAGCGTGGGCTACGAGAAGCGCTACTAGTAATTACCAGTAGCGCCCTTCCCAGGAAGCGCTACTACTAAGTGGATATAGCAGTAGCGTGTGTTGACCAGCGCTACTACTAACCTTTAGCTGTAGCACCTTATTAGTAGCGCAGCACCCAGCGCTGCTGCTAGGCTAAAAACCTGTGCTACTGCTAGGTTTTTCCCTGGTAGTGTTGGATCTACCTCAAGTTGTTCATGCATTTTATTCTTGACCTCCGATTCCTTTGTTGTCGTATTGTTTGAGCATGCTATGTTAGTTTATGATTTTTCATTTATTTTTGATGTAAATACACTGGGAGTCTTAGAACTTGCGTGTGACGGTTAGTTTGATGTATAAACTTGCAAAATACATATTTTTGATCCGCGAACTTGCATGGTGATGCAAATACAGTCACATTTCGTGTATGTAGTCGTATTGGGTGCCCACATGGCACGCCAACATGCTAGTGGCCCACAGTCACGCTGACATGGCAAGCAGCAGGCCCCAAAAACTCCCTGTTTATCTTCATATGGCGTACAGGTCCCGCGGGAAATAAATTGATTAAAATCTGAATCGAACTTGGAACCTTGCAGCTGGTTCGCTTGAACGCACAAGGGCAGTACACCATATAATCTTTTGTTTCGTATATATTAACTTTCTTATCATTTCCCAAATTATAACGCCCACACGTGTGGCACGAAGCAACTTGGTCCAAACACCTTCATTATCATTCATTTTGCCACGTCAAAACAGATGACATCATCGAGAATCTTTTTGGTTTTCGTCTTAAAAATTTTTTATCTCCTAATTAAAAATCCAATTAAAAATCCGTTTCACCATTAAATCCGTCTCGACAAGATATTCAAAACTAGATCCCATGTTGATATGTTTCGACAAATTTTTTTTGTCAAAAAGTTGCCATGATGTTTACACTGTAGTTGCCATAGTGTTTACACTAAAGTTTCCATGTGGCAATTTTAGTTTATATATCATGGAAATTTTAGTATTTTAACCATGGCAATTCCATTACTTTGACCATGAAAATTATTTTTTGTATGAACCATGGCAATTTTAAGTGTATGTATCATGGCAATTTTAAGTGCATGTATCATGGCAATTTTAGTTTATGATTCATGGCAAATCTAATTTCTTCATTCCCCGTTTCATAATGTGTCAAGATTACTTTTAAATGTAGACAAAAATAGATGAAACATATCATGGCAACTTCAGTGTAAACACCATGATAATTCATGTGTAATAGACATGGCAACTTTTAACCCCAAAAACAAGTGTCGAAGCATATTGATATGAGATCCAGTTTTGAAGATCTCGTCGCGATGGATTTAATGGTGAAAACGGATCATCAATCGGATTTTTCATTTAAGAGATAAAACATTTTAAAAACTGGAAACCTAAAAAGATTCCCACATGCATGCATGCGATGACGTGACAATCTATTTGCATTAGAGGCGTGTGGTGCGCCTCTCTTCCTACCACACGTGTGGCAGTTATCGACGTCGTATCCTTTTTAGTAATATCGTCCCACCTTTACAACGCGCTCTGCATGAGGCCGCTAGCATGCTAAGCAACGTAATTATAGTACAACTAGGTAATTTTCCTGCACGTTGCAGCGGGAATATAAAGATTAATTATAGATGAATTATATACGAAGGAAAAGATCTAAATCTAAAGCTACTATTTTTTTATATAGAAATATTCCGTACTTGCATTGTGCGAATAAAGAGTTTGCATGTAGATCGTACAATAACATGTGCAACAATTTAAATCAGGGTATTTCACAACCTTCAGAGAGTAGACAAATTAAATATTGACCTATTGTATTACATATGTTTGTAAAGGACTTCTTGAGAGATGATAGTATTACCATTGAAATAAAATTAAGATCTAGTATCATACAGAAAATATATAACAACGCTCCCGCAGCTGAGATACATGTATCATATTTTCCCTGAATGTGAATGTCACTTGAAAGCAACATCACGTAGAAGAACATGAAAGTATTGTGGTGTTTACCTGTGCATCAAGGGAAGGATTGTTTCATGACATCCACATGGATAAATAATTTATATGTAGCTAATACTTAACTCATGATCAAATTCATATATGTGGACTCCCAGAAACGAAAAAGAAAATAAAATATATAACTTGATGTACACATATGTACAAAAATGATAAATGTGAAAGAAAATAGCGCAGATAAAATATTGATGTTATGGAAGACCCGAAGGTACATACCTAGAATATTGGGAGTTTACTAAAAACAGGGCACTATGCCACCAAGCATAGAGGCATGAGGTGAGCATCAGTAAACCTAAGAAGCAACATAAACAAATCCCACATATTAGTAATACTCCAGATATTGCACTGGCAACAAAGATGTGTTACTACTACATCCCGTTTTGGAGGTTTGTCATTATATAAACAGTTGGTGAGCATGCAAGAAAGCTCGAGTGATGTTGCTAAGGAAAGAGAAATAACATACATCTATTAGAAATGAATCATATATACTTTTTTGGAGAAAATTATAAATTAATCATAACCAGGAATAAGAAAAAAAATTATTTTGAAGAAACAATTTCAAGTGAATGGTATTAATATTATTGAAAAGTATCCGACAATTATTATTGGAAGTTTTCAACTCCCTTTACCTACAGCCAAAAAGAAATATGAAATACTTATTGTTGGGGATATGCATATCCCCGTTGAGGTAACTTAGTGTTTTACGAAAGTTCTTCGGGTTCATGCTAATCGAAAGTGGTTGTTGATAAGACTTGATCAACATTAATGGATTATTTTCGAGAGGCATGTGGTTGATAAATTTAGTAGGCACAACATTTTATCCCTACTTTTAGTTTTCTGCATTGTTCAGGAAAGGGGTAACTGGTAGTTGCTTGGTCGGCTTGGAAGTAGTGATTAATCGATCAATCGGCCTATTAACTGGATTAATCGATCAACCATTAATCGGTAGATTAAATAGCAGTTGCCAACATATATCTAGTTTCTTATGTATTTTACCATACTCTCATGCTCTCAGCTATGTAATATACCAAAATATGCTACTGTTTGGTCAAACCCTAGCTATTAAGTAGCGGGAGGGGGATGGGAGGAGTTACAAGGAAATTATGTGGGCTTTGTTTGCCCACAAGTTATTGGGTCAGAAGCAATTAATCAGTCTAACGGGCAAATTAATCGGCCTAACAAGTTAACACAATGAATAGGCTCTATTTGATTCGGTCACCCTAAGAGTAGCGATTAACTGCCCCGTTAACTAATTAATCAGACAAATTCCTGAAAAGTGGTTTTCTATTTTTCTTAGTTAAATAAAATAAAATTCCATGTTTAGCCTGTTTTCTGAATTTTCCGTGCAATAAAAGAGTGCCCAAAAATATAAGTGCTCAGAATGCCCTGAAGTTTTCTCTAAATATTTAAGAATTTCTGGCGCAAAAAACACTGCAGGGGGTGCTCCTGGTGCCTACAAGATACCAGGGCGCGCCAGCTACCCCAGGCGCGCCCTAGTGGGTAGTGGGCCCCACGTGGCCCCCTCACTTATCCCGTTAGCCCATGTCATCTCCTACCTCCAGAAAAAATCACCATTGCTCTCTCTCTCTCCCTCTCCCTCTCTCGTGTTCTTGCTCTCAAACCCACGGATTTCGATCTCTTTTCTCGAAGCTCTATTTCCAACACTGTTTTGGGGGATTGTGGTATGTGACTCCTCCATTGCTCCAATTAGTTTTTGCTCTAGTGGTTTGTATTTTGAATAATTAGCCAGACTTGCTGCTGCTATAAATGGGCTTGCATGTTGAATTCTTGGAGTTCCAAGTAGTTTGAATGCTTGATATAGCCTCTAGGCATCCATGTGAGTAGTCGGTGTCAATCTTGTGAAGTTTTGTTAACAAAAGTTTTTTGTGGCCAAAATTTCGAGAATTTTATTCATAGGAAAAAGACGAGTATCTTACAGAAGTTTTCCTCCAAAAATAATGCCAAGGGAGTAATTGGGGAATCATCGGACAATGACCTCAACACTCTGATAATGGTAGAGGTGCGGCCATGCAAATGGCCGCATAATGCCTTCATGGATGAGGTCGAGTTCCATCAAGAATTTGCCCAATTCATTGCAAATGCTGGGCTGACCAACTTCCTCGCAGATGAGTGTGACCAACACCACCTCCTCACGAATTCCTTTGTCAAAAAAATTTACGTAGCATGCAATTTCAAAAATTTCCCTACGATCACGCAAGATCTATCTAGGAGATGCATAGCAACGAGAGGGGGAGAGTGTGTCCAAGTACCCTCGTAGACCGAAAGCGGAAGTGTTAGGTTAACACAGTTGATGTAGTCGAACATCTTCACGATCCAACCGATCTAGTATCGAACATATGGCCTCCGAGTTTAGGACACGTTCAGCTCGATGGCGTCCCTCAAACTCTTGATCCAGCAGAGGGTCGAGGGAGAGTTTCTTCAGCATGATAGTGTGATGATGGTTATGGTGATGTGATCCGCGTAGGGCTTCGCCTAAGCACAATGATGCTATGACCGGACGAGTAAACTGTGGAGGGGGGCACCGCACACAGCTAAGAGAACAATTGGTGTGCCTTTGGGGTGCCCCCCGCCCCCGTATATAAAGGAGGGGAGGAGGAGGTGGCCGGCCAGGAGGGGGCGCGCCATGGGGGGAGTCCTACTAGGACTCCACTCCTAGTAGGATTCACCCCCCCCCCCCCATTTCCTTTCTTCCACCGGAGGAAAAAGGAAGGAGAGGGAGAGGAAAGGGGGTCTGCGCCCCCTCCTCCTTGTCCTATTCATACTCCCTACGATGGGGCGCACGCCACCCCCCCCCCCCCCCCGCAGGCTTCCCTCTCTCTCCCTTAGGCCCTTGAAGGCCCAACACTTCCCCGGGGGGTTCCGGTAACACCTCGGTACTCCGAAAAAATACCCGAATAACTCAAAACCATTCTGATGTCCGAATACTACCTTCCAATATATGAATATTTACCTCTCGTCCATTTCGGGACTCCTCGTCATGTCCATGATCTCATTTGGTACTCCGAATAAACTTCGGTCACCAAAACACAAAACTCATAATACAAATCATCATCGAATGTTAAGCGTGCGGACCCTACGGGTTCGAGAACTATGTAGACATGACCGGGACACATCTCCGGTCAATAACCAATAGCGGAACCTAGATGCTCATATTGGTTCCTACATATTCCATGAAAATCTTTATCGGTCAAACTAAAATAACAACATATGTTATTCCCTTTGTCATCAGTATGTTACATGCCCGAGATTCGATCGTCGGTATCATCATACCTAGTTCAATCTAGTTACCGGCAAGTCTCTTTACTCGTTCCGTAATACATCATCCCGCAACTAACTCATTAGTCACACTGCTTGCAAGGCTTATTATGATGTGAATTACCGAGAGGGCCCAGAGATACCTCTCCGATACTCGGAGTGACAAATCCTAATCTCGATCTATGCCAACCCAACAAACACCTTCAGAGACACATGTAGAGCATCTTTACAATTGCTACCTCTTGAACATGCGTTGGTTTTCCCTTGAAGAGGAAAGGGTTATGCAGCAAGGTAGCGTAAGTATTTCCCTCAGTTTTTGAGAACCGAGGTATCAATCCAATAGGAGACAACGCACAAGTCACCTAGTACCTGCACAAACAATCAAGAACCTCGCAACCAACGCGATAAAGGGGTTGTCAATCCCTTCACGGTCACTTGCGAAAGTGAGATCTGATAGAGATAGTAAGATAAATATTTTTGGTATTTTGTTGTATAGATTGGAAAGTAAAGATTGCAAAATAGTAAACGAGATGCGATAATAAAAGAGGTGCAATATAATAAGAAAGTGACCCGGGGGCCATAGGTTTCACTAGTGGCTTCTCTCATGATAGCATGTATTATGGTGGGTGAACAAATTACTGCCGAGCAATTGATAGAAAAGTGCATAATTATGAAGATATCTAAGGCAATGATCATGAATATAAGCATCATGTCCGTGTCAAGTAGATCAAAACGATTCTGCATCTACTACTATTACTCCACACATCGACCGCTCTCCAGCATGCATCTAGATTATTAAGTTCATAAGAATAGAGTAACGCATTAAGCAAGATGACATGATGTAGAGGGATAAACTCAAGAAATATGATATAAACCCCACCTTTTTATCCTCGATGGAAACAATACAATACGTGCCTTGCTGCCCCTACTGTCACTGGGAAAGGACACCGCAAGATTGAACCCAAAGCTAAGCACTTCTCCCATTACAATAAAGATCAATCTAGTAGGCCAAACTAAACCGATAATTCAAAGAGACTTGCAAACATATCAAATCATGCATATAAGAATTTAGAGAAGAACCAAATAGTATTCATAGAAAATCAAGTTCATAAACCCACAATTCATCGGATCTCGGCAAACACACCGCAAAAGAGTATTACATCGAAAAGATCTCCAAGAACATCGAGGAGAACTTTATATTGAAGATCAAAGAGAGAGATGAAGCCATCTAGCTAATAACTATGGACCCGAAGGTCTGTGGTAAACTACTCACGCTTCATCGGAGAGGCTATGGTGTTGATGTAGAAGCCCTCCGTGATCGATTCCCCCTCTAGTAGATCGCTGGAAAAGGCACCAAGATGGGATCTCAAAGGTACAAAAGGTTGCGGCAGTGGAAAAGTGGTTTTGTGGCTCCCCTGATGTTTCTAGGGTATAAGGGTATATATAGGCGAAAGAAGTACGTCGGTGGAGCTCCATGGGGCCCATGAGGGTGGGGGCGCGCCTACCCCCCTGGGCGCGCCCTCCCGCCTCGTGGACGCCTCACGGAGTTCCAGACTTCCACTCCAAGTCTCCTGGTTTGTTTCGGTCCAAGAAAGATCATCGCAAAGGTTTCATTCCGTTTGGATTCCGTTTGGTATTCCTTTTCTATGAAACACTGAAATAGGCAAAAAAAAACAGAAACTGGCACGGGGCCTCCGGTTAATAGGTTAGTCCCAAAAATAATACAAAAGAGCATATTAAAGCCCATTAAACATCCAAAATAAATAATATAATAGCATGGAACAATCAAAAAATATAGATACGTTGAAGACGTATCAAGCATCCCCAAGCTTAATTCCTGCTCGTCCTCGAGTAGGTAAATGATAAAAACAGAATTTTTGATGTGGAATGCTACCTAACATATTTATCAATGTAATTTTCTTTATTGTGGCATGAATGTTCAGATCCGAAAGATTCAAGACAAAAGTTTAATATTGGCATAAAAATAATAATACTTCAAGCATACTAACAAAGTAAATATGTCCTCTCAAAATAACATGGCCAAAGAAAGTTCATCCCTACAAAATCATATAGTTTGGTCATGCTCCATCTTCGTCACACAAAATACTCAAATCATTGACAACCCCGATGACAAGACAAGCAATAGTTTCATACTTTAGTAACCTCAAACCCTTTCAACTTTCACGCAATACATGAGCGTGAACCATGGACATAGCACTATAGGTGGAATAGAGTGGTGGTTGTGAAGAAGACAAAAAGGAGGAAGATAGTCTCACATCAACTAGGCGTATCAATGGGCTATGGAGATGCCCATAAATAGATGTCAATGTGAGTGAGTAGGGATTGCCATGCAACGGATGCACTAGAGCTATAAATGTATGAAAGCTCAACAAAAGAAACTAAGTGGGTGTGCATCCAACTTGCTTGCTCACGAAGACCTAGGGCATTTGAGGAAGCCCATCATTGGAATATACAAGCCAAGTTCTATAATGAAAATTTCCCACTAGTATATGAAAGTGACAAAATAAGAGACTCTCTATCATGAATATCATGGTGCTACTTTGAAGCACAAGTGTGGAAAAAGGATAGTAGCATTGTCCCTTCTCTTTTTCTCTCATTTTTTATTTTCCCTTTTTGGTCCTTCTATTTTTTTATTTGGCCTTTCTTTTTTTAATTTCCTCACATGGGACAATGCCCTAATAATGATGATCATCACATTTCTATTTATTTACAACTCAAAGATTACAACTCGATACTTAGAACAAAAATATGACTCTATATGCGTGCCTCCGGCGGTGTACCGGGATGTGAAATGAATCAAGAGTGACATGTATGAAAAAATTATGAATGGTGGCTTTGCCACAAATACGATGTCAACTACATGATCATGCAAGGCAATATGACAATGATGGAGCGTGTCATAATAAACGGAATGGTGGAAAGTTGCATGGCAATATATCTCGGAATGGCTATGGAAATGTCATAATAGGTAGGTACGGTGGCTGTTTTGAGGAAGGTAAATGGTGGGTTTATGGTATCGGCGAAAGTTGCGTGGTACTAGAGAGGCTAGCAATGGTGGAAGGGTGAGAGTGTGTATAATCCATGGACTCAACATTAGTCATAAAGAACTCACATACTTATTGCAAAAATCTACAAGTCATCAAAAACCAAGCACTACGTGCATGATCCTAGGGGGATAGATTGGTAGGAAAGGACCATCGCTCGTCCCCGACCGCCACTCATAAGGAAGACAATCAAAGAAATACCTCATGCTTCAAATTTGTGAAGGAAATATGCCCTAGAGGCAATAATAAAGTTATTATTTATTTCCTTATAATCATGATAAATGTTTATTATTCATGCTAGAATTGTATTAACCGGAAACATAATACATGTGTGAATACATAGACAAACAAAGTGTCACTAGTATGCCTCTACTTGACTAGCTCGTTAATCAAAGATGGTTATGTTTCCTAACCATGAACAATGAGTTGTTATTTGATTAACGAGGTCACATCATTAGTTGAATGATCTGATTGACATGACCCATTCCATTAGCTTAGCACCCGATCATTTAGTATGTTGCTATTGCTTTCTTCATGACTTATACATGTTCCTATGACTATGAGATTATGCAACTCCCGTTTGCCGGAGGAACACTTTGGGTGCTACCAAACATCACAACGTAACTGGGTGATTATAAAGGAGCATTACAGGTGTCTCCAAAGGTAGATGTTGGGTTGGCGTATTTCGAGATTAGGATTTGTCACTCCGATTGTCGGAGAGGTATCTCTGGGCCCTCTCGGTAATGCACATCAATTAAAGCCTTGCAAGCATTGCAACTAAATGAGTTAGTTGCGGGATGATGTATTACAGAACGAGTAAAGAGACTTGCCGGTAACGAGATTGAACTAGGTATTGGTATACCGACGATCGAATCTCGGGCAAGTAACATACCGATGACAAAGGGAACAACGTATGTTGTTATGCGGTCTGACCGATAAAGATCTTCGTAGAATATGTAGGAGCCAATATGGGCATCCAGGTCCCGCTATTGGTTATTGACCGGAGACGTGTCTCGGTCATGTCTACATTATTCTCGAACCCGTAGGGTCCGCACGCTTAAGGTTACGATGACAGTTATATTATGAGTTTATGCACCGAAGGTTGTTCGGAGTCCCGGATGTGATCACGGACATGACGAGGAGTCTCGAAATGGTCGAGACATAAATATTGATATATTGGAAGCCTATGTTTGGATATCGGAAGTGTTCCGGGTGAAATCGGGATTTTACCGGAGTACTGGGAAGGTTACCGGAACCCCCCGGGAGCTAAATGGGCCATGACGGGCCTTAGTGGAAAAGAGAAGAGGCAGCCCTACATGGGCTGTGCGCCTCCCCCTTCCCCTAGTCCTATTAGGACTAGGAGAGGTGGCCGGCCCCCTCTCTCTCTTTTCCCCCTCCGCGAATCCTATTCCAACTAGGATTGGGGGGGAATCCTACTCCCAGAGGGAGTAGGACTCTCCTGGTGCGCCACACCTTGGCCGGCCAGCCTCCCCCCCTCTAGTCCTTTATATACTGAGGCAGAGGCACCCTAGAACACACAAGTTGATCCACGTGATCTATTCCTTAGCCGTGTGCGGTGCCCCCTGCCACCATAGTCCTCGATAATACTGTAGCGGAGTTTAGGCGAAGCCCTGCTGCTGTAGTGCATCAAGATCATCACCACGTCATCGTGCTGACGGAACTCTTCCCCGACACTTTGCTGGATCGGAGTCCGGGGATCGTCATCGAGCTGAACGTGTGCTCGAACTCGGAGGTGCCGTAGTTTCGGTGCTTGATCGGTTGGATCGTGAAGACATACGACTACTTCCTCTACGTTGTGTCAGCGCTTCCGCAGTCGGTCTGTGTTGGGTACGTAGACAACACTCTCCCCTCTCGTTGCTATGCATCACATGATCTTGCGTGTGCGTAGGAAAATTTTTGAAATTACTACGAAACCCATCAATTTGTTACACAACGGTTACCATACGTGCATGCTACGGGACTTGCAAACCTCAACACAAGTAGTATCTCTCAAATTCACAATTACTCAACTAGCATGACTCTAATATCACCATCCTCATGTCTCAAAACAATCATCAAGTATCAAACTTCTCCTACTATTCAACGCACTTTATATGAAAGTTTTTATTATACCCATCTTGGATGCCCATCATATTAGGACTAGTTTTATAGCCAAAGCAAATTACCATGTTGTTCTAAAAGACTCTCAAAATAATATAAGTGAAGCATGAGAGATCAATAATTTCTATAAAATAAAACCATCACCGTGCTCTACAAAGATATAAGTGAAGCACTAGAGCAAAATTGTATAGCTCAAAAGATATAAGTGAAGCACATAGAGTATTCTAATAAATTCTGATTTAGGTGTGTCCCTCCCAAAAGGTGTGTAGAGAAAGGATGATTGTGGTAAACTAAAAATAAAAGTCTCAAATCATACAAGACACTCCAAGCAAAACACATATCATGTGGTGAATAAAAATATAGCCTCAAGTAGAGTTACTGATAGACGAAGACGAAAGAGGGGATGCCTTCCGGGGCATCCCCAAGCTTAGGCTTTTGGTTGTCCGTGAATTTTACCTTGGGGTGCCTTGGGCATCCCCAATATTAGGCTCTTGCCACTCCTTGTTCCAAAATCCATCAAATCTTTACCCAACACTTGAAAACTTCACAACACAAAACTCAACAGAAAATCTCACGAGCTCTGTTAGTATAAGAAAACAAACCACCACTTTAAAGTACTGTAATTAACTCATTCTTTATTTATATTGGTGTTAAACATGCTGTATTCCAACTTCTCTATGGTTCATACCCCCCGACACAAGCCATAGATTCATCAAAATAAGCAAACAACACGCGAAAAACAGAATCTGTCAAAAACAGAACAGTCTGTAACAATATGTAGGTTTCGAATTCTTCTGTAACTCCAACAATTCTGAAAAATTAGTAAGACCAGGAAAATTTGTATATTGATCTACTTCAGTTGGAGTTGGTATTTTATCGCTCCCTGGTAAGACATGAAAATTATTTTCGTGAGCGCATATTTTCTGTTTTTATCAGCAAGATCAAACAACAATCACCCAAGAAGATCCTAAAGGCTTTACTTGGCACAAACACTAATTAAAACATAAAAAACACAATCATAACAGAGGCTAGATAAATTATTTATTAATAAACAGGAACAAAAAGTAAAGAACAAAAATAAAATTGGGTTGCCTCCCAACAAGCGATATCGTTTAACGCCCCTAGCTAGGCATAAAAGCAAGAATAGATCTAGGTATTGCCATCTTCGGTATGCAATTCTTCAATTGAACGCTTATAACCCTTAGGAGGTTCTTTGTTTTTGCTAATGATCAAACTCCTAGGTAGGAAATCAAGAAATTCATTTGTAGCAAAAGGTTCCTTAATGATATCTAAAAAGTTGGGGTGAACACTTATTGATTTGAGGTCTTCATTTTTCTTACTAGAAGATTCACCCTTATTGATAGGAACATAGATAAACTTGGCAACTTTGGTAGGAGGAGGATTTGATGTATTTTTAACGGCAGAGAAAGCGGACCCCAAGTTGGTAATAATATATTCGAGTTTATCAATTCTAGTGGAATCTTGATCTATCTTCTCATTAACTATGGGTTAATTTTCCTTAAGTTTTTCAGAGTAACTCCTACCATAGATCCATATTGAGTAATTTGGTTGTGGATCTTTTTATCCAATTTTTTTATTAACTCTACAATGGCAATTTTATTTTCAATAATATCAAGCCTTTGCATCACATGTTCCAAAGTTAAAATAGTTCCATTGACCAAAAGAGGTGGTGGGCTTAAAAATCTATCATGGCATTATAAGAATCAAAAGTATGGCTTCCCAAGAAATTCCCTCCAGTAATGGTGTCAAGAACATATCTATACCAAGGACTGATGCCTACGTAAAAATTGCGAAGAAGAACGGAAGTAGATTGCTTTTTAGTAGATCTATTTTGAGCATTGCAAATTCAATACCAAGCATCTTTTAGGTTTTCTCACTCCCTTTGTTTAAAATTAAGAACTTCATTATCGGGAGTGTTAACAATGATAGGAGAACTAGACATGAAGGCAAAACAAACGATCTAACACACGGACACACAAGAAGCAAGCGAAAAGAGACGAACGGAAGAGGGGCGACTAAAACGGCAAAGGTGAAGTGGGGGAGAGGAAAACGAGAGGCAAATGGAAAATAAGGTAATGCGAGGGAGAAGAGTTTATGATGGGTACTTGATATGTCTTGACTTGGCATAGATCTCCCCGGCAACGACGCCAGAAATCCTTCTTGCTACCTCTTGAGCATGCATTGGTTTTCCCTTAAAGAGGAAAAGGTGATGCAGCAAGGTGGCATAAGTATTTCCCTTAGTTTTTTCAGAACCAAGGTATCAATCTAGTAGGATACAAGGCACAAGTCACCTAGTACCTGCACAAACAATCAAGAACCTTGCAACCAACGCGATAAAGGGGTTGTCAATCCCTTCACGGTCACTTGCGAAAGTGAGATCTGATAGAGATAGTAAGATAAATATTTTTGGTATTTTGTTGTATAGATTGGAAAGTAAAGACTGCAAAATAGTAAATGAGATGAAATAATAAAAGAGATGCAATATAATAAGAAAGAGACCCGGGCGCCATAGGTTTCACTAGTGGCTTCTCTCATGATAGCATGTATTACCGTGGGTGAACAAATTACTGCCGAGCAATTGATAGAAAAGTGCATATTATGAAGATATCTAAGGCAATGATCATGAATATAGGCATCACATCCGTGTCAAGTAGATCGAAACGATTCTACATCTACTACTATTACTCCACACATCGACTGCTATCCATCATGCATCTAGAGTATTAAGTTCATAAGAACAGAGTAACGCATTAAGCAAGCTGCCCCTACTGTCATTGGGAAAGGACACCGCAAGATTGAACCCAAAGCTAAGCACTTCTCCCATTGCAAGAAAGATCAATCTAGTAGGCCAAACTAAACCAATAATTCGAAGAGACTTGCAAAGATATCAAATCATGCATATAAGAATTCATACAATAGCCAAATAATATTCAAAGATAATCAAGTTCACAAACCCACAATTCATCGGATCTCGGCAAACACACCGCAAAAGAGTATTACATCGAATATATCTCCAAGAACATCGAGGACAACTTTGTATTGAAGATAAAAGAGAGAGAAGAAGCCATGTAGCTAATAAATATGGACCCGAAAGTCTGTGGTAAACTACTCACGCTTCATCGGAGAGGCTATGGTGTTGATGTAGAAACCCTCTGTGGTTGATTCCCCCTTCGGCAGATCACCGGAAAAGGCCCGGAGATGGGATCTCGCGGGTACAGAAGGTTGTGGCGGTGGAAAAGTGGTTTCGTGGCTCCCCCTGATGTTTCTAGGGTATAAGGGTATATATAGGCGAAAGAAGTACGTCGGTGGAGCTCCATGGGGCCCACGAGGATGGGGGCGCGCCTACCCCCCTGGGCGCGCCCTCCTGCCTCGTGGCCGCCTCACGGAGTTCCAGACTTCCACTCCAATTCTCTTGGTTTGCTTTCGGTCCAAGAAAGATCATCGCGAAGGTTTCCTTTCGTTTGGATTCTGTTTAGTATTCCTTTTCTGCGAAACACTGAAATAGGAAAAAAAATAGAAACTGACACTGGGCCTCTGGTTAATAGGTTAGTCCCAAAAATAATATAAAAGAGCATATTAAAGCCCATTAAACATCCAAAATATATAATATAATAGCATGGAGCAATCAAAAATTGTAGATATGTTGGAGACGTATCAATAATCACCCAGTTACGTTGTGACGTTTGATAGCACACAAGGTGTTCCTCCGGTATTCGGGAGTTGCATAATCTCATAGTCAGAGGAATATGTATTAGTCATGAAGAAAGTAATAGCAATAAAACTTAACGATTATTATGCTAAGCTAAGGGATGGGTCTTGTCCATCACATCATTATCCTAATGATGTGATCCCGTTCATCAATTGACAACACATGTCTATGGTTAGGAAACTTAACCACCTTTGATTAACGAGCTAGTCTAGTAGAGGCTTACTAGGGACACAGTGTTTTGTCTATGTATCCACACATCTATCAAGTTTCTGGTTAATACAATTCTAGCATGAATATAAACATTTGTCATGCATAAGGAAATATAAATAACAATTTATTATTGTCTCTAGGGCATATTTCCTTCAGTCTCCCACTTGCACTAGAGTCAATAATCTAGTTCACATCACCATGTGATTTAACACCAATAGTTCACATAAACATGTGACCAACACCCAAAGGTTTACTAGAGTCAATAATCTAGTTCACATCGCCATGTGATTAACACCCAAAGAGTACTAAGGTGTGATCATGTTTTTCTTGTGAGAGAAGTTTAGTCAACGGGTCTGCCACATTCAGATCCGTATGTATTCTGCAATTTTTCTATGTCTACAATGCTCTGCACGGAGCTACTATAGCTAATTGCTCCCACTTTCAATATGTATCCAGATCGAGACTCAGAGTCATCTGGATTAGTGTCAAAGCTTGCATCGACGTAACTCTTTATGACGAACTCTTTATCACCTCCATAACCGAGAAATATTTCCTTAGTCTTCTTAGGTAACTAAGGATAACTTTGATCGCTGTCCAGTGATCCACTCCTGGATCACTATCGTACCCCCTTGCCAAAATCATGGTAAGGTACACAATAGCTCTGGTACACAACATAGCATAATTTATAGAACCTGTGGTTGAGGCATAGGGAATGACTTTCATTCTCTCTATATATTCTGTCGTGGTCGGGTTTCGAGTCTTACTCAACTTCACACCTTGTAACACAGTTAAGAACCCTTTCTTTGACTGATCCATTTTGAACTCCTTCAAAATCTTGTCAAGGTATGTGTTTTGTGGAAGTCCTATCAAGCGTCTTGATCTATATCTGTAGATCTTGATGCTCAATATATAAGCAGCTTCACTGAGGTCTTTCTTTGAAAAACTCCTTTAAAACACTTCTTTATGCTTTCCAGAAAATTCTACATCATTTCCGCTCAACAATATGTCATTCACATATACTTACCAGAAAGGTTGTAGTGCTCCCACTCACTTTCTTGTAAATACAGGCTTCACCATAATTCTGCACAAACCATATGCTTTGATCATCTTATCAAAGCATATATTCCAACTCCGAGATGCTTGCACCAGTCCATAGATGGATCGCTGGAGTTTGCATACTTTGTTAGCACCTTTTAGGATCGACAAAACCTTTTTGGTTGCATCATATACAACTCTTCTTTAAGTAATCCATTAAGGAATGTAGTTTTGACATCCATTTGCCAGATTTTATAAAATGCAGCAATTGCTAACATGATTCGGACAGACTTAAGCATCGTTGTGAGTGAGAAAATCTCATTGTATTCAACACCTTGAACTTGTATAAAACCTTTTGCGACAAGTCGAGCTTTGTAGATAGTAACACTACCATCAGCGTATGTCTTCCTCTTGAAGATCCATTTATTCTCAATGGCTTGTTGATCATTGGGCAAGTCAACCAAAGTCCATATTTTGTTCTCATACATGGATCCCATCTCAGATTTCATGGCCTCAAGCCATTTCGTGGAATCTGGGCTCATCGTCGCTTCCTCATAGTTCGTAGGTTCGTCATGGTCTAGTAACATGACTTCTAGAATAGGATTACCGTACAACTCTGGTGCGGAACATGCTCTGGTTGACCTACAAGGTTCGGTAGTAACTTTATCTGAAGTTTCATGATCATTATTATTAGCTTCCTCACTAGTTGGTGTAGGCATCATGGGAACGGTTTTCTGTGATGAGCTACTTTCCGATTCGAGATAAGGTACAATTACCTCATCAAGTTCTACTTTCCTCCTACTCACTTCTTTCGAGACAAACTCCTTCTCTAGAAAGGATCCATTCTTAGCAACAAAGATCTTGCCTTCGGATCTGTGATAGAAGGTGTACCCAATAGTTTCTTTTGAGTATCCTATGAAGACGCACTTCTCCGATTTGGGTTCGAGCTTATCAAGCTAAATCTTTCTTACATAAGCATCACAACCCCAAACTTTAAGAAATGACATCTTAGGTTTCTTGTCAAACCATAGTTCATAAGGTGTCGTCTCAACGGATTCAGATGGTGCCCTATTTAACGTGAATGCAGTTGTCTCTAATGCATAACCCCAAAACGATAGTGGTAAATCAGTAAGAGACATCATAGATCGCACCATATCAATAAAGTACAGTTACAACGTTTGGACACACCATTACACTGTGGTTCTAGGTGGCGTGAGTTGTGAAACTATTCCACATTGTTTTAAATGAAAGCCAAACTCGTAACTCAAATATTCGCCTCCGCGATCAAATCATAGAAACTTTATTTTCTTGCTACGATGATTCTCTACTTCACTCTAAAATTCTTTGAACTTTTCAAATGTTTCAGACTTGTGTTTTATTAAGTAGATATACCCATATCTGCTCAAATCATCTGTGAAGGTTAGAAAATAATGATACCCGCCGCGAGCCTCAACACTCATCGGACCGCATACATCGGTATGTATTATTTCTAGTAAGTCAGTGGCTCGCTCCATTGTTCCCGAGAATGGAGTCTTAGTCATCTTGCCCATGAGGCATGGTTCACAAGTATCAAATGATTCATAATCAAGTGATTGCAAAAATCCATCCGCGTGGTGTAAGTGCATCTAGTGCCACCCCTAGTTGGTTTTGGAGTATTGACGACAAACCAAGTTGAGGGACTAATGTGTTTGTGAGAATTGCAGGATAACACAGGTAGAAGTCCCTCATTTGATTCGGTTTACCACCAGAGATGACCCCTAAAAATGTATGAAGACATTGAAGTCAAAGGTGGTATATGAAGATATTCACATTGAAGACTATGACAAGAGAAGACACGATATGAAGCCTATGGAGCTCGAAGACTTAGATCTTTCGTAGTTCTTTTTCTTTTGTGTTGAGTCATAGGAACCACCATACTGCTAAGTGGGGTCCAAGAGAACCAGTCAGAATGACTGAAGTGATGCCTAAACCAAAAACCTATGTCTTCGAGTGAAGACTATGAGAGTGAATCTTGTCCAGAGTCGGACAAGTCAGCTTTCCTTGTAGCCCAAGTAAAGTTGCCGTGTGAGTTTGAAATCTGACCGTTGGAACACGTGTCAGTTCCTTAGTGACCCAGGGTCATTTCGGACAAATCAGGTCGGGTTGCCAAGTGGCTATAAATAGCCCACCCCCTACAACCATAAACGGTTGGCTGCTCAGATTGAAAGTACGGCTTTTGTCGTTTGAGAGCAACCCACCTCGAAGCCTTTGAGAGAGAATTCCTTGCGAGGATAAAGCACTAACCACCAGAGCCAGAGAGAATTGGGCATCACTTAAGTCTTCTTGTCTGTGTGATCTGAAGACTTATTACACTTGAGGACTGTGCATCCTCCAGCCGGTTAGGCGTCGCGTTCTAAGCATCCAAGAGACATTGTGGATTACCGGTGAACGAAGTCTGTGAAGGTTTGGGAGTCTACCTTGAAGACTTACCAAAGTGATTGGGCGAGGTCTATGTGACCTTAGCTCAAGGAGAATACGGTGAGGACTGGGTGTCCGGGACTGTGTGTCCTAAGGTTTAAATACCTAGCCGCTCCAACCAGACGTACAGTTGTCACAGCAACTGGAACTGGTCCAACAAATCATTGTCTTCAACGAGTCACTGGTTTCATCTTCACTTCCCTTTACTTACTGTTACTCCTTGTGAAGTCATTGTATGTTTGCACTATCATTTGTCTTCACTGAGTGACTGCGTGTTCTGTTTGGCTTCACAATATCTTCCTACCTGATCCTTACTACCTAGCTGCTATTAGTCTTTGTGCTTTCACTTCATTGAATACTTGACTATGGTTTGCCTAGTGTAGTCTACCTTCCGCTGCATGCTAATAGGTTTAATTTTATCGTTTGTCTTCAAAACTTCTATGTTCTGAAGACTTTCATAAAAATCGCCTATTCACCCCCCTCTAGTCGATATAACGCACTTTCAATTGGTATCAGAGCAAGGTGCTCCCTTGTTCTGTGTGATTCGCTTTAACCACCTGGAGTTTTAGCTATGTCGACTGCAGGGATAATTAAAGTCTCCGTTGCGTGCCCCGTCTTCGATGGAACTGAATATCCCTACTGGAAGAATAAGATGCGCATGCATCTTGAAGCCATTGACGTTGACCTATGGTATGTCGTCGAGAACGGCGTTCCCAAGGCTGGAGAAGGTGTCACTGCTGCTGATGTCAAGAAATTTGTTCAACTGGACTCTACTGCCAAGAATATCATCTGTGGTCATCTGACCAAAGGACAGTATGGCCGTGTGAGTGCTTTGAAGACATCCAAGCTGGTCTAGGACTGGCTCTCCAAGGTCAATGAAGGCATCTCAACCTAGAGAGATCAGAGAATCAGTGTCCTTCGCAACCTCTTCAACCGCTTCAAGCGAAATGACAATGAGAATGTCCAGCACACATTTAACCGACTCACTGACATCACAAATGAGTTTCAAGCCCTCGGCGCCACTGAGATTACCAAACACGAAGTCGTCAAGACGCTGCTGAGATCACTTGATAGTTCGTTTGACATCCTGGCCCTGATGATTCAAGAACGTCCTGATTTCAAGACACTTGATCCGTCTGACATACTTGAGAGGCTCAACACACATGAGTTTCAGCTTTTGGAGAAAAGAGATATCTACGGTCCAAACTATGGGTGAACTCGTGCCTCGAAGGCAAAAGCTGTCTCCTCATCTGAAGAACAATCTGACAGCAGTTCTGATGATCCTGAAGACATTGGAAGGGAACTTGCTATGCTTGTCAAGAAGTTCCAAAAATTCACCAAGAAGAAAGGCTTCAGAAAGTCTTCCCGATCAAGTTCAAGGAATGATGAAGCTCCTGCTCATGACTACAAGAAGAAAACATGTCACAAGTGCAAGAAACTTGGCCACTTCATCTCTGAGTGTCCACAGTGGGACAATGAGAACAAAAAGAAGAAGAAGAGAAAGGAATATGACTCTGACGACAAGAAGAAGAAGAAGAAATACTCAAAGTCTTCTTCCAAGTCTTCCTCAAAGTCTTCATCACACAAGAAGAGCTCATCTGGCAAGGCATGTGCGTTTGTTGGCAAGGAAATGGATTCAGAGGAGGAGTCTGCTTCTGAGGAGGCGGAGGTGGAGTCTGAGAAGGAATCCGACTCAGGCGTCGCAAGTCTGGCTACAGCATACGTTGCCAAGTCCATCTTCAACACTGAAGATAATGACTTCATCACCGACACCGATGCAAATGACAAGGACTACTCCGCTTCTACCTACTGCTTCATGGCACGCGGTGCTAAGGTAAACACACGCACTAATCACTATCAAACATCTAGTGACAATGACTCTGATTGTGGTTCAAAACCTAGCTACAAAACACTTGCTAAAGTTGCAACTGAACAACAGAAAGCTATGGAACATATTCAAAAACTGTTAGACAGAAGCGATGATCTGTTAGGTGCTGAAATGACTCGATCTGAATCCTTAATTGAAGACATAAAAAATCTTCACGTTAAGTATCAGGAACTTGAAAGTCGTCATGAAACTCTCTCAACAACTCATGAAAAGCTTTCCTATGATTATCTTCAAAGGAAGCAAGATCTTGAGAAATTGAGAGCGGTTCATGAAGATCTTCAAACAGAAAACGAGTCACTTCGCGCCAAACAGATCAGTCCCGCTCAGGAAGGATTTGAACCACCATGTCTTAAATGCATTGAGCATGATAATGCTACTTCTGTTGCTGAATGTTCTACTGCTACTGCTGTTGCAATATCTTCAACTGTTGATGTGGTAACTAACCCCTCTGCTGAGGATACCACCGCTATTGCTGATGAGAATGCTAGGTTGAAGACATTGCTTCAAACAGGGATGTACAAAAGTCTTAAAGGGCATCAGACACTGTGATGTCCTGAAAAAGCAGATTCTGAATCGAAACCCTAGGAAAGAGGGTGTAGGGTTCGTAAGGAAAATGAATGCAGATGGCTCTTACTGGAAACCTGAGCAGTACCCCAAAACCATGTGGGTTGCTGCAAAGGAACCTTCAGCAGATCCATCCAATCTATCTGGCTTCACTTGTGCTAACCCCATTATCATTGATGAATCCTTTGATGCAAACTATATACTGTTTAAGAATCAGAATGGTGAAGTGTTTGCCAGATACATTGGTACTAACTGCAGGAATGGACCGCCTATGAAGAAGATCTGGGTTCCGAAAAGGTGTCTGGAGAGCCTTCCTGTGAATGTCATCATGACACCTCACGTGAAGAAGACAAACCTCAGACCAAAGGCTTCATACTGTCCAAAGGCTTCATACAGACAGAGGACTCACCTGAGTCGCACTAACGCAAATGTTTTGCAGGGAAACCATAATCAGGCATATGAATATGAGAGCGGTTCATCAAACCGCCATGTTCATAAGACCAAGAACTATTCTGCTTATTCTTATGAGTACTATTGTCCGCCTGCAAGACTGTTTGCTAAGGCTTCAAAGCCAAAATTCTCAGATGCTGCACTTAGACTTATTGCTTCTAAGCCGCCCTTGATGTGGGTGGCTAAGAAAGCTTAACTCTCTTTTGCAGGGAAAGGTCTCCAGCAGAAAACCAAAATTGTCTGACGCTATTGCTGGGGACCTTAAACATCTTGTAGGGCGCAAGATCAAATGCCCAAATGGTCTTACTATGTACTTCGTACCTGAATCGCTTGCTACTCTCCCTATTAGTCCTAACCTGGATCTAAGCTTTCATAACCCACTGGTTCGTCAAATGTTTTTTCTTCACAATGCTCTTGGTGAAGCCTATCCCCCTAACTGCATTGTAGGGTACGACACCAGCGTCTTCAGAATGGATTATTGACAGTGGGTGTACAAATCACATGACTGGCAAAAGAAGTCTTCTTATGGACTCAACCTTACGTCCATCCGACAAGAGCCACATCACATTTGCTGACACTGGTAAAGTAAGGTATTGGGTCTAGGTAGAGTTGCAATCTCAAGGGATCAACACATGGATAAAGTCATGCTTGTTGAATCCCTTGGCTTCAACTTAATGTCTGTCTCAATGCTTTGCGATTTGAACATGATCGTAATGTTTGGAAAATATCGTTGTCTTGTACTAATGGAATCTGACAAGTCTCTAGTGTTTGAAGGGTATCGAAAAGATGATTTGTACGTGGTAGATTTCTTAGCAGGGCCACAACTTGCAGTATGTCTTCTAGCAAAGGCTTCAGAATGCTGGCTCTGGCATCAGAGGCTTGGACATGCTGGCATGAGGAACCTCCACACCCTTGCGAAGAAGAAGCATGTCATAGGCATCGAGGGCGTCAAGTTCAAGAAAGAACACTTATGCGGTGCCTGTGAAGCAGGGAAGATGACGAGGGCCAAACATCCCTCGAAGACAATCATGACTACTACTCGACCCTTCGAACTGCTTCACATGGATCTTTTCGGTCCCACTCATTACTCAACTCTAACTACTACTGCTTGCCTCTATGGCTTCGTTATTGTTGATGATTATTCTAGATATACTTGGGTGCACATAATCCTTTACAAGACTGAAGTGCAGGATGTCTTCAGACGCTTCGCCAATCAAGCTATGAACAATTTTGGCGCCAAGATAAAGCACATCAGAAGTGACAATGACACTGAATTCAAGAACACTGGCCTTGATACATATCTTGATACATTGGGCATCACACATGAATTCTCAGCCCCGTACACGCCACAGCAGAATGGCGTCGTCGAACGCAAGAACGGAACACTAATTGAGATGGCCAGAACGATGCTAGATGAATATAAGACCCCAAGAAAATTCTGGCCCGAAGCCATTGATACTGCATGCCATACAATCAATCGTGTTTATCTTCACAAGCTACTGAACAAGACATCTTATGAGCTCCTTACTGGCAAAAAGCCAAATGTCAGTTACTTCAGAGTATTTGGCGCAAGGTGCTGGATCAAGGACCCACATCACACCTCAAAATTTGCACCAAAAGCACATGAGGGTTTTATGCTTGGATATGGAAAGGATTCGCACTCCTACAGAGTCTTCAATCTCTTTCATTACAAAGTGGTTGAAACAGTGGATGTGCGGTTCGATGAGACCAATGGTTCACAAAGAGAGCAGCTGCCAAATGTGCTAGATGAAGTTCCATCCAGTGAATCAATCAAGCTAATGGGAACTGGAGAAATTATACCTTCTGAAGCTCATCCTGAAGAAGAACTTATCATTTCAGCACCTGATCAACATGAAGACAATGCTCAGCCTGAAGACATTCCTTCCAACAATGACAATGAACAGCAAGAGCAAAGTCTTCACCCTGTACATCCTCGCGTTGCCAATGAAGTGCAGATTGAAAGAATAATTGATAGCATCAATGCACCTGGTCCAGTCACTCATTCAAGGGCAACTCAGCTAGCAAATTTCTGTGGGCACTTCGCATTCGTCTCAATAACAGAACCCAAGAAAGTTGAAGAAGCCTTCATGGAACCTGAATGGATTCAAGCTATGCAAGAAGAGCTTCAACAGTTTGAGCTGAATAATGTATGGGAACTGGTTAAGCGTCCTGATCCACGGAAGCACAATATAATAGGCACCAAATGGATATACCGCAACAAGCAAGATGAGCATGGTCAAGTTGTCAGAAACAAAGCTCGTCTTGTTGCTCAAGGATATACTCAAGTGGAAGGCATTGACTTCGATAAAACATTTGCTCCTGTGGCTAGACTTGAAGCCATACGCATACTGCTGGCCTATGCAAATCATCATAACATACTTCTATATCAAATGGATGTGAAGAGTGCCTTTCTCAATGGCAAGATTGAAGAAGAAGTGTATGTTGCACAACCGCCTGGCTTTGAAAATCCAAAACATCCTGACATGGTATACAAGCTCAACAAGGCATTGTATGGCCTCAAACAAGCCCCTCGGGCCTGGTATGACACACTCAAATACTTCCTGGAGAGCAAAGGCTTCATACCTAGTTCCCTAGATCCCACTCTTTTCACGAAGACATATGATGGTGAACTATTTGTGTGCCAAATATATGTGGATGACATTATCTTCGGCTGCACCAATCAGAAGTACAATGAAGAGTTTGGATATATGATGCAAGAGCAATATCAGATGTCCATGATGGGGGAGCTAAAGTTCTTCCTTGGTCTTCAAATATGACAACAACACAATGGCATCTTCATATCTCAAGAGAAGTATCTCAAAGATTGCCTGAAGAAGTTCGGTATGCAACACTGCAAAGGCTTCACAACACCAATGCCAGCCAAACATCATCTGGGTCCTGACGACAATGGTAAAGAGTTCGATCAAAAGGTATACCGCTCCATGATTGGTTCTTTACTTTATCTATGTGCATCTAGGCCAGATATTATGCTTAGTGTTTGCATGTGTGCTCGATTTCAAGCGGCACCAAAGGAGTCGCATCACTTAGCTGTGAAGCGAATTCTTCGATATTTGGCTCACACCCCAACTCTAGGATTATGGTATCCAAAGGGCTCAGAGTTTGATCTGGTTGGATTCTCGGATGCTGATTATGCTGGTGACAAAGTTGATCGAAAGTCTACATCAGGCACATGTCACTTTCTGGGACGATCACTTGTATGTTGGTCTTCAAAGAAGTAGAACTGTGTATCTCTCTCCACTGCTGAATCTGAATACATTGCTGCTGGATCTTGCTGCGCTCAGCTTCTATGGATGAAGCAAACACTCAAGGACTATGGCATTCATCTGAAGCAAGTGCCACTTTACTGCGACAAGGAAAGCGCCATCAAGATTGCCAACAACCCAGTTCAGCACTCGAAGACAAAGCACATTGAAATTCGTCATCACTTTCTCAGAGATCATGTTGTGAAGGAAGACATTGATATCATACACGTCAACACTGAAGAGCAATTGGCAGATATCTTCACCAAGCCCTTGGATGAGAAGAGGTTTTGCAAGTTACGGTGTGAGCTAAATATCCTGGAATCCTCAAATGTCCTGTGATCAGGCACACATCCTAACCCTTATGCATATTGATGACTTAGATGTGCAACACACGAAGTAAAGTATATCTTCAATCAATGAAGACATACATTCTAAGTGTGAATACATCAATGTGGAATTTGACTTCGGAGCGCCACGATAATTGTGCGCCGTGTCTGGGTCTAATACTTCCTATACGGTGGGTAATGCCACCACCAAACGTTCCATTTTGAAGTGTTTCACTCATGGCGTTACCTTGCAATGTCTTCACATTTGGTTTGGCTTCGATATCAACATATTTTCATGATTATCATCACTATGTTGATTATAGATATATATATATATATATACTAGTGTTCTGTCCTCTATAGCATTCACTTATAGCTATGTCTTCGTGTTGAATCTTTTGAACTAAGTGAATGTGATCGGACCCTAACCTCTCTATGCTTTCTATCTCAAACTCTATCTCTCCAAGTCATATGCATTCTATTGAAACTGTCGAATGTCTTCTCTACGTCCTTGTCAGCAGAAGATACAAAGACAACCATTAAGTCCGTTTTCAATGCTCTTTCCTCCACATGAAATCCGGAGAAGTAGGAACGACCACCCGACAATCCAGACGTGCGTGGGTCGTGGAACAAACCCCAAAATTCCGCATAATGGCCATGTGTTCCTCAGATGCGAATCACCAGGGGCACCTGTGTAATAGCACAGTGTCGCCCCTGTACCTATAAATACACACTCACTGCGGTCATTATCTCTTCTTCCACCCTCGCACGAACCCTAGCGCCACAACTAGCCCTCGACGACGCCGGCGACGAAGCGCTTCGCTGCCGCAACCTCTCCGACGCCGTCTTCACGCCGACCACGGACATCGTCCTCTCCGGCGTCGCCGTAGGTGTCCTCTGTCGCCAAGTTAGGGCACGGAAGATCGAACTGCTCGGCCTCATCTTACACTCCGTCTAGCAGTTCTTAGTGTGGTAAATAAAACTTCCTCTTTTTACAGCACCATTGATCCTATGGATTTGTCACTTTCTACCACAAGCAATTTCTGTTCACACAAGCTATATCTCTCTCATACTGCATCTCATAACATGCCTAGTATATTCACTTGTGCTTCACAAAGTAGTTAGATTCCTCACTTGTACTGATCTGTGGATTCGTACAAATCTGGAACCAACTTCTTATCTATGAGTGAATGTCTTCGCACGATGAGGTCAATGTCTTCTAAACTGATTTATCTTCAAAATCTTCTGAGAATGCATATGACCTCTTCCCCTTCCCTCGCACCTTAATGCTGTCACAGGTACATGTCCGTGGGAGAATCCTTTGGTTCTCATAGTCTGCATTCATTTGCAGAATTCTTACAGCATCACATAAATTCTCCCGAAGCCAGTTCCTGTTGGTCCAGCAAACGAAAACCTTTGAAGCCTTTGAACATCTTGAAGCCTTTCAATTTAAAGTTTATGGCTTCAGAGAAAGCAGCAAGGAAGGGTGGCAGAAAGCGTCATGGTGAGACCTCTAGAGATCTGCCAGATGAACTCTCAGAAATGTACAAGACAGATCCTGAAGAGGATTACAGTCAGCGCAAGACCTGAATCCAATGGATTCGAAGATATTGGGCAGAACAATGGTTCAAATACAGATTTGTGACCCAGGAGTATGCTGAGAAAAATGCCATCAAGAGACCGTGGGGAGACATCCTATTCAAGAATCTTCTACCCAGGTCCAGAGATGAAGCCATTGCTCAAGGCTTCTATCCATGCATGGTCCGTGGACCACAGCCTGCTGATGCACACTCGTCGTCACTACTATGGTGTCATGACGACAATCTATTCAAGCGCAACTTCCAGTTTGCTCAAAACTCAGCGAAGCAGAACAAGAAGACTTTTGGGTTAGACTTCAACCCTGGTCCCTCATCTCCTAGGGCAGATGGGACACGACATGCAGAACCCAATGTCATCGGTCCTTTTGCCAACCTTGGAGGCCTCATCACCTACATCTTGGTTCAAGGGACTGCAGTGAATGAGCCTGCAGCTGACACTGAGTCTGATGACGCGCCTGCAGTGCCGAAGCCAAAGCAGTTGAAGAAGCCAAAAGCGTCAAAGCCGGGCCCTTCACCAAAAATCTCAAGGGCGAAGCCATTGGCAACTGCACCTCCTGAAGACAGTGTGCAGTCTGAAGACTTATCACGCGTCTCCAAGCCCCAGAAGGCCAAGATGCCTCTGTCTCACACTGGCAAAGAGCTAACAGCTGCTGCCATTCTGCGCAATGACGACATTGATCTGTCAAGTGATGCAGATCTTGCAGATGACGCTCTTGAGCAACTCATCAAGAGCAAAGAAGAAGCAGAAATCTTCAATGATCTGCCTCTCTTTGATGTCACCATCATCCACAACTTCATTGACGAGTGGTTTGACACGCCAAACATCAGCTTTGAAGATCTGCAGCTACCCATTGGCCTCAGTGTCGCCTTCCAAGGCGCCATTGCTTCAGAACTTGCTATTGCCCAGCGCATTGTTGAAGTGAAGCAGAAGATTGACTATGAAAAGGCTCAGTTCAAGAAGCATATGGCCAAGCTTAGCATGCAAGAAGTGAAGAACTTCAAGACAATGATGCACGAGCTCAAGGAAGCCTTTGTGAAGAAGCGTGCAGAAGCTCAGGGTTCGCGTGAGCGCATGAAGACTCTGGCTGGCAGATGTGTGCAAGCCTATAATGAGGCTGAGAAGCGCAAGGCACTTGGGCGTCCTGGCATCGACCCTAGGATGGCCGCAAAGAAGAAGAAGAAGCCTGCTACGGCTAAACCTGATGCACCAAGGCAAGAAGCAGTTCCGATTGTCTTCCCAACTAGACTGACTGGCTTGAAGCCAAAAAGCCGGTCAACAGCTTCAGAGCTCAAGAAGACAAGGACTGCTGAGGCTGAAGCCAGGAAGAGAAAACACTCTGAAGCCTCTCCTACTGCCCCCTCCAAGAAGAAGAGGAAGACCAAGAAAGCTCGGGCTGCTTCCACAGAGCCCTTGATAGTTGAACCCATTTCTATGGTCTATCCTGAAGCTGAACGACAACTGACAATTCATGAGCCTGCTTCCACAGAGGCTCATGAAGCTGAAGACATTCCAGCAGCTGATCCCATCGCTGCTGAAGACATTGGTCAACATGACAATGTAGAATATGGTGCAGTCCTTCCTCGGCATGAAAATAGCGAACTCATCAGCATTGGTCGTCCACTGACGCCAATTGCACAGGATGCCTCATGGGCGGATCGCCCACAAGAGGAAGAATACTATGAGGCCCAGCCCACTCCAACTCCACAGGGGTCGTCTGCGTTCCGCAGGCTTCGCAAAGGTCCAAGGCCTCAAGTCTCTGCTGAAGACATTCTGGCTGCATCAGCCGCAGAAGGAGTCCCACAAGATCCCACTCCCCTGTCCCACCAAGAAGCAGTTCTCTAGGAGAATGTGCTTGTAACGGACCCTCCAGCTAGTCAAGTGGAGGATGAAAATCGTGAGGCTGCCACAACCACCAATGAAGCTAATGTGGAGCCCTCCCCAGCAAAAGCTTCAGAAGACAGCGAAGCCACTGATCCCGCCACTTCTATTCCTGAGTCTGCTGCCGGTCCCCAGTTCAACTATCATGTTGAGCACAGGCCTCAGGTCCAGAAGCCAATCCCAAGACTGCCAAGGTTTCCAGGTCCTGCATCAGCACCTGGCTCCTTCAACATTAATGGCTTCAGGGCAGACAACACATTCTTCAATAGCTCCAGGAACCCCTACTCAAGGGAAAGGATATCATCTGATCGGTTCTGGAGCTATCCTCAGCGAAGCTATTACTCTTGCATTCTTTACAACCAAGGTCGCATCTTCCCACACAAGCGCCTTGACGTTGAAGCTATAGCTGGTATGCCCTGTCTGGAAGAAGCTTTAGATTGCTTCAAGGAAGTTGGACTGCTGCCGTTCATTACTGACGAAGAGCATTGGAATGAAGGGCTGCTGCTTCAATTCTATGCCACACTTCACATCAGAGGGTACAGCAGAGATCCGAAGACTTGGGTCCTGGAGTGGATGACTGGCAACGTTCATCACGAAGCCAATACATCTGACATCATTGAGCTCACTGGCTTGCCCACTCCTGGCGATCTCTTTGAGCAAGGTTGTCAGCTGCATGCTGAAGCTATTGAGAGCATTTTTCAGCGGCCAGAACCTGATATGAGTCAGATGCTCAGCATGATGAAGCCATTGCCCCAAGATGCTGCTTATCCCACAGAGTTCTTCGTTGAAGACCTTGAGTACCTGCCAAGAACCATCTATCACATCATCAGGCGAACTCTCTGGCCTATCAAAGGCACTCTCAAAATGCCAAGCTTCAGGGTGCAATGAAGACTTTGGTCTTCTATATACTTCATGGCAAATGCTTCAATGCACAGGACTTCTTCATATGCCAACTTGCTGCATCAGGCATTGATCTGTTTGGTTTGAAGTTCTACGCCCCTTGGGTCATGCGGCTGATCAAGCTACACTCCACCATCTCGTATCAGCCCTCAGCCTGCAACCATCGGATCTTCTTGCCTGACGTGGACATGTCTACTGAAGCCATATATTCTGAGCCTGCCAAGCAACCTCTAAGTCTTCAGAATGCAAAACATCAGAGTTTTACTCAGAACGTTGAAGGAGTTGAAGCATTTTCTCGGGTGTATCCTTTGGTTGGCACTACACGTGCACCACACCCTGCTTCCACTGAAGCCACTGACAGTGCCACTGCTCCAAGACCCAAGAAGCGCACTCGTGTTCTCAACGACCGAGAGCTTCTTGTGGCTCTACATCAGAAACAAGATAGGCATCATGACTGGCTGAAGCATCAGATGAAAGCCTCTTGGTGGATGTTAATCGCACTCGAAATCTTGCCACCAAGAATGCTTTCGTTGCCCATGAAACCTGTCGCCACACATGGAAAGGGCTCTCGATGATGTGTTCTGAAGCTGATCTTCAAGAGGATGGCTTCACTGAGAGATTCAAGTTTGACTCCACACCTCCTCGAAGGGTTGTGCTGCTAGGAACTCCATCCCTTGAAGATTCTGAGTTCTCTTCCTCTGCTGCCACAGTGACTGCCAGAATTATTGAGGAAGAAGACGATGCTACTTCATCACCACCTCCTTCAGCACCTCCAAGCTCTTCTGCACTGCCAAACAACACCAACAACCCTGCTACTTCACCTGCTCCTCATGGGAACGAGTAGAGGCTCTATGTCTTCAAACCTTTTTGTTCATTACTGACAAAAGGGGGAGAAGCATATGAGATTGATAGTCTTCAAGCGGGTCCATATGGTTGGGTGCTCTATATTTTGCTTCGTGCTTACAACTCTCGTTTTTGCTACATTTGGTTCTTATGAGTTGTAACACTTAAACTAGATGGTCATATACTACTTATTTGCCACCTTGTTTTGCGAAGATAAATTCCGCATGTGCGACGATAAATTCCGCACTTAGCTCATTCTGCAGACGTCCATTTTCCATTATGCATGTCATTATCTTCATATACTTTCACATGCATAGTGGATTGTCATCATAAGTTGAAGTGGATCTCCACAAGTACAACCTGCCATGTGCATTTGCATTCCAAAAGCAAATTAACTCATATGCACATCTTCAGGGGGAGCCCTTGCAACTTATGAAGACAATTCCTTATTCTTTACAATTTCACAGATTATATTCCTCGTTGAAAACTTCAACTAGTTTGTCATCAATCACCAAAAAGGGGGAGATTATAACTGCATCTAGTGCCACCCCTAGTTGGTTTTGGAGTATTGACGACAAACCTAGTTGAGGGACTAATGTGTTTGTGAGAATTGCAGGATAACACAGGTAGAAGTCCCTCATTTGATTCGGTTTTACCACCAGAGATGACCCCTAAAAATGTATGAAGACATTGAAGTCAAAGGTGGTATATGAAGATATTCACATTGAAGACTATGACAAGAGAAGACACGATATGAAGCCTATGGAGCTCGAAGACTTAGATCTTCCGTAGTTCTTTTTCTTTTGTGTTGAGTCATAGGAACCACCGTACTGCTAAGTGGGGTCCAAGAGAACCAGTCAGAATGACTGAAGTGATGCCTAAACCAAAAACCTATGTCTTCGAGTGAAGACTATGAGAGTGAATCTTGTCCAGAGTCGGACAAGTCAGCTTTGCTTGTAGCCCAAGTAAAGTTGCCATGTGAGTTTGAAATCTGACCGTTGGAACACGTGTCAGTTCCTTAGTGACCCAGGGTCATTTCGAACAAATCAGGTCAGGTTGCCAAGTGGCTATAAATAGCCCACCCCCTACAACCATAAACGGTTGGCTGCTCATATTGAAAGTACGGCTTTTATCGTTTGAGAGCAACCCACCTCGAAGCCTTTGAGAGAGAATTCCTTGCGAGGATAAAGCCCTAACCACCAGAGCCAGAGAGAATTGGGCATCACTTAAGTCTTCTTGTCTGTGTGATCTGAAGACTTATTACACTTGAGTACTGTGCATCCTCCAGCCGGTTAGGCATCGCGTTCTGAGCATCCAAGAGACATTGTGGATTGCCGGTGAACGAAGTCTGTGAAGGTTTGGGAGTCTACCTTGAAGACTTACCAAAGTGATTGGGCGAGGTCTGTGTGACCTTAGCTCAAGGAGAATACGGTGAGGAGTGGGTGTCTGGGACTGTGTGTCCTAAGGTTTAAATACCTAGCCGCTCCAACCAGACGTACAGTTGTCACAGCAACTGGAACTGGTCCAACAAATCATTGTCTTCAACGAGTCACTGGTTTCATCTTCAACTTTTATGTTTGCACTATCATTTGTCTTCACTGAGTGACTGCGTGTTCTGTTTGGCTTCACAATATCTTCCTACCTGATCCTTACTACCTAGCTACTATTAGTCTTTGTGCTTTCACTTCATTGAATACTTGACTATGGTTTGCCTAGTGTAGTCTACCTTCCGATGCATGGTAATAGGTTTAATTTTATCGTTTGTCTTCAAAACTTCTATGTTCTGAAGACTTTCATAAAAATCGCCTATTCACCCCCCTCTAGTCGATATAACGCACTTTCACGTGGAGTTTCTTCATGCGCTTTACACCAATATGACCTAAACGGCAGTGCCACAAATATGTTGCACTATCATTATCAACTTTGCATCTTTTGGCATCAATATTATGAATATGTGTATCACTATGATCGAGATTCAATAAACCATTTACATTGGGTGTATGACCATAGAAGGTTTTATTCATGTAAACAGAAAAACAATTATTCTTTGACTTAAATGAATAACCATATCGCAATAAACATGATACAATCATATTCATGCTCAACGCAAACACCAAATAACATTTATTTTGGTCCAACACTAATCTCGAAGGTAGAGGGAGTGTGTGATGGTGATCTTATCAATCTTGGAATCACTTCCAACACACATCGTCACCTCGCCCTTAACTAGTCTCTGTTCATTTTGCAATTCCTATTTCGGGTTACTAATCTTAGCAACTGAACCGGTATCAAATACCCTGGGGTTACTATGAACACTAGTAAAGTACACATCAATAACATGTATATCAAATACACATTTATTCACTTTTCCATCCTTCTTATCCGCCAAGTATTTGGGGTAGTTTCGCTTCCAGTGACCATTCCCTTTGCAGTAGAAGCACTCAGTTCCAGGCTTAGGTCTAGCTTTGGGTTTCTTCACGGGTGTGGCAACTTGCTTGCCATTCTTTCTTGAAGTTCCCTTTCTTTTCCTTTGCCCCTTTTCTTGAAACTAGTGGTCTTGTTAACCATCAACACTTGATGCTCTTTCTTGATTTCTATCTTCGCCGATTTTAGCATTGCGAAGAGCTCGGGAATAGTTTTCTTCATCCCGTGCACATTATAGTTCATCATGAAGTTCGAGTAACTTGGCGATAGTGACTAGAGAACTCTGTCAATCACTATCTTATCTGGAAGATTAACTCCCACTTGATTCAAGCGATTGTAGTACTCAGACATTCTAAGCACATGCTCACTAGTTGAGCTATTCTCCTCCATCTTGTAGGCAAAGTACTTGTCGGAGGTCATATACCTCTTAACTCGGGCATTAGTATGAAATACCAATTTCAGCACTTAGAACATCTTATATGCTCTGTGGCGTTCAAAACATTTTTGAAGTCCCAGTTCTAAGCCGTAAAGCATGGTGCACTAAACTATCAAGTAGTCATCATACCGAGCTTGCCAAACGTTCATAACATCTGCATCCGCTCCTACAATAGGTCCGTCACCTAGCGGTGCATCAAGGACATAATGCTTTTGTGCAGCAATGAGGATAATCCTTAGATCACGGACCCAGTCTGCATCATTGCTACCATCATCTTTCAACTTATTTTTCTCTAGGAACATATCAAAAATAAAAGGGGAGCTACATCGCAAGCTATTGATCTACAACATAGATATGCAAATACTATCAGGACTAAGTTCATGATAAATTAAGTTCAATTAATCATATTACTTAAGAACTCCCACTTAGTAGATAGACATCCCTCGAGTCATCTAAATGATCACGGGATCCATATCAACTAAACCATGTCCGATCATCACATGAGATGGAGTAGTTTTCAATGGTGAACATCTCTATGTTGATCATATCTACTATATGATTCACGTTCAACCTTTCGGTCTCCAGTGTCCCGAGGCCATGTATGTACATGCTAGGCTCATCAAGTTTAACCCAAGTATTCCGCACGTGCAAAACTGTCTTGCACCCGTTGTATGTGAACGTAGAGCTTATCACACCCGATCATCACGTGGTGTCTCGGCACGACGAACTCTCGCAACGATGCATACTCAGGGAGAACACTTATTTCTTGAATTTTTTAGTGAGGAAACATCTTATAATGCTACTGCCGTACTAAGAAAAATAAGATGCATAAAAGATAAACATCACATGCAATCAAAATATGTGACATGATATGGCCATCATCATCTTGTGCCTTTGATCTCCATCTCCAAAGCACCATCATGATCTACATCATCACCGGCTTGACACCTTGATCTCCATTGTAGCATCGTTATCGTCTCGTCAACTATTGCTTCTACGACTATCGCTACCGCTTAGTGATAAAGTAAAGCAATTACATGGCGATTGCATTTCATACAATAAAGCGACAACCATAAGACCCCTGCCAGTTGCCGATAACTTTTACAAAACATGATCATCTCATACAACAATTTATATCTCATCACGTCTTGACCATATCACAGCACAACATGCCCTGCAAAAACAAGTTAGACGTCCTCTACTTTGTTATTGCAAGTTTTACGTGGCTGCTACAGGCTTATAGCAAGAACCGTTCTTACCTACGCATCAAAACCACAACGATTTTTCGTCAAGTGTGATGTTTTAACCTTCAACAAGGAGAAACAGACACCCGCCAGCCACCTATGTGCAAAGCTCGTCGATAGAACCGGTCTCATGAACGTGGTCATGTAATGTTGGTCCGGGCCGCTTCATCCAACAATACCGCCGAATCAAAATAAGATGTTGGTGGTAAGAAGTATGACTATTATCGCCCACAAATCTTTCTGTTCTACTCGTGCATATCATCTACGCATAGACCTGGCTCGGATGCCACTGTTGGGGAACGTAACATGCAATTTCAAAAAATTCCCTACGATCACGCAAGATCTATCTAGGAGATGCATAGCAACGAGAGGGGGAGAGTGTGTCCATGTACCCTCGTAGACCCAATGCGAAAGTGTTAGGTTAACGCGGTTGATGTAGTCGAACGTCTTCACGATCCAACCGATCTAGTACCGAACATACGGCACCTCCGAGTTCAGCCAATGTTCAGCTCGATGACGTCCCTCGAACTCTTGATCCAGCAGAGGGTCGAAGGAGAGTTTCGTCAGCACGACGACGTGATGACGGTGATGGTGATGTGATCTGCGCAGGGCTTCACCTAAGCAATACGACGCTAGGACAGGAGGAGTAAACTGTGGAGGGGTGCATCGCACACGGCTATGAGAACTATTGGTGTGCCTTTGGGGTGCCCCCGCCATCGTATATAAAGGAGGGGAGGATGAGGTGGCCGGCTAGGAGGGGGCGCGCCATGGGGGGAGTCCTACTATGACTCCACTCCTAGTAGGATTCGCCCCCTCCCACTTTTCCTTTCTTCCGCCGGAGGGAAAAGGAAGGAGAAAGAGAGGGAGAGGAAAGGGGGCGGCGCCCCCTCCTACTTGTCCTATTCAGACTCCCTAGGAGGGGGGCGCCACCCTCCCGCGGGCTTCCCTCTCTCTCCCTTAGGCCCATGTAGGGCCAACACTTCCCCGGGGGTTCTGATAACCCCTCGGTACTCCGGAAAAATACCCGAATCACTCGAACCATTCCGATGTCTGAATACTACTCTACAATATATGAATCTTAACCTCTCGACCATTTCCAAACTCCTCGTCATGTCCGTGATCTCATCCAGGACTCCAAATAAACTTCGGTCACCAAAACACATAACTCATAATACAAATCATCATCGAACGTTAAGCGTGCGGACCCTACGGGTTCGATAACTATGTAGACATGACTGAGACACATCTCCGGTCAATAACCAATAGCGGAACATGGATGCTCATATTGGTTCCTACATATTCTACGAAGATCTTTATCGGTCAAACCGCAATAACAACATACGTTATTCCCTTTCTCATCGGTATGTTACTTGCCCGAGATTTGATCGTCGGTATCATCATACTTAGTTCAATCTTGTTACCGACAAGCCTCTTTGCTCGTTCCGTAATACATCATCCCGCAACTAACTCATTAGTCACATTTCTTGCAAGGCTTATTATGATGTGCATTACCGAGAGGGCCTAGAGATACCTCTCCGATACTCGGAGTGATAAATCCTAATCTCGATCTATGCCAGCCCAACAAACACCTTCGGTGACACCTGTAGAGCATCTTTATATCACCCAGTTACGTTGTGACATTTGGTAGCACACAAGGTGTTCCTATGGTATTCGAGAGTTGCATAATCTCATAGTTAGAGGAATATGTATAAGTCATGAAGAAAGCAATAGCAATAAAACTTAATGATCATTATGCTAAGCTAACGGATGGGTCTTGCCCATCACATCATTCTCCTAATGATGTGATCTTGTTCATCAAATGACAACACATGTCTATGGTTAGGAAACTTAACCAGCTTTGATTAACGAGCTAGTCTAGTAGAGGCTTACTAGGGACACTATGTTTTGTCTATGTATCTACACATGTATCAAGTTTCCGATTAATACAAATCTAGCATGAATAGTAAACATTTGTCATGATATAAGGAAATATAAACAACAACTTTATTATTGCCTCTAGGGCATATTTCCTTCACTAAAACCCATCATATACCGCTCACTGAGTTTTGCGAGATATGTTTGATTCCCTCTGACGAGGAATTAAGAGAGTCTAGACCGGCAGAGTTTGAGGACTTTCTCCTCACTTTGACACATGGTGAGGAAAGAGGCGTGTCGAAAGCCACCGCCACTAGTTTGCAGTTTCCTTCGGTGCATTACTTTGCTTTACTCAACGCGATGTGTTTAACTGCTAGGGAGAAAGCTGGTGCATTGAGTGCTCCCGACCTCGCCATTTTGCGCCGTGCACTACATGATGATCACACCTTTAACTTAGGAGCTATTATTGCATGTCGTTTGCACCTTAACAGAACTAAGGGCAAGATACATGGTGGTATTTATGCCACTCGCTTAGCGAGTCACTTTAATGTTCAGATACGCCAGCATGACTATCGGTTGCCTCGAATTTATCTAGATCACCAGGCGATGAAAGATCACCAGTTTATTGACATTGCTGGTTCCTTTAACAACATTCATTACAACTTGGTTTTCAGTGAGAAAACTCGTGATATTATCCCGTTTCCTGCACCTGCTTTGTTTGATTCTATCACGAGGAATGGATACATGATCATGCCAGCAGACATTATTGCCTACCGGAACGCCCACGCAGCGGCAGAACATGAGCCCCAGGAGTGGGATGCTCAGGTGCAACCGCCCCCGCACTTCCACATGGGACCGGATGACTACTATGGATGGTGGTTACCAAGCTGGGCCAAAAGCCTAAGCTTGGGGGAGTACGTATTTCCACAAACATTATATTCCGGCCGTCTCACACATTTCATTCCAGTTATCGGTGTCCACACTTTTTCATTATACTATCCATGTTAGATTTATTTTCTCGCTTTCTTCTTGTGTGATTGAAAAACTTTGAGAAAATCCAAAACTATTTCTTGCTTCTTTTCGGTTTTACTTTCTAGCTTAATTACTTGTAGTATTAAAAGAAAATGAAAAAAAATATTTCTCAATTCTTATTTTGCTCGTTGGGAGCTTTCCTGTGTAAATAGTTTTTTTTCGTTTTTGTTTTTCCTTATTTAATTTGCTTTCATCAAGAAAAACTAAAAACTCCAAAAATATCTCAGTGTGTTTCTCTGAAATTCTTTTCTTTTTATTGAGTCATACCAAGGGGAAGACCAAAATGAAAATGTTGAGTGGCTCTCATATGCATTGTTATTGATCTAACAAAGAGACCAAATTACCTTGTCTTCTCCTTTTTAATAAAATGTTTGCAGATTTCAACTTAGTCCACGACACTCTTGCACTATTATTATTTTCATATCATTCGGTCATGCAAGTGAAAGGCAATAATGACGATATTTGATGAAGTGATTGTGGCAAAGAAAAGCAGTTATGAACTCAACTTGTTTTTGGTTTTGGTTTTGTAAATATGTTTAACTCAGTATCCATGATTCATCATGTTATGATCAAACATGTTTGCAATGACAATTAGAGATTATAGTTTCTCATGCCATGCTTAAGTAGCTAGGAGTGGATAATGATTTATCTTAGGTGTCAACATGCATTAAAGTGATTGTGATGTAGTATGATGATATGGTATCCTCCTCTGAATGTTTCAAGTGGCTTGACTTGGCGCATGTTCACGCATGTAGTTGAATCAAAAGCAACATAGCCTCTATAATATTTATGTTCATGGTGTCAGTATCCTACTCATACTAGTATTCAATGTTAAATATTCATAATGCATGTTCATGACCGTTTTCTCTATTTAGATGGCTGCTTCTCAACCTATTTGCTAGCCTTCACCTGTACTAAGCGGGAATACTACTTGTGCATCAAAATCATTAAACCAAAGTTCTTCCAGATGAGTCCACTATATCTACCTATATATGGTATTACCCTACCGTTCCAAATAAATTTGCATGTGCCACCTCTAAAATTTCAAATGAACATCTGTTTTCTTTTCCTAGACTGCTCATGGAGCGATAGGGGGTGGTCAGTATCTTCCATTGTAATTCATTGTTGAGTCATCACCTTCTCAAACAAGCGCCATACCTGAGAGCATCATGATTGGATCCTTTCTACCAAGAATTACAATGTTTAGTCCTTGCTTGAACTTTGGAGGTGCTCTGCATTTATGTTTTGCGGTCTCGGAAAGGGCTAGCGAGATACCATTATTGTCATATTATATCATGATTGTTTTGACAAAGTGTTAGCATTTGAGATATCTTATTATTGCTCGGTAGTTGATTATGCCATTCATATGAGTTAATATAATTTCTAAGAGCTATTGTTGATATGCTTAGTCATGATCTTTGCTGAAAACCCGGGTGCTATTGAATCATATATATGTAAACAAGAACAAAAGTGTTCGTAAAAGTTTTTCTTTATCACTTTCAGTTTGTCAACCGAATTGCTTGAGGACAAACAATGGGTCAAGCTTGGGGGAGCTGATACGTCTCCATCGTATCTACTTTTCCTAATGCGTTTGCTCTTGTTTTGGACTCTAATTTGCATGATTTGAATGAAACTAACTCGGACTGACGCTGTTTTCAGCAGAACTACCATGGTGTTGTTTTTGTGCAGAAATAGAAGTTCTCAGAATTTGACGAAACTTTTTGGAGAATTATTTTGGAATAAATAATAATTTTTGGAACCAAAACCCACTAGAGGGGGTTGGCTGCCCACAAGACACCAGGGCGCGCTCTGGCACGCCCTAGTGGGTGGTGGGGCCCTCAAGGCCCTCTGACCCTAATTCCAACGCTATAAAATTCTTTTTTTCCAGAAAAAATAGGAGATGAAGTTTCATCGCATTTCACGATACAGAGCCGCCGCTACCTCCTGTTCTTCATCGGGATGCCAGATCTGGAGCCCGTTCGAGGCTCCAGAGAGGGGAATCTTCGGTCTTCGTCATCACCAATCCTCCTTCATCACCAATTCCATGATGCTCCCCACTGGAAGTGAGTAATTCCTTTGTAGGATCGTTGGTCGGTGTCGGTGTCAAAACCGGCGGATCTCGGGTAGGGGGTCCCGAACTGTGCGTCTAGGACGGATGGTAACAGGAGGCAGGGGACACGATGTTTTAGCCAGGTTCGGGCCCTCTTGATGGAGGTAAAACCCTACGTCCTGCTTGATTAATATTGATGATATGGGTAGTACAAGAGTAGATCTACCACGAGATCAAGGAGGCTAAACCCTAGAAGCTAGCCTATGGTATGATTGTTGTTCGTCCTATGGACTAAAACCCTCCGGTTTATATAGACACCGGAGAGGGCTAGGGTTACACGGAGTCGGTTACAATGGTAGGAGATCTACATATCCGTATCGCCAAGCTTGCCTTCCACGCCAAGGAAAGTCCCTTCCAGACACGAGACGAAGTCTTCAATCTTGTATCTTCATAGTCCAGGAGTCCGGCCGAAGGTATAGTCCGGCTATCCGGACACCCCCTAATCCAGGACTCCCTCAGTAGCCCCTGAACCAGGCTTCAATGACGACGAGTCCGGCGCGCAGATTGTCTTCGGCATTGCAAGGCGGGTTCCTCCTCCAAGTACTTCATAGAAGATTTTGAACACAAAGGTAGTGTCCGGCTCTGCAAAATAAGTTTCCACATATTGCCATAGAGAGAACAATATTTACACAAATCTAATCTGCTGACGTATTCCGTAGCGTGACATCACACCACGGCCAAGTCTTTATTCGAATCATTTTACTATCCCACCTCAGCGCGTTTAGCGAGGCGGTTTCCTTGGCACGTCTTGTCAAAGCAGAGATCGTGTCCCCTCATTTCGGGATTCTCATCAATACGGGCGTGGGTAACCCAACCGCGCCATCGATTACGGTGCTTGGGAGATAAGCGAGTTTTACCAGGCTGGTGGGGACACATAGTCGCGTCCGCCTATATAAGGGGATAAGGATCCACCTTTTCATCCACGCCTTCTTCCTCCTTTGCCTATCCATTTCTACGCACTCGAGCTCCAGCGCCCAAGTCTGCACACCCCACCTCAACCTTCTCCAGCCATGTCCGGAGCGGGAGGCAAGTGGATGGTCTCCTCCGTCACAGAGGGACACATCAAAAAACTGAGGAAGGTCGGATACTTGTCTAACGACATTGCGCACCGGCTTCCCGAAGAGGGGCAGCTCATCCCCACCCCTAGGCCCCATGAGAGGATGGTGTTCCTCCCCCATTTCCTCCGCGGACTGGGCTTCCCTCTCCACCCATTTGTCCAGGGGATCATGTTCTACTATGGCCTGGATTTCCACGATCTAGCCCCGAAATTTGTCCTCAATATCTCGGCGTTTATCGTCGTGTGCAAGGCTTTCTTCTGCATCCGCCCCCATTTCGGCCTATGGCTCAAGACTTTCAGTGTCAAGCCGAAGGTGGTGCGCGGCACCCAGGCGGAGTGCGGAGGTGCCATGGTGGGCAAGATGCCCAATGTCCTATGGCTCGAGGGCTCCTTCGTGGAGTCCCTAAAGGGGTGGCAATCGGGGTGGTTTTACATCACCGAGCCGCGCGACCCTGAATGGGTCACAGCCCCCGAGTTCCGATCCGGACCCCCTACGCGGCTCACCTCCTAGAAAGAGACGGGCCTGTCGAGGGGTAAAGAAGGAGAGCTGACCGGACTCCAAACATGCGTCCAAACCCTGGTGGACAAGAAGCTCAAACTTGTCAACGTAGTCCAGGCTATGCTCATCCGTCGGATCCTCCCGTGTCAACAATGGGCTCTCAACCTGTGGGAGTTCGACCCAGCGCAGCACCGACCTCTGAGCAGGCTCTTCGACACGATGTATGAAGATGCCTGGAAGTTCCTTTTCAAGGGCGCTGAGGCCCCCGCATCCGCTACCGAGGATCGCGGATTCAGCACGCAGCGTCACGCTCGTTCGGTAAGCTGTTTTTACCTTTTACAGGGTATTAGTTTTTCATAGTTTGACTCCATGCGGGATCTAAGCTCCCTTACCTTTGACAGGATTGGCAGGAGACGTCCGGACAGATCAACTGTCCAGCTCCTTTGCCCGAAGGCCCAGCGGACGCTCGCTTGGCGAAGCTGCTGGTTCCGGCACCCTACGTGGTGCCGGAGAAGAAGGCCACGGGGACTCAAAAGAGTGCCCGGCGCCAGGAGGTGTCGGATTCATCATCCGACGACTCCAAGACGCACTCCTCCCATGAAGACGAGGAGGAGGAAGAAGAAACCTCTCCCCCTCCAGCGGGGGGAGGGAAGAAAAGGAAGGCCGCCCCAACTAGGGAGGCCGAAGGGTCCAAGAAGGGGAAGACCCCTCCTCCGGACTACTCCACCAACGCCGACGACGGTGAAGAGGAGTGGCCGCACAGGGCCAAGCCCCTGGCAAGATCGTAAGTATTCAGACACCAGAGCAATTCATAGTGTTCCTTTCTTGCACAACCCCTCCTTACGCCGAATATGACTATGTAGTCCGCCCAAGGCCGGGCTCGACGAGTCGTCGAGTGGCTCCCTGGATTCGTCGGACGTGAATTCACTTCCGCCCGCTACCTCCCCCCACCCTACGGACGACGCTGAGATGCTGTCCCAACAGGTTCCAAGCTAGGAGGAGGTGGTCCTGGAGGCGCCGCAAGGCGACCTCCCGGACTCCAGGCGCAAAGGGGATAAAATCCCCAAGGGCCCCGAGTCCGGCCTTGAGCCGGACACCGCGCCGGAACCTTCAACGGTTCCGGACTCTGGTAGGCAGCCTCCTTCCAAGAGGAGCAAGCCTACCGAGCCGGTGACCTCCGTCCAACCGGAGGCACCGGACAATTTGCTGGAGGTGCTTAAAGGTGCCTCCATCGACAAGGAGCACCGCACTATTATGAGTGCGGTGATCCAGAAGGTTCAGTCCGCCAAGAGAGGACTGACTGAAGCCTGTGCCAGCCTTCTAACAGGCTTTGAGGTAAGTAAAGAATAAAAATATTACCGCATAGACAGTAGCCCCTGATGCTCTGTTCGGCGTTCGGAAAGAAAAGCCGAATAGAGGATCTAATAACATTCGCAGGAGTCTAACATAATCAAGTCAATATGCGTATACAGGCTTCGCTGCTGGCCTCCGCCGCACTGACTGCGGAGGTGGATACACTGAAGCAAAACCTCGCGCGGTCCGAGAACGAGCTCGGCCATGCCAAGAGGCAACTCGAGGAGAAGGAAGGTAAGTAATACCTTGCACAAGTATATAGAGAAGATGTGGTTGCAAAAAATGACAGGATCGACGTGCTATTATAGGGGCCACGACCGAGGCGGCAACCCTTAAGAAAGCGTTGTCCGAGGCCAAAAATAGAGCAGCCGTGGAGCGCACAGAGAGAGGGAAGCAGGAGGCGCGGGTGGAGGCGGTGCAGAAAGAGCTCCAGGTTCTCGTGAAAAAACACGAGAGTTTGGAGCTTGACTCAAAGACGCAAGCGTCCGAGCTTGCGGCAGCCCTCGAAAGCGCGAAGTCTGCCAAGGCCCAAGCCCAGAAAGCCCTCCAAGAAATTGAAGCGATGAAGAAGATAGCGGCGGGTAAGGCATTCATTATGCAAAGCAAGCACGTGAAAGTGAATTACTTGTTACTTATCCAAGTCTGGAGCTCTCCAGGAGCATTCGCAGATTTGCCCCGTAGTGCCTCTGATGCCACCGCCTACTACCGATCCGAGGAGGGGAGCTCGACGGAGAAGGTGTTCTGGTCTCAGTATGCTGAGGCCGAACACCTGGTGCCTTTGAACGACCAGCTGAAGCAAATGGTCGAGCTCCACAAGGTGGCCGAACAGGCCATAAAGGGCCTCGTAGTTCGGCTTTGGCCTAGAGAGGCTCTGCCTGGGAGCTACTTCGGGCTGGTGAGGCGGCTGGTGGATGCCTGTCCACGGCTTGAAGTAATCAAGCGCTCCGTCTGCATCGAAGGTGCTCATAGGGCGCTTGCCCATGCTAAAGTGCACTGGGGCAAGATGGATGCGGAGAAGCTGGTGAAGGACGGGCCGCCGCCGGGCAAGGAGCATCGCGTCCCGGAAGCGTATTATGAGGGCGTCCTGAAGGGTGCCCGCCTTATAGCGGATGAATGCTCCAAAGATGTAATTTTTGAGTAAACTCGCATTTGTGATCCTGTACGCTGAAAAGTTGTTCATATGCGCTAAGCAACACTTTTGAATTTAAAATATTACCTTCTGTGCGTCCGTTTATCAAATTTGAGAGATGGCGAGTCGTCGGCTTCTGCCCCCATGCCGCGAATGCTGGGGTGTTCGGGATAAACATGAGCGCTCTTTTTCCCATTCTTGGGTCCTTCGAGGGAGGCGCTCAACACAACGAACAAGGCAATCAGACTATAATGCTTGAACACTCTCACTTAGCCATAGAATTCTATAATTTTAAATTTCGGCGAAGCCCCTAGTGTTCGGAAGACCGAGTTCGGGGCGCTATCCACGCCTAGGCCGGACAAAGCCGACTCCTCGCCCTAAGCGGCATAAGTCTTTAGGGACTCAAAAACCTCTCAAACAGCGACCAGCTCTCGTCTCATCATGACGGTCAGTTTTAGCTTTCTCTACTGAGATGCTTAGCCCAGCTCAACTGGGGCACAATCGCAGTAGTTCTCCTAGTGCTACCTTAGCCGATATAACGGAATGTAAGGTACCAAAACATAGGAGCCGGGCAAACCCAACTATTGACCCAAGACATGATTCGGAGCCGATGCATATAATGCTATAAGTTCGGGGTGCCGCACTTGTGAAAGTGTTCGGACTTCTCACACCGTATTGTGGGGTACTTAAGCCCCTGGCGTATTGGCCCGTACCAAAGTGTACGGGTGCAACATGTCATTAATGAACATATATTCGTAAAAAAAGGTAATGCAATAATAGACGGAAGCTATGCATTGTTTATTTAAAAAAGCTGCGATCAAAGCAGAACGATACAAATAGTGCAATAAGCAAAAGATGGGACTATTTGACATGTCCTTTCCAGGGGCGAGCTGCGGAATGGTATTTGAAATAGGTATACTGCTTGTTATAGAGACCACCTTAGAGTTCCATAGTGCGGCGTAGTTTTCTGCTTCCCTGGTTGTATCGTTTGTGCGGCAATTATACTGCCGGACAAGCCTTCCGAAGAATGGAGTCCTGAAAATAAGAGAAAATTAAGAAATCGGAAGCCCCTAGAGCGGTTTAAGCCGCGATTTCGCGCGTGCCGTGATGGTGCCCCTCCCCCTGTGCCCATGGTATTTCCAGAGTGTAGTTATGTACGTGCAACACTGGTTTCGCAAGTTCGCGAGGGCTGGGGTTGGGGCCGCATTGCTACACTTGCTCGGAACGTGCCAGGCGGTCTTGTTGTAGGTTACTCTGGGCGCGCTTGACGGTGTCCAGACGTTTAATGACCGGACTAGAGAATTGCCTTGAGAGGCTGCTTTGCACTTTCGCTGCGATAGCCGCCGTATGCTCCTCCATTCGGAGAGAGAGTTTGGTGTTTCCATTGACCGTGATGACTCCTCGAGGGCCTGGCATCTTGAGCTTGAGGTATGCGTAGTGCGGCACCGCATTGAACTTAGCAAATGCGGTTCGCCCGAGCAGTGCGTGATAGCCACTGCGGAACGGGACTATGTCGAAGATTAACTCCTCGCTTCGGAAATTATCCGGAGATCCGAAGACCACTTCAAGTGTAACTGAGCCTGTACAGTTGGCCTCTACACCTGGTATGACACCTTTAAAGGTTGTTTTAGTGGGTTTAATCCTCGAGGGATCGATGCCCATTTTCCGCACTGTATCCTGGTAAAGCAGGTTCAGGCTGCTGCTGCCGTCCATAAGGACTCTAGTGAGGTGAAATCCATCAATAATTGGGTCTAGAACCAATTCGGCGAATCCGCAATGACGGATGCTAGTGGGGTGGTCCCTTCGATCAAAAGTGATCGGGCAGGAAGACCATGGGTTGAACTTTGGGGCGACTGGCTCCATCGCGTATACGTCCCTTAGCGCACGCTTCCGCTCCCTCTTGGGGACGTGGGTTGCGTATATCATGTTCACCGTCCGCACTTGTGGGGGAAAACCTTTCTGTCCACTGTTGTTCGGCGGCCGGGGCTCCTCCTCGTCATCGCTATGCAGCCCCTTGTCTCTGCTTTCGGCATTTAACTTGCCTGCCTGCTTGAACACCCAACAATCTCTGTTGGTGTGATTGGCTGGTTTTTCGGGGGTGCCATGTATCTGGCATGAGCGGTCGAGTATTCGGTCCAAACTGGACGGGCTCAGAGTATTTCTTTTGAATGGCTTTTTCCGTTGACCGGGTTTAGAGCCTCTGAATCCAGCATTAACTGTCGTATCCTCAGCATTGTCGCCATTAATGCGATGCGTTTGCTTGTTGCGATGCGACCTGCCACTGCTGTCCTTGGTATCTGAATTACCAGGGCTCTTGGTCATGTTATTGCTGTGAGCTAGCCAGCTGTCTTCTCCCGCGCAGAAGCGGGTCATAAGTGTCGTGAGGGCTGCCATATATTTCGGCTTTTCCTGTCCTAGGTGCCGTGCAAGCCACTCGTCACGGATGTTATGCTTGAAGGCTGCTAGGGCCTCTGCGTCCGGACAGTCGACGATTTGATTTTTCTTGGTTAGGAACCGTGTCCAGAATTGTCTGGCCGATTCCTCTGGCTGCTGAATTATGTGGCTTAGGTCATCGACGTCTGGTGGTCGCACATAAGTGCCCTAGAAATTGTCGAGGAATGCGGCTTCCAGGTCCTCCCAATAACCAATTGATTCTGCTGGCAAGCTGTTAAGCCAATGCCGAGCTGGTCCTTTAAGCTTGAGTGGGAGGTATTTGATGGCGTGTAGGTCATCGCCGCGGGCCATGTGGATATGAAGGAGATAGTCCTCGATCCATACCGCAGGATCTATTGTGCCATCGTATGATTCGATATTCATGGGTTTGAAACCCTCGGGGATTTGATGATCCATTACTTCATCTGTGAAGCATAGTGGGTGTACGGCGCCTCTGTATTGGGCTATATCACAACGCAGCTCAAACGAGTTTTGTCTACTGTGTTCGGCCCGGCCGGATTTACTGTATCCAGAGTGACGATTACCGTCTCGTGCCGTGGGGCGCCCATGCGATCCGTAGATCGATCTTTTTTGCCTTGCCTTGTCCTCTCATATATCTCATAGGTCTGGCGTGTTTTCCCGTGCCTTGGTATTTTTTGAGTGGCGCCGGGGTGTGGCTTGAGTGGAGGGCCGAGATGCCACTCTGTCGCGGCCACGGGGTGGCCGGTCGGCTGCATCATGTGCTGGTGATGTAGGTTTAGGTGCTTCCTCCTCTAATTGGGGTAGCAACCTGCACTTTGGGTAGCTCTTGGAGGGGCGTTCGAGTTCATACTCTTCGGCCGCAAGGACTTCAGTCCATCTATCGGCTAGCAAATCTTGATCAGCTCTAAGTTGTTGCTGTTTTTTCTTGAGGCTGCTCGCCGTGGCCATAAGCCTGCGTTTGAAATGCTCTTGTTCGACGGGATCCTTCGGCACGACAAATTCGTCGTCGTCGAGGCTTTCCTCGTCTTCGGAGGGAGGCATATAATTATCGTCCTCGATCTCTCTGTCTGCCGCTCTCTCATGAGGGCTGGCTTCTCTATCCTCCTGTGTTGAATCTTGCTGGAGGCAGTTGTCTTCGGCACTGTCTGGGGTGTTATTATCTCCCGTGCCGGAATCACCGTTTTTGCTTTGGCGGGATTTAGAGCGGCGCCGCTGACGCTGGCGCTTAGGCTTGGAGGGGTCATCCTCCGTTGTTCCATCGCCATTGCCTTCTTTTGGGGTGTCCACCATGTATATATCATACGACGAGGTGGCTTTCCAGTGCCCTATAGGCGCTGGTTCTTGATCGTCTCCTGCATCGGCGTCCATACCGTCGATGTCTTCGGAGTCGAAGTCGAGCATGTCGGTTAAATCATCGACAGTGGCTACGAAGTGGGTGGTGGGTGGGCTTTGAATTTCTTCATTATCCGCATCCCAACCTTGCTGACCATAGTCCGGCCAGGGCTCTCCTGATAAAGAGAGAGACTTTAGTGAATTCAGAATATCACCGAAGGGCGAGTGCTGAAAGATGTCCGCGGCAGTGAACTCCATGATCGGCGCCCAATCGGGTTCGATCGGTAGGGGCGCGGAGGGCTCGGAGTCAGGAGAGGAGTTCGGCTCCTTGGAGTCACGGGCTTCGCAGAGACTAGGGCTGGTGTTCGGCTCGATCGCCGTAGAGATTGCTGTTGGGGAACATAGTAATTTCAAAAAAATTCCTACGCACACGCAAGATCATGGTGATGCATAGCAACGAGAGAGGAGAGTGTTGTCTACGTACCCTCGTAGACTGGAAGCGGAAGCGTTAGCACAACGCGGTTGATGTAGTCGTACATCTTCACGGCCCAACCGATCAAGCACCGAAACTACGGTACCTCTGAGTTCTAGCACACGTTCAGCTCGATGACGATCCCTGGACTCCGATCCAGCAAAGTGTCGGGGATGAGTTCCGTCAGCACGACGGCGTGGTGACGATCTTGATGTTCTACTGTCATAGGGCTTCGCCTAAGCACCGCTACGATATTATCGAGGATTATGATGGAGGGGGGCACCGCACACGGCTAAGAGATCAATGATCAATTGTTGTGTCTATGGGGTGCCCCCCTGCCCCCGTATATAAAGGAGTGGAGGAGGGTGCCGGCCAAGGAGGGTGGCGCGCCCTAAGGGGGATTCCAACTCCAACAGGGAGTAGGACTCCCCTTTTTCCTATTAGGATTAGGAGAGAGAAGAAAGAGGAAGGAGGGAGGAAGGAAAGGGGGGCCGGCCCCCTTCCCAATTCGGATTGGGCTTGGGGGGGCACGCCCCCTCCCTTGCTCCTTTCCCCTCCTTTCCACTAAGGCCCAATAAGGCCCATATACCTCTCGGGGGGTTCCGATAACCTCCCGGTGATCCGGTATTGTCCCAATCTCATCCGGAACCTTTCCGGTGTCCAAATATAGTCGTCCAATATATCGATCTTTATGTCTCGACCATTTCGAGACTCCTCGTCAAGTCCGTGATCACATCCGGGACTCTGAACAACCTTCGGTACATCAAAATATATAAACTCATAATGAAACTGTCATCGTAACGTTAAGCGTGCGGACCCTACGGGTTCGAGAACAATGTAGACATGACCGAGACACGTCTCCGATCAATAACCAATAGCGGAACCTGGATGCTCATATTGGCTCCTACATATTCTACGAAGATCTTTATCGGTCAGGCCGCATAACAACATACGTTTGTTCCCTTTGTCATCGGTATGTTACTTGCCCGAGATTTGATCGTCGGTATTTCAATACCTAGTTCAATATCGTTACCGACAAGTCTCTTTACTCGTTCCGTAATACATCATCCCGCAACTAACTTATTAGTTGCAATGCTTGCAAGGCTTATGTGATGTGCATTACCGAGAGGGCCCAGAGATACCTCTCCGACAATCGGAGTGACAAATCCTAATCTTGAAATACGCCAACCCAACAAGTACCTTTGAAGACACCTGTAGAGCACCTTTATTATCACCCAGTTACGTTGTGACGTTTGGTAGCACACAAAGTGTTCCTCCGGTAAACGGGAGTTGCATAATCTCATAGTCATAGGAACATGTATAAGTCATGAAGAAAGCAATAGCAACAAACTAAACGATCAAGTGCTAAGCTAACGAAATGGGTCAAGTCAATCACATCATTCTCCTAATGATGTGATCTCGTTAATCAAATGACAACTCATGTCTATGGTTAGGAAACATAACCATCTTTGATCAACGAGCTAGTCAAGTAGAGGCATACTAGTGACACTCTGTTTGTCTATGTATTCACACATGTATTATGTTTCCGGTTAATACAATTCTAGCATGAATAATAAACATTTATCATGATATAAGGAAATATATAATAACTTTATTATTGCCTCTAGGGCATATTTCCTTCAATTGCAGCCCCCGAGGCGGTGTCTAACCACCCATCCTCGATTGGTGTGATCGGCTCCGAGCTAGGGGTCGGAGTGGATACAGGTGCGGCCTCCAGGGCATTGTTCGGCGGCAGAGCTAGATCATGCCCATCGTGACAGTGCGGCGCGCTTGGCTGTGGCTCGAATCCGTCGAAGATCAAGTCTCCGCGGATGTCGGCTGTGTAGTTCAAACTTCCAAATCTGACCTGATGGCCAGGGGCATAGCTTTCGATCTGCTCCAGATGACCAAGCGAATTGGCCCGCAGTGCAAAGCCGCCGAATACGAAGATCTGTCCGGGGAGAAAGGTCTCACCATGGATCGCATCGCTGTTGATGATCGGAGAAGCCATCGGGCCTAAAAGTGACGACACGGAGGAACTCTCAATGAAAGCACCAATGTCGGTGTCAAAACCGGTGGATCTCGGGTAGGGGGTCCCGAACTGTGCGTCTAGGCCGGATGGTAACAGGAGGCAGGGGACACGATGTTTTACCCAGGTTTGGGCCCTCTTGATGGAGGTAAAACCCTACGTTCTGCTTGATTAATATTGATGATATGGGTAGTACAAGAGTAGATCTACCACGAGATCAAGGAGGCTAAACCCTAGAAGCTAGCCTATGGTATGATTGTTGTTCGTCCTATGGACTAAAACCCTCCGGTTTATATAGACATCGGAGAGGGCTAGGGTTACACAGAGTCGGTTACAATGGTAGGAGATCTACATATCCGTATCGCCAAGCTTGCCTTCCACGCCAAGGAAAGTCCCTTCCGAACACGGGACGAAGTCTTCAATCTTGTATCTTCATAGTCCAGGAGTCCGGCCAAAGGTATAGTCCGGCTATCCGGACACCCCCTAATCCAGGACTCCCTCAGTCGGTGAGGGGTTGGATGAGATTCATCATGTAATCGAGTTAACTTTGTTAGGGCTTGATCCCTAGTATCCACTATGTTTTGAGATTGATGTTGCTATGACTTTGCTATACTTAATGCTTGTCACTAGGGCCCGAGTGTCATGATTTCAGATATGAACCGTTTATGTTTTCACCATTATATCTATGTTCTAGATCTGATCTTGCAAGTCATATGCACCTACTACGTGTTATGATCCGTAAACCCCAGGGTGACAGTAATTGGGATACTTTCCGGTGACAACCGTAGTCTGACGAGTTCATGTATTCACTATGTGTTAATGCTTTGTTCCGGTTCTCTATTAAAAGGAGGCCTTAATATCCCTTAGTTTCCTTATGGACCCAGCTGCCACGGGAGTAGGACAAAAGATGACATGCAAGTTCTTTTCCATAAGCACGTATGACTATTTACGGAATACATGCCTACATTATATTTATGAACTGGAGGTAGTTCTGTGTCGCCTAGGTTATGACTGTTATATGATGAATATCATCCAACGTAATCACCGATCCAATGCCTACGAGTTTTCCACATATTGTTCTTGCTAAGTCACTATTATTGCTAGTGTTGATGTTCCAACTGCTACAAAATTGTTACTATTGTTATCGTTACCACTATTACTATTACTACTGTTATCAGACCATCATATTATTGTGCTACTGGTCACTTTGCTATAGATATTTAACCTCCAGGTGTGGTTTAATTGACAACTCAACTGCTAATACTTGCAAATATTCTTTGACTCCCCTTGTGTCGAATCAATAAATTTGAGTTGAATATTCTACCCTCGAACTGTTACAATCCCTATACATGGGGGTTATCACCCACAGGATCCTCCTCCTACAATATAAAAGTACATCCATTACTATTAATTACAGGAAACCAACAAAAAATTCAAATACAAACAAAAGTCACAGTGATCATATTATCCATAATATTAACCTATTTGCATTTTGCATAGGCATGTGCACAGATTTCACAACAAAGCTAATGAAACTATATATGGTGGATAACTTTATAATTAGAGGAAACTTATAGAAAATAAAATTTTAAATCTACCTAAACATTTTGATTTTGGATAATGAAGCAAAGCTCCAAACTATATATGTTGAAAAAGTGCAGTTAAAATAAATTGATAGGTACATATAAATTAATGCATTCCTTTTTAATTATAGCCAAATCTACTGAAGATCAATGCTGAATTAATGATCAGCTTACGCGCGATAAAGAAATATATGCCCAAAATGAGTGTACATGAAGATGACAGTGACAAATCTAGCCATGTTAATTAATGAAATCAATTGTAAGAATCCAATTCCAAATATTTCAAACTGCTTGATTATATAATTGCTGAGGTGATATCAATTGGCATAGCAAGCACGAATCTAATACAAAAACCCTTAAACCAACTAATCTAACCAACTATACTAACGCATGAATCATAATCTAACTAACTAACCCTATATTCTTAATCTAAGATTAACTATGAATGGGAAATGAGAAGAAGTACCTCCTCGACCACCTGCTCGTCGCCGGCCTGCGCACCACGCACTGCGCCGCTCGATGCCTTCACCTCCAGCTCTGACATGGCCGAGTCAGAGACGGCCACCTCCTCCACCAAATCCGCCACAGCAGCTGCAGCTCCAGCGACTGCGGTTGCAGCATCTCCTGCACCACCGTGGATGCAGGCAACTTCCGGCACGGCATCCGGCGCGGTCCCCGTGACCTTCTCTTCTAGCACATCTCCGACGGAAGCAGCGCCAACGCCACGAGCGTCCTCCATCGGAGCCGGAAACAAGCGGACGGGCGGAGGGAAGTACGATGGGGGTGAGCGAGTCGGTGTGATTGGAAGTGCGGTGGGGGTGAGGGTTTTGCTGCGGTGAGGGGGGCGATTTGGGGGGGTGGTGGGGGCGATGCGTTCGGTAGTGGTTCCCCTCCTCTTATACGATGGGACATTTTTGGACGTTTCCATCGACATGTGCACACCCACGAGCGCAGTACGGTGCACTAGAAAGCGAAACGCCGACGTACAAATACTAGTATACGGTCGAGCCCACGCCCAAGGCTCTACGCATGAGTAAATTGACAAGCCTACGTCCACTTGTCATAGGCTGTAACGGCCAGGCCCACATGTCATGCGCAGTCCACATGTCTATCCGGCTCCACACGTCAGTAACTGAGGAGGTAACGGTCAACGGCGTTGACCAGATGGCAAGGCTCCGTTTGGGCTTTTGTGAGAGTAGGGCGAGTGGGGGAGAGAAAAAGTGAGGAAATTTAGACTCCTTGGGCAAAACTGAGCACAACTAAGCAACCAGGGGCACAGAAATAGAAAATCTATTTTTTTACTATTGTGTCACTAGACCATCTTTCTCATACATTCTTCTTAGGTAAAATGCATTGGTAACTATGTTACTATTATGTTCTTCAAAAGAAGCTCCAGTATTGTTGTGCCTCTGTTGATGGATGTCGAAGATGAGATGACATTGTTTGCGTACAGCCATGGACCATTTTCAAATATACATACTCGACTGAACGTCAGACAAATGGATGCCTCAAAATCGAAGGATGGAGGCAAATAGTGAATGACCGCATGCCATAAACTGGAGACTGGTGGATCTCTGTGCTCCATCATGGAGATGGAGGGATTTTTTTTGTTTTATTCTATTTTATATAAGAGAGAGGAGTAGGTCTGAGACATTGTTATAACCTTATGATAATGATGAGTTGTTATATCATTTTGATGATGACGAGTTTTTATATCACTACGATGATAATGCGTTGTTATATCATTATGATGACGATGATGAGTTGTTATATCATTGCTAGTGTATAAAATCTGTATAAGGTTGTATAAGTACTTCCTTCGTTCGGAAATAATTGTCATCAAAATGGATAAAAGAAGATGTATCTAGACTAGATACATTTTCTTTTATCCATTTTGATAACAAGTATTTTCAGAAGGAGGGAGTACATTATAAATATTCAAAAATAAAATACACAGATTTAGTAGTGGCGCACCTTGGCTTTATGTCAGCCAAGTCATCTAAGAAATTTGATAAGCGAGGAAGGAAAATCATATCTCTCCTCTCACGGCTAAAAATTAAACAAATCAAGTCCAATGCTTTGCCTAAAGATAACTCTAGGACTCTAAGAATTTGCCTTTTACATCTTGGCAGTTTTTATTTCCTAAACAAAACTGATGCGCCAACTTAACATAAAATCAGCTGCTGGTGGCCCCATCCGCAGGCTGCAAAGAGAGCACGTCACGTGGCAAAAAGTGACTGGACCTGGAACTATCTGGTGTATGAACTCTGCGAAGTAGTATTCCACACGGCTTCTTGTTTTTTTGCTTTTTGAAGTACGGCCGGCTTCTTGTTTTCTTTGTGTTACATGCGTAGGTGGGCACCAAAATCGTAATGTGCTCAGCTCAAATATTTTTTTTGTAATGTGCTAATATCTTGGTTGCACGCCAATCAAAACCATCAGCGTAATCACGTGCACGTACATGATGCGGTGCATGCATGTATGACTATATGCAATTCTTTTTCACTTACTTTATTGTAGGAGTATTTTTCTTTCGACTCTTCATGTCATGTATGGCTACATGCAATTCATTTTCACTTGCTTTCGACCTGTTTGGATGCTCTCACGTCCTTTAACTCCTCTCCGCTCCAGGAGCTAGTTTAATACTGCTCCCTGCTTTTGTGTTGTAGCTCCCTCCGCTCCGGGAGCTGCGGTGGGGGAGTGAAGGGGATCCGAACAAGGCCTTTATCTTGGCATTTTTCTTTCTTAACTCTTCATGTTTACCCGTCGCAACAAAAGTCTCTTAATTGAAATATTTTTGGCATGTAAATATTATTGATCTTTAGTTCATTAAAATGTGACAATGTGTGAACAGCATGCAACA